>NC_133202.1:28247130-28269565 GCF_958299795.1 Porites lutea
TAGGAGAGGTTTTTAAATCTGTTATTGAATATGCTCGCACTTCGCACATGTTCGGCTGTTCCTTGTATTTTATACTCGATAAGACGCTCTTACTAGTTTATGAAACTTTCAAAGCCTGCTGTTATAGCTACTTTTTATTAAGAGTGCCACAGTTCTTTCGTTTTAATTTCTTTCTAGGCCAAATATAAGGTTCTCATTTTTTTATGGATTATTTGACTTTATTTTGTGCTTGTTCATTTCACCGTTGAACGCAGTCAGTTGTTTAATAAAACTTAAAAACACAATGCGTGATAACTAGTTTTATTTAATTAACTCTATACTACGCAATTTTGACATCCTATTTACTCTCTTTGTGGGTTCTCAATGAATTTGCCAAGAAATTTAGAGTTTGATGTTTTAGAAGGCAGTAATTAAGGTAGTTACCTACTATTAACCTGCATATTTTATGGACAATCGCGTTTATTTCGATTTTCGTTAATAGAAATGGTTCAATTCTACCTTTATTGCAGATGCGTCGTATTTGTTTTGACGCTATTAAAACAAAAGGAACATCATCAATAGTTGCTATCGTTATTTAGTAAAATCCAACTAGTTGTCTATTATCAATGCTGCGTTCTGATTAGTTAAGCTACCACTAGGCTATATGTTATAGCCCACTAGTAGCGAAAAGCGTCGGCTTTAAAAACCAAAACAATGGCTGCTGAATTGCGTTTTGATAGCTAATTAAAGTTATTTTGTCTCGATATTTTTGACCAACTAGTTGGATTTTACTAAAACAATTATTCCTCTCGCCCTCATGGGCTATTGACTCAGAGCCCATTAGGACTCGAGGAATAATTGTTAACTAATATCCTTTGATGATATACAGAGTTGAGTTCACCTGGCCATGGCTGACTAGTTTGATCATGATGAGAAACGGAACAACAGTGGCATAAGTGGTTCGAACGGTATATAGGAACATATATGGCACAATTGTCCTCCCGCAATTAACCAAACACAGACGAATCCCTTCTGAACTGTACAGACAACGTGTCTTCCTCCCGCAATGAAGAACAATTTACCGAAGTGGAAATTTATTCTAATGTTGAACGTTCATGGGATTATCACAATCGTTGCTTTGGTCGGGAGTTATTTCGTGCTAAGAGCGTTTCACAAATTTTGGAAACTGCGAACTGCTTCCAACAATATTCTGGTGAGTTTGTCTATCGCCGACGGCTTACTAGCGATTCCCTTGATTCTTGATATCATTCAGTTATGCCTTAAGTGTAATGTTGGGCATTGTCCACTTATGCATATTCTTAAAGAAGTAGACGGAACTATCACCTTGTTCCTCCTTTCGGTCATTGTTCTTCATCTCAGCTTAATGAGTTCAGAACGTTTCATCGCCATCAAGTTCGCCTTAAGATACCAAGCCATAGTGACCAAACGCCGAGCACGGATCGTTTCCATCGCGATGTGGCTGTGGGCTCTGGTCGTTAATGTGGCTGTTCCAGAGGTTCTTCAGAAGACAACAGGGAAAGATTTCAGAAAATTTCACCGGCAGATGAATACACATGAATGTAATACAACACACAATACAACCCAAGTGCACCCCATCAGATAGCATCTTGTATTCACTACTGTGTCAATGTTTCTTGTCCCCTTGCTGATCATTTTATGCTCGTACACCTACATCTTCATTGTGTCCTACAAACAGAGACAACATGTCAGAGAGCAGGGCCGTGACATTCCAGGAATGCCCACCGTCAAGCATCACATGAAAGGTGCCCACACTCTCGCCATTGTTGTAGCGGTGTGTCTACTCAGTATCATCGCTTTGCTGGTTGTGTGACACCCCTCCGAATCGTCTATGGCAAATCTCTCGGGCGCCGCGATCAAATGCTAATGGCGAATACCTTCTACGACGTGGCCATGTTTTTGAATGCCGTATGCAACCCTCTTATCTACGGATGGAAAAATGAAGAATTTAGAAACTCTTTTCGTAAGATGTTGAAATGCTGCTAAGTGATCTTAGTGCGCAGACGTTGCTAGGCGTCTTAGGCCATACCTAGATTAACTGTATTCTTTTGTTTAAGGCAAATTGGCCAAGTATCAGGTACCAGACGATACCAAACTCCCTTTTGTAAGCCGCTGAGAATCGCTCAAGAGGTTTCTACCTGCTAAATTACTGGACTCAAATAACTTGCCCTACGCAGGAATTATATGGTGTCAAATTAGTATAGTAGCACGAATGTAAGTTGTCAAATTTTATAACAAACGAATCCTTTTGCATGAGTAAAAAAAGAGACTAATTATATGTTCTATGATCAGATCTAGTGAAAAATAATTTTTGGAAGAGGCCCAGTGGAGGACATACACTGATACATTGCGAATTTGTCAAAATTTTTACTGTCGCCTGAGAAGTGAGAGGGATTTTTAATTAAGAACTTAGACTTAAGATCAAAGAACTATTGATACGGCTGGGAAAAGCCAACGGTGATTCCAGCATCCCCATGCAGTCACCCTGTAACTCCCAAAAGTTGTAAAAGAAAAAGCTAAACAGTTGCTTATGCCGATAACATGGTAAAGAAGCAAAACTTGCCCACAAAAGTTTAAAACGAATTTCAAGCATTCTTACTAGTCTCTTGGTATTATACAGTGAATACGCTGCTTACTTTCCACTTGATTTGACGTTGAACAAGATGCAATGCGCATACTTTCTTGCTAATCAAAAAAGAAACTGAATAAATTGAATTGTTTTTCTCGTTTTTGCTAATTCCTAGCATTTTGGAATAATTACCTAGGAGCTCGAGAGCTTCTATTAGACGTTGTGTCCGGTTTTCGTATTGGGAATTGAATTGAGCGTTTTTTAGAAAATTGCATCCAAACTTCATCCGTTTATATTATCTGAGTCGAAAGACCGAGATGCCGTTGTCGTTTTAAGTAATAACAGTGGTGTGCATACTAAGTCAAGTAGTATAGGGATGAAATTAATTTTTTTGCGGGGGAGCTCAGTAACTTGCGAGGGAATGCATTAACGCCGATGACGTCATAACCTTTTGTCTTCATCTCATGAATAAAATGCGCAAGAATTTCGTTAAGATAAGGTCGTGTGTTATTATTAGTTGAGAGAAAGGTAATAAATATGCAAATCCTACACTTTTATGCACTCTGATAAACATGTCCAAACTTGTCGTACCTCTCCATTATTTCCAACTCGAACTGGAGCAGCCGGATTGAGAGTCCGCTGCGCTGACCCTCGGTCACGCTGCCTCCTGTATTACGAGTTGATTTTTGCGCAGGCTTTTTCTTCTTTAGAGGAACGTTTTTCTTTTTAGCTGGCCCGGGATCGTAAGGGCTTAGGTAATGGCATTTCGTATTTTTAGCGTTTGGATGAAGGAAATCTCGAAAACAGTGGGTTTTGAAACAGCCTGCTTTCATCTCGCAAAGTATTATAATCTCCTCTTTCCATTTTTCAGTCGGGGATTTGAAATTTTTGCCGCTCAAACTCGGTTTTATATCAATTTATACACCAATAATAAAAGGAGGAAGTTTGAGGATTTTCCTTATCCGCTTGCTCGATACATTCGTTACTTTAATTATTTTTTTTTTCACTATATTTCGTAAATTCTCCGTATTGCCTTAATACATGATATAAGACGGCTTTTAGCTCCAGTTATTGCCCGGGAAACGTTTGTTTAAGAACATCCTGCTTTATATAAAGTTGCTGCTTTTTGTCAATGCCAATCTCATTCATGATGATAATAATAATAATAATAATAATAATTATTATTATTATTATTATTATTATTATTATTATTATTATAAATGTAATAACTTATATAGCGCTAATTTACATATACTAATCAATAGCGCATTACAAAATAAAAATATATGTATGTATTTTAAAAACATTATTAAGTAGGGAATAATTTGCAGACCTGAACAGAAACGTCTTCAGTTAGTTTTTAAAAGCAATAAGTGTCGTAACATTTAACGCTGGGCAGCCGGTAAGCTGTTCCATGGAGCCGGTGCAGCAAAAGTAAAAGACCTGCCATAAAGCGTAGAGCGCATTTTATCTATTGTGGAACTTCTAATAATAGACTAATGTTCGAGCGTAGTACGTATGAGCTTTTGTGCTTAACATATGTCAAATCACTAAGATAGGATGGCGCCAGTCCATATATTGATTTCAATTGAAAGTAAGAATTAAATGGTGTTCTGTAAAAGTCTATAGCCGAAAAAATATTCACATAAATCTGAATGCTAAGCCGGGACCCATGTCGGCCACCATGTAGCGTTATAGCCCGTTTAACACATCGTCGATTAATTATTCAACAAGTCGATTAAAATGCGGGGATTTTAATTCCTTGTTTCACGGTCGATAAGAGTTTCCCTGTCCACCTTTAAGGGTGTTAATTTTGTTTTAGTACTGAAGGCAGTTACAGCTGTATTCATTTTTATCTCATGCATAAAGCTTTATATTGTTACCTTTAGCAAATATTGGTTATTTATAATAGTTTGTGTCGTTTTGACCAAAAGAGCGGCTTGCTATCAGCCAATAGCAAAAGTGTGGTGGCCGACAAGTTAACAATCGAACATATTCGTTTTTCCTGCGGGGTTTGAGCCTTTTCTTCTGGTTGTTTTTTTTTTAAACAAGAAACTTTGCTCCGCTTTTTCTCTCCTTACCCAGGTGTTTAAATAGGAACTGGTGACATGTACTATCTGGGGCTATAACGTGATGGCGATGTTCCTACATTACATGTTAATATATTTTAAAAATGAGAGAGCACTACGCTTATTTATTAGTCTAATGCTGTTTGTATAAGCAGCTGGTCGACATTAAAAGCGTATTGTCTATTTCGAAAACAAAACTAGAGTAGTTGAATACAAATTATGTATTCATTCCTTATATTTATTGAAATATCTGCTTTAATGTTTCAAACCCTTCACAAAACCTTGGTCGTTAAAAAATTGCATATGTCCGGCCCTTTGGCACGAAATTTTGGCGATTGTGGGGAGCAGTTTTAAACTGTTTCGATGGGTCGGGACGTTTTTTTTTTTTCTTTCTCTCGGGAATTAATTTTTGCGATCCTTAGAAGTTGCATTTAGATTTAAACAACATCCGAATGTTAAACAAAACTGCCGTTGTCGTTTTAAATAACTCAATGAAATATGGTGAGTGGACGGAGTCGATTTCTGTATCACAATCAACAGTCACCAACAAAATTTTATGCTTCGCATCAAAACTATTTATTATTGTTGTTGAGTTTTATTCGAAAGTTTTTTTTTAATCTGATATTTTTTTCACGGAACCTTTTATATAGGGGAACTAAAATTTGCGTCACCCCGTAAGAAAATTTGCAAAACTTAAGAACTGCACTTGGCATCACGATATTTACATGACATTTCTGACGTTCGACTTTTGGGTGAAAGTAAGTCTAGAAAGCTGTAGGTAAGGAACAATTTTGAGGTGTTGTTTCAATCCTCTCAAACTGGGTGAGTCTTGAAGTCTTCTTTCTGTGTTTTTTTTTTATACGCTACATTTTATGCCTCAAAATGAACTTGCGTCAATGGGTGTATGTGCTCTCTGACAACTTACACGAACATATTACTAAATGATGGACCAATTGTAATTTGCAAATTGCTTAATTAAAACACATAATATTCAGCGAAGTTCAGCTGCAGATGGTTAAGGCCACCTTAAGTTTATATAAAAGCGCTGGTGAACAAATTAGCAACTTCAAAGGAGATCGACTGCGTTAATTGCGATTCGAAACTTAGTGGCGTTTGAAACTGACAGACCACGGCCAGCAATTTTTCCATAGCCTGTGACAAAGATAAATTTTGCTTCAACGAAACAGGGATGAATTGCACCTCTGAACGTTGGCATGATAATAGCCGTGGTTTGGAGACGACGAAATGTTTTGTCTTGATAACTTTCCATGTACTTGTGGCCGTCGCAGCCCTTTTCGGCAACTTCCTCATCCTCCGAGCGGTTCACAAATTTCAAAATCTTCGGACTGCGTCAAATGTAATCTTGGCGAGTTTGTCCATTGCTGATGGATTGCTTGGGATTCCGTCCATTCTAGATATCATACACTTGAGTCTATCCGTTGGAGCTGAGCATAGGTCTGGTATTCTGAGAAAAATAAGTGCGAGTTCCACCTTCCTTCTCATGTCAGTTATCATTCTTCACCTCGCCTTAATCAGTTTGGAACGGTCCATCGCCGTGAGGTTCGCCTTAAGATACCACATTATAGTAACCAACCGCCGAGCACTGATCGTTTCTATCGCCATGTGGCTGTGGGCTGTGGTCGTTATCATTGTTTTCCCAAAGGTCCTTAAAGCCTCCAGCGACGATTTCGAACAGCTTCGCCAGGCGATGAATCCATACAGTGAAACCCGCAAAGGACCCCCAAATGACGGCCCTCCTCCATTAACCGAGGGATACCTCGTATTCCAAATGATAACACTGTTGGTTATCCCCCTCTTTATCATTCTTTGCTCGTACTCCTATATCTTTATCGTGTCCAACAGGCACAGGAAGGAGATTAGAGAGCAAGCTGACATCTCAGGACTACCGCAGCGAATCAAGCATGAAATGAAAGGTGCCCGCACTTTCGCCGTGGTGATAGCAGTGTGTCTTCTGAGTATCATACCTTTGTTGGTTGTGACATGCCTTCGCTTTTTTGGGAAGCTGTCAGAGTGTGACCATCCAAGACGGAAGCATTATAAGTTTATCTTTTACAATGTGGCAATTGGCTTGAACGCCATCTGCAATCCTCTTATTTACGGATGGAAAAATAAAGAATTCAGAAGAGCCTTTGTTAAAGTGCTGAAGTGTGCTTAGAACGTGATCATATCTTGTACCAAGAGGAAAGTGACTTGATTATTGTTACTGTAGGAATAATTTCTGATAAAAACGTGTTAAATATATAGAGAATTGGAAAATAAGACCGCCAGTCAACTCTCTGCAAACTATCCCTTTCATGTCCTTGTTTTAATGTTTTAATGTGAAAAGTTAAATGAATGAAAATCCGTTAGGTTAATGACAATTAGTTTAATTTGATGTCCATACATCGCTCCTTTAGGACAAAATTCTGTTTTTCAATCCAATATTTCTTTACTTCCACCAGTTATTGCCAATGTTTATCTGCTGGTAGTTACCTAAACTCTGCTCATTCTTGATTTGTGTGGTGTGTCTGTCTAGGTTTTGTGCGCTCTACCCGCACATATAAAAAACCTTTTTCAAGCGATTGGCAACATGGAATCTCAAGAAAAGAAACATGGAATCTATTTGTTAAATATAATCCATTTTGCCATTTTTCAGTTCAGTAAAACGTTTTTCAGGGCTCTTTGAAATTTATATGAAAAGCAGAGCAGATTGTCAATTCCCTATCAGTTGGAAGAAATCCCAGGTAACAGCAGTTTTCAAAAAGGGCAACAGGCTAGATGAAAATAACTATAGACCTATATCACTCCTAAGTTTTCCTAGCAAAATTTTGGAAAGGGTGGTTTGTAGATCGTTTGATAATAATCTGACGACTCACAGTCTCTTGTCTGACAGACAATGGGATTTAGGAAGGGTCATTCTACAGGTAGCCTTTTGTTGCACGTTACTGAAGTGTGGTAAGAAGCCTTGGACGATGGGCTTAAAGTAGGCGAATTGTTCATTGACTTTAGGAAAGCCTTTGATTGTGTAGACATGTCATTGTGGGTGAGAAGCTTAAGGCATTGGGAGTGTCAGAAGATATGTGGATATGGTTGATGGATTATTTAGCAAGTAGAAGCCAATTGACACAAATAGATGACGCATCTTCGGAATCTAAACTTGTAAAAATTGGGGTCCCTCAGGGTTCCCTGTTGGGACCTGGGCTTTTTATTACTTATATAAATGATCTTCAAGACAGCATTAGAAGTGGCGAAGTTTACATGTATGTTGACGACACTACCATTTATGCCATTGGTAACACTACTGATGAGGTTGCTATAGCTATCCAAGTGATATTAGATCAGCTACAAACCTGGTGCCAAAAGAAAGGATTAATTATTCATGAAGGGAAATGCGATGCAGTACTCCTGGATACATAACCCTTTATTGGCCCTCTGAAGCCTTTAGTTTGGGGAGACAAAACCATTGAATACAGATCTTTCTCTCTATGTCTTGACGCATAACTTTTTACCAAAAGCCACACTAGAAACAATTTATTACAAAACAGTAATCCCAAGCCTATTATATGGTATGGCTGCGTGGGGCTCTTGCTCAGATTATTTGATGAAAGATCTAGAACTAATCCACCTCAGAGCAGCAAGACTTATCCACAAACTACCAAGAGACATGGAAGACGAAACAGTACTCATAAATGCAAGTTGGATGCCATTTAAATATTTTTATTGCTCTCGTATTCTAAATATAATGCATAGAGCTTTTTTATAATTTAGAGTTAGGTGATATAAATAGTTGAGTTGTTAAGAACGCTTCTTCTTATAATTGTATTGTAAATCTTTGTCCTCTCATCTAGACTAGTAGTAGTAGGTCCACATCAGCTGTACAGTTGCTTATTTCAAACCTACTTATCAAATAAATGTATGTATGTATGTATGTATGTATGTATGTATTTATGTATGTGCCAACTCTTTCTCCTGTCCTTCTTTACGGTCCAGCTACATAGCTACACTGTCAAGTACATGTTTCTGAATTTTTCTACCCAGTGGAATTCAATGGGGCGAAGAAACTGACGTTGGAAGGCAGCGCTTAAACCGGGAGCTAGAATCCCTCTTCACTTTCATTCTTCTCGTTTTCAGAACTAAACAAGACGCTTGACACAAACGAATACAACTGAAGAAGGGTTTTCATTTTCCTTCCATAAGAACTATAAATTCGGTCCGACATATCCTCGGCTCGTAATATTCTCTTTGCGAGAACTAAATCAAATGAGCCCCCTCGTCTGCTTTGAAGGCTGAAACAAGTTCTCGGTACCAATCTGATCCCCCTAGAACCAAACTTGACACATAGACGAAGGGGGTGCTAGCTTGGCCTTTAATCAATCAACTTTGTTTTTCGGAACGTCATTTTTTAGCCAATTGTATTTCCCTTCGTCTGGGCGTCGTACAAATGAAATTTTATGAGAGATAGTTGCAAGCTCTCCTTTCCTCTGCCCCTCGCGGCTTCTCCGCTCGCTTGCGCGTTCTCGCGAGACTCGCTTCGCTCGCCCAAATAGGAGAGCTTGCTCGCAGGCTAAATTATCTATACAGACGATTTTCGAATCCTGGGCAGCTCCATAGAGGATCCAAGAGCCACTTCTCTGCGAATGCTTGACCTACTACAGGGGCTACGCTTCACCAGTCATTTAGTCATTTTACATTTCTTGGTTTCTCCATAAACTCACTGACGATGTTATTCAGTCTCCCAGAGAAGAAAATCCTGACCTTGCAAAACAAATTAAATGTCAACAGATGTTGTGCAACCCCACCCCATCGGCTCGCAAAGTGGCAAGCCTCATAAACACACTGGAGGTGGCTCGCCCCTCCATCTGGCAGCCCCCCTTCCCTGACAGGTCCCTACAAATAAATCTCATAAAATACCTTAAGGCATCTCATCGTAATTACGAGACGTCTGTGCACCTGAACAGCCACACTCAGACGGAACCGCTACGGCGGTGGTTTCAGAAGTTAACGCCTCTGGATGGAATTGTTATCAATTCCTTTGACTCAGATCTATACATAACTTCAGACGCATCCAAAGCAGGCTGGAGCTCATGCTGCCAGGAACTAACCACAAACCAGACATCACATAAACGTCCTCGAACTCAAAGCTGCTATTTTCGCAACGAAAGCCTTTCCCAAACACACATGTCCAATATACACAAACGGATACGATTCGTCAAACCGAAGGTCCATTGATAACAATGGTACGATTGGTTGTGAGTATTGAACAACCCTCGGTTTGAGAGGAACGACTGGAGAAATTCTGCAGTGATGATGTGTTACTACCCTGATCTGAGTAGTGCTTCTGATTGGTCACCGCTGTGAGGGAAGTTTGCTTCAACCAATCTGAAGCACTACCAAATTCTGGGCAGTAACATCCGTGGTTATTCCTCAGGTGTAATCTCATGGGGAAACCAACTGGTGGTGTGATGCATAAGTTTGGCTGTTTTCTCAGGCTAGGCTACTTCTGTGGGTTAACAATGCTAGTGAGCAAAAATTCACATGTAACTGATGAGGTCTGTCAAGATTCATCTATTGCCAGTTACATAATCTTCCTCATTTTAAGTAATCTTCCATGCCATGTTAAAAGTTTTTCACCATACAGGGAAGATCAATTGTGAGGTCAGGGAGTTAGCGAATGTGAGCAGTCCAGAAAAATAATCAAGGTGAGTGGTCTTACATGTGATCCTATACATAATATAGCTACCTTTTAAACTATTTTTTTGGTGGCCATTGTGTGAAGGGGGCTGTTTTGTGGGGGCAGGTGTGTATTACAGGTCAAAACTAAATGCAAGTTAAAATGTTTTACCCTAGATTGATTCAATATTTTCTTTGTCTCCTAGTCCTGATTATTCATGAATTAAGGCAAGGAGACAAAGAAAATTGAGAATCAACCTACAATCGGCGACAAAATTAGTTGAGACACTTTGCGCTAGTGTTCTCCCCAGGTATTTAAGGTTAGGCGGGCCGCCTGGCTTAATTCACTGGAAAATGGTTGTCGCCTGGCTTAATTAAAAAACCAAAGATCTATCCAAATGGATGCTTATGTTGACATCTAGAACTAGGTATTTCAGGGACAAAGTCACTCAATAACATTTATGAAACATTTGTATTTTCCGTAAAATAGGCGTACATCTGCTGATAAACTAATCGTTCAAAAACTCTGGCTATAGTTGGTAAGACAGAAATTGGTCTAAAATTATTTGGATCATTTCGTTCACCTGATCTAAATAGCGGAAAGACCTTTGGAACTTTCCAATTATCTGGAAAAGTATTTGTAGTAATCGAGAGGTTGAAAAGGTCAGCTAACGATAAAGAAATAACTGGAGCCGCTTTTTTAAAATCTTGTTTGGGATGTTATCATGACCAGTCGCCTTTGCAACATTTACTTCCTGCAGTTTTTTTAAACACGTCAGAGATCGTGACTTCCTTCAGTTCAAAAGAAGAACTAACGCCCTGTTAGGAATCAGCTGGATTTGCATCACAATCCACCGTAGGGATTTCAGATGCAAGTTTCGGCCCAACGTTTGTAAAGTGAATATTCAAGTATTCAGCGATTTTCTCGGGATCTGATAAAGGCCCAGAATTTTCTGCCTTTAAATCATTAATCTGTGTGCTGTCCGATTTCTTACCCATTAGGTCGTTAAGAATTTTCCAAGTTACTTTCAGGTTACCAGGGGCTCCTTCTATTTGATGTTTGTAATAATCCTTCTTTGTCGTTTTTACTTTTTTGTTAACCGTTAACTTTTTAGTTTTATATGCCTTCCAAACATCTGGCCGCTGCGTTTCTGAAGCTTTTTTTCTTTAGCCAGTCACGTTCATACATTTCCTCTTTTAACTTATAATTTAACCAAGGAGCGGGTTTATTTCTGACTCGCATGACTCTTGTCGGAGCATGCTTATCAACTATATTCAAGAATATATCTTTCCATGCATTCCACGTACTATTCACTTCCATACCGCTTTTAATAACAGGCCATGAGGCATTTTTCAGATCTGTTAAGAAATTTTTCTCATTGAAATGTTTAAAATTCCTCGCTTGAATAAACTTTGGTTGTCCCCTGGGTAAACCAATTTTTCTCACAGTATAAATTAAATTGTGGTCACTAATGGAAAGTGTGTATACTCCCGAATGAGAAATATTATCCTCCTTGTTCGTAATAAATACATCAATAAGAGTTTACGATTTGGCATTAACTCTTGTAGGTTCTTTGATTAATTGTGCCAATTGATAATCAACCATCAAGTCGATAGGTAGTGCGAACCTCTGGGGGATTTAAAAGAATGTTACAGTTTAAATCTCCCAGTATGGAAATTTCTGAATACCTGGCATCTGCCTCCTTCAAAAACATTTCGAACTTTTTAAAATAATCCAAAGGTGTGTTTGGTGGCCGGTACCAGGTAGCAATAAGACATGGACATGAATTTGGTTTCTGAATTTCTTAGGCAATTAATTCAAGATCATCATTTTCAAGTAGATATTGCCTAGAAAATGTTATTGTATTTCGCAGGTAAAAGCAAACTCCACCACCGTGTTTGTTTCTATCCCCGCGAACAATAATTATAACCTTCTAACCAGTCGATCACCATCTACCAGATCCAATTTTGATTCATTAATAGTCAAAACATCCAGAGGCGTATTTGCCGTGAAGACTTTTATTTCATCTACGTGTTTAGTAAGACTGTTTACGTTAAGCAAGGCAATTTTGAAACCTCTAATTTCAGAAGTAATCTTATCAAATGACAGTGGTTTGGCAGAACAGTGATCATTAGGTCGTCGATTACTATCTACACAGGTCAAATTTCAATCTCCATTAATATATTCCCTAAAATTAGACGCAAGGCGGTAAACACCTTTCCGATTTAAATGCAATCCACTTCTATTAAGAGAGTCTTCTTTGATGTTACTGTTATCAATAAAAACCCAGTTCTTACTCTGACAAAAAGAAGAGAGCCGGCGATTTACCTCATCAATCTTGATATTAAGAGATTGATCATCAGACCTGAAGATGATTGAAGAAACCGCGACGTCGATGGATGGATGTTCCGCTTTGATACTATCCACTAAACCAGCCACTTTGTTTTTTATTTTCTTTGGTTGATCCATCTTCAAATTGTTGGTCCCGACATGTAGGATGATTTTCTTCGGTTTCCGCTTGATAACCGGTTTTGCAAAATCAACCATGTCATCAATGGTGGACCCAGAAAAAGAAAAAGCATTAACATTCTGGTTTCTTGACAATTTCTTACCAATAATGTTTGTGGTAATGGATTCACCGATGACAACCACATCTGGAGGTTTGTTTTGATCCTGTTTACTCCGGCTTGTGATGTTGTTACCAGAGGCGACACCTTTGTTCCCAGAAGGATTTTTCTTCTTCTTTGGCTGCACCGTTTCCCAAGATCTGGAGGCTTGTTGTTCGTCATTTCGGTCGACTGTATTTCTGTTACCACCATGTTCTTTGACATCTTCAGACAATTTTCTTAGAGCTGTTACAAGACTGTCCCTTTCTTCTTCGAGTGTTTTTATGCGAAGTAAGAGTTCATCATATGAAAGAGTAAAGACACGTGTTTTGAGCTGTTCGTTGAGTTTAACAAATTCTTGCTTAAGCCCATTAATAGCATCGGCATTTTCCTTGCAACCAGGACAGTGGTGGAAAGCTTGCTCCTCGTGATATGCAGGTTCATCATGATTCTGTTGAATCACTTCATTATCCCAACATTAGGCAGCATATCCACATCTTCGTCATCCGTTTGCTCTTGACCGACATGTTGTTCATCCGAAACTGGCTCATTTGCATCAATATTTAAATTTCTGCGCGAGAGAAGAGAAAATAGCTTCTTTCTAACCTCTTCTTGTTTCGCTCCTTGCACATTCAGCGTTTTAGTTTTAGGAAAAAAAGAAAGCGTGACACCATTCGCCTTCAAGACGAGAAATCCACTGCTCTTGGACACAGGAGACAACTGCCCCGACAAATTGAGCTCATCGTTTACAAACGATTTAGGCTCGTTAAAGCCGCTCTGCCACTTAAATTTGCGACTATTTTTGTCTTCCTCAATAGAAAGTGGATAGGAAGTGTTTAAACGTGGTTCCAAACCGATATTATTGTCGGTTACATGAAAAGAAGAACAGCTCTCGTCTACAGGTGCTGCCGCCATGACGCTAGGGCTGTGTATACAAGGTATACACGGTATACCTTGTAACCTTCTGGGGGTTAGAGGGGGCCTTGTAGCCTGTAACCTTGTAACCTTCTGGGGGCTACAGGAGGTTAGAGAGGGTAAAAAGGGGTTACACGTGGTTACATGGGATTGCAGGTAGGTTAAAGGAATTGCAAGGGGTTACAGGGGGTCACAGTGGGTTACAAGTGTTTACAAGAGGTAACAAGGGATAACAAGGGGTTACTGTGGTTTCCAAGGGGTTATAGGGGTTTAACGAGGGTTTAAAGGGGTTACAGGAGGTTACAGTGGGTTACAGGGGGTTACAAGGGGTTACAGGGGTATATATAAGGTTACAACAGGTAACAAGGGGTTACAGGGGGTAACAAGGCGTTACAGGGGATTACAGGGAGGTTACAGGGGGTTACAAGGGCTACAAGTGGTTACAGAGGGTTAAAGAGGTTACAAAGGGTTACAGAAGGTTAAAACGGGTTACAAGGGGTTAAAAGGGCTTACAGGGGGTTAAAGGGAGGTTACAGGGGGTCACAAGGTCTACAAGTGGTTAAAGAAGATTACAAGGGGTTACAAGCGGTTACAGAGGGTTACAGAGGGTTAAAGCAGGTTACAAGAAGTTACATAGGGTTACAGAAGGTTACAAGAAGTTACAAGGGATTACAGGGGGTTAAAAGGGCTTAAAAGGGGTTACAGGGGGTTACAGGGGGTTACAAGGAGTTACAAAGGGTCACAGAGGGTTACAACGGGTTACAACGGGGTTACAGGGGGTTAAGAGGGGTTACAAGGGGTTACAAGGGGGTTAAAAAGGGTTACAAAAGGTTACAAGGGGTTACAAAGGGCTACAAGGGGTTACAAGGGATTACAAGGGGTTACAAGAGGTTACAGGGGTTTAGAAGGGATTGCAGAGGGTTATGGAGGGTTACCAGAGGTTACAAAGAGTTACAAGGGGTTACAGGGGGTTACAAGGAGATACAAGGGGTTACAGGGGGTTACAAGGGGTTAAAAGAGGTTGCAAGGGGTTACAGCTGGTTACCAAGGGGTACAATGGGTTACAAGGGGTTACAGGGGGTTACAAGGGCTTACAGGGGATTACAAAGGGTTACAAAGGGTAACAAAGGGTTACAGGAGGTTGCAGGAAGTTACAAGGGGTTACAGGGGTTACAAGGAGTAAAAGAGGGGTTACAGGGGGTTACGGGGGGTTAAGAGGGGTTACAAGAGGATAGAGCGGTTTACAAGGGGTTACAAGAGGATACAGAAAGTAACAGCGGATTACAAGGGGTTACAATGGGTTACAACAGTTTAAAGGAAGTCACAGGGGCTTACAAGGGGTAACAAGGGGTTACAAGGGATTACAAGAGGGTTACAAGGGGTTACAGGGGACTACAGAGGGTTACAAGGGGTTACAGAGGTTTGCAAGGGGTTACAAGGCGTTAAAGGGTGTTACAAGGGGTTACAGGGGTTAGAATGGCTTACAAGGAGTTACAGGGGGGTTACAAGAGGTTACAAGGGGTTACAGGGAGTTACAGGAGGTTACAAGGGGCTACAGAGGGTTACAGAGGGTTACAATGGGTTACAAGGGGTTACAAGAGGTTACAGGGAGTTACAGGGGGTTACAGATGGTTACAATGGGTTACAAGGGATTACAATGGGTTACAACGGGTTACAGGGGGTTGCTTGGGGTTACAAGGAAATACAAGGGGTTACAAGGGGTTACAAGGGCTTACACGGGGTTAAAAGGGTTTACAAGAAGTTACAGGGGGTTACAAAGCGTTACAATGGGTAGAATGGGTTACATTGAGTTACCGGGGGTTACAATGCGTTACAAAGGGTTACATGAGGGTTACAGGGGGTTACAAGTGGTTATAATGGGTTACAGAAGGTTACAAAGGGTTACAAGGGGTTACATGAGGTTACAGAGGGTAACAGGAGGTTACACGGGGTTACAGGGGGGTTACAGGGGGTTACGGGAGTTACAAAGGGTTACAAAAGGTTACAAGGGATTACAATGGGATACAACGGGTTACAGGGGGTCACTTGGGGTTACAAGGGAATACAAGGGGTTACAGGGGGTGACAAGGGGTTACACAGGGTTAAAAAAGGTGGCAAGGAGTTACAGGGGGTTACAAGGGGTTAAAAGGGCTAGAATGGGTTACAAGGAGTTACAAGGGGTTACAATGGGTTACGAAGGGTTACAAGGGGTTACAAAGAGTTACATAAGGGTTACAAGGGGTTACAAAGGGTTACAATGGGTAACAAAGGTTACAAGTGGTTACAAAGGGTTACATGAGGTTACAGGGGGTTACAGGGTGCTACAGGGGGTTACGAGGGTTACAAAGGGTTACAGAAGGTTGCAAGGGGTTACAACGGGTTACAAGAGGTTACAGCGGGTTACAGTGGGTTACGGGTGGTTAGAGGGGGTTACGGGGGCTTACAAAGGGTTACGAGGGGTTACGAGGGGTTACAAAGGGTTACAAGAGGTTTGAGTGGGTTACAGTGGGTTACGGGTGGTTAGAGGGGGTTTCGGGGGGGTACAAGGGGTTACAAGGGGTTACAATGGGTTACAATGGGTTACAAGGGGTTACAGGGGGTTATAAGGGATTACAATGGCTTACAAAGGGAAACAAAGGGTTAGAAGAAGTTACAGGGGGTTACGGGGGGTTAAAGGGGTTAAAAGAGTTTTAAAGATATTTCAAGGGGTTACAGGAGGTTACAGAGGGTTACAAGAATTTAAAATGGCTTACAAGAAGTTATAGGGGGTTTAAAGGGATTAGAACGGGTTAAAAGAAATAAAAAGGAATTACAGGGGGTTAGAGTGGGTTACAAGGGTTTAAAGAGGGTTACAAGGGGTTACAAGGGGTTACAAGGGTTTACAGGGTGTTTCAAGGGGTTACAAGGGGTTACGGGGGTTACAAAGGGTAAAATAAGGTTACAAGGGGTTACAACGGGTTACAAGAGGTTACAGCGGGTTACAGTGGGTTACGGGTGGTTACAGGGGGAAACAGAGGTTACCAGAGGGGCTTACAAGGCGTTACAATGGATTACAAGGGGTTACAAGGGGTTACAAGAGGTTACAGGGGGTTTCAAGGGGTTGCAAGGAGTTACAAGAGATTAAAAGGGGTTACAGGGATAACAGTGGGTGACAAGGGGTAACAAGGGGTAACAGGTGGTGACAAGGGGTTACAAAGGGTTACAAGAGGTTACAGTTGGTTACAAGGGATTCCAAGGGGTTACCGGTTGTTACAGAGGGTTACAAGGGGTTTCAAGGGATTACAGGGGATTACAGGGGGTTAAAAGGGTTACAAGGGGTTACAAGAGGTTACAGCGGGTTTCAATGGGTTACATTGGGTTACAAGCGGTTACAGAGGGTTACAGAGGGTTACAAGGGGTTACAAGGGTTACAGGGGGTTAAGGGTGGTTAGAAGAAGTTGCAGGAGGTGATAAGGGGTTACAAGAGGTTACAGGGGGTTAAAAGGGGTTACAAAGGGTTAAAAAAGGTTAATGGAGGTTACAGGGGGGGTACAAGGGGTTACAAGGGACTACAAGGGGTTACAGGGAGTTACAGGGGGTGACAAGGGGTTACAAGGGGTTACAAGATGTTACAGGGGGTTACAAGGGGATACTATTGATTACAAGGGGTTACAGGGGGTTACAGAGGTTTACAAAGGGTTACAGATTGTTACAAGGGATTACAAATTGTTAGAGGGGGTTACAGAAGGTTTCAGGGGTTTACAGAGGGTTACAAGGGATTACAAGGGGTTACAAATGGTTACTAGAGGTTACAGGGAGTTTTAAGGGGTTACAAGTGGTTACAAGAGATTAGAAGGGGTTACAGAGGGTTACAGTGGGTAACAAGGGGTTACAACGGGTAACAAGGATTTACAGGGGTTTACAGTGGGCGACAAGTGGTTTGAAGGGATTACAATAGGTTACAGAGGGTTACAAGGGGTTACAAGGGATTACAGGGAGCTACAAGTGGTTACAATGGTTTATAAGAGGTTAAAGGAGGTCACAGGGGCTTAAAAGGGGTTACAAGAGATTACAAGGGTTTACAGGGGGTTACAAGCGGTTACAAGGGGTTACAGGGGGTTACAGGGGAGTTACAGGAGGTTAAGTGTGGTTATAAGAGGTTAAAGGGGTTTATAAGGGATTACAAGGGGTTTCCGGGGGTCACAGGGGGTTACAAAAGGATACAGAGGGTTACAAGGGATTACAAGGGATTACAAGGGGTTACAAGGGGTTAAAAGAGGTTACAGGGGGTTTCAAGGGGTTACAAGGAGTTACATAAGATTACAAGGGGTTACAGGGGTTTTAGTGAATGACAAGGGGATACAAGGGGTTTTAATGGATAACAGGAGGTTACAGGGGGTGACAAGGGGTTACAAGGTTTTACAAGAGGTTACAAGGGGTTACAAGGGATTTCAAGGGGTTACAGGGCGTTACAGGGGGTTACAAAGGATACAGAGGGTTACAAGGGATTACAAGGGATTACAAGGGGTTACAAGGGGTTAAAAGAGGTTACAGGGGGTTTCAAGGGGTTACAAGGAGTTACATAAGATTACAAGGGGTTACAGGGGGTTTTAGTGAATGACAAGGGGATACAAGGGGTTACATGGGATAACAGGAGGTTACAGTGGGTGACAAGGGGTTACAATGTTTAACAAGAGGTTACAAGGGGTTTCAAGGGATTTCAAGGGGTTACAGAGGTTACAGGAATTTACAAGGAATACCGAGGGTTACAGAGGCTTACAAGAGGTTAAAAGGAGTTGCAGGGGATTAGAAGGGGTTACAGGGGGTTACAAGGGGTTACGAGGGGTTACCGAGGGTTACAGAGCGTTACAAGGGGTTTCAAGGGGTTACAAACGGTTCGAGGGGGTTACAAGGGGTTACAGGTGGTTATAATGGGTTACAATGGGTTACGAGGGGTTACAGGGTGTTACAAGGGATTACAAGGGGTTACAAGCGGTTAGAGTTGGTTACAAGGGGTTACAGGAGGTTAAAAGGAGTTACAAGGGGTTACAGGGAGTTACATATGGTTACATGGGGCTACAAGGGGTTACAAGAGGTTACAGGAGGTTTTAAGGGGTTACAAGGCGTTTGTAGAGGTTACATCGGATCACAACAGGTTACAAAGGGTTACGGGAAGTTACAAGGGGTTACAGGAAGTTACAGGGGGTTACAGGGGTTTACAAATCGTTACGACGGGTTACAGGTGGTGACAAGGGGTTACAAGGTTTTACAAGAGGTTACAAGGGGTTACAAGCGATTACAAGGGGTTACAGGGGGTTACAAGGGGTTACAAGGGGTTACAGACGGTTACAGAAGGTTACAAGGGATTACAAGGGGTTACAAATGGGTTACAGAGGGTTACAGAGGCTTACAAGAGGATAATAGGAGTTATAAGGGATTACAAGGGGTTACGAGGGGTTACAGAGGGTTACAGAGCGTTACAAGGGGTTTCAAAGAATTACAAGCGGTTCGAGGGGGTTACAAGGGGTTACAAGGGATAACAAGGGGTTACGGGGGTTATAATGGGTTACAATTGGTTACCAGGGGTTACAGGTTGTTACAAGGGATTACAAGGGGCTACAAGGGGTTACAGGGGTTTACAAGGAGTTACAAGGGGTTACAGGAAGTTACATGGGATTACATGGGGTTACAAGTGGTTACAAGAGGTTAGCGGGGGTTTTAAGGGATTACAAGGGGTTACCGAGGTCACATGGGTCTACAAAAAGTTAAATGGAGTTACAAGGGATTACAAGGGGTTACAGGGGGTTACAGGGGATTACAAGGGGTTTCAAGGGGTTACAAGAGCGTACAAGAGGTTACAAGGGATACCAAGCGGTTACAGAGGGTTACAAGGGGTTACAAGGGGTTACAGGGGGTTACAACGGGTTAAAGGGATTTACATGGGGTTACAATGGGTTGCAAGAGGTTACAGGGGGTTACCGGGGGTTTTAAGGGGTTACAAGGGGTTTGAAGAGGTTACAGAGCCTCAGAACGGGTTACAAGGGGTTACAAGGGATTAGAAGGGGTTACAGGGGGTTACAGGGGGTTACGAGGGGTTGCAGAGGGTTACAGAGGGTTACAAGGGGTTACAGTGGGTTACAAGGGGTTACAGGGGGTTACAAGGAGGTTTTAGGGGTTACAGTTGGTTACAGGTGGTTTCAAGGGCTTACAAGGGGTTACAAGAGATTACAGGGGCTTACAGAGGGTTACAGAGGGTTACAAGGGGTTACAATCGGTTACCGGTTGGTTACAGGGAATTAAGAGTGGTCACAAGAGGTTGGCGGAGGTTTTAAGGGGTTACAAGGGGTTACAGGGGGTTAAAAGGGATTACAAAGGGTTACAATTGGTTACAAAAGGTTACAGGAGGTTGAAGGGGTTTACAAGGGGTTACAAGAGGTTACTGGGGGTTACAGTGGGTTACCATTGATTACAAAGGGTTACAGGGGTTTACAAATCGTTACGACGGGTTACAAAGGGTTACAAGGGGTTACAAAGAGTTACAAGGGATTACAAGGGGTTACAGGGGGTTACAGTGTTACAGGTTAGAAGGGATTACAGTGGGTTACAGAGGGTTACAAGAGGTTAAAAGGAGTTACAAGGGATTACAAGGGGTTAGAGGGGGTTACAAGGGGTTACGAGGGGTTACAAGCGGATAGAGGGGGTTACAAGGGGTTACAAATGATAACAAGGGGTTACAGAGGGTTATAATGGGTTACAATGGGTTACCAGGGGTTACCAGGGGTTACATGTTGTTACATGGGATTACAATGGGTGACAAGGGAATACAGGGGGTTACAAGGGGTTACAAGGGGTTACAGGAGGTTACAAGGAGTTACAAGGGGTTACAGGGAGTTACTTGGGGTTACAAGGGGTTACAAGAGGTTACAGGGGGTTTTAAGGGGTTACAAGGGGTTTGAAGAGGTTACAGGGGATCATTTCCTCAGTTAATACTGCAAAGAAAACGACTTGTCGGTTAACCTTAATAACACTAAGGTGTTAATTTTTAATAACTGCGGGAGAACGATGAAAAGCACGTATTATACTATATAGGCAGTAAACTTGACAATGTTAGGGATTACAAATATCTTAGCCTACAATTTAGTACTTATGGGACCTTCACGTACGCTAAACAGGAAATAAAGAAGGTTGCCCTTAAAGCTTTGTACAAACTCAGGAAGGAAATGGGCGACCATTTGTACAGCTCACAATGAAAATTTTTGACACGGTATTTCTCCAATACTCACCTACGGAAGCGAGGTCTGGGGGTCGATCACGACGGAAAACTAGAAATGATCCAATTGAGTTTGTCCAAACAAAGTTCATAAGGTGGCTATTGGGAGTTAACAAATTTTGTAGCTCAAATGCGTGCAGATCGGAGGTAGGCCGTTTCCCAATGCGAACGAAGACAAAGTGCAGAGCCATTAAATATTGGCTGAAATTTTGTGAGCCGGAGCACCAAAATAAACTCTCTTGAATAGCATTTACAGACCAAATTGGTCGAGATAAAAAGGAACTTTGGTCAAGCAAATTAAAACGACTATTAAATATCGCAGGTCTTGGCGACACATGGTCAGCGAAAACTAACACTCCCGCAATCATGAACTATATACGACAGAGACTCTTAGACATAGAACAGCAAACATGGATTAGCGAAATACACAATGATGAACGAAAGGACCCGCATCAAAAAAACAAACTGAGAACTTTTAGGAAATTTAAACTTACCCATGACTACGAAAATTACTTCACAAATGTAAGAAACATCAATCATAGAGTAGCAATCACAAAGCTAAGATTAAGCAACCACAAACTAGCAATTGAAACTGGAGATACGTTAAACCCTATCAACCACCAGACCAAAGAATCTGCCCATTATGTAAAACTGGATTAGAAGACGAGGAGCATTTTGTGATGAATTGCATAGCCTATAGGGATCCTAGGAGAGAGTTGTTCAATACGCTAAAAAAGGAAACTAATCTTATTCTTGACTCTATGACTCCAAGCTCTGCCTTTACAACGTTGTTAAGTATGAAGCAAGGAGAGAAAACGCAAAAAATTGTGGCTAAATACGTATATGATCGCTTCAGCGAAAGAGATAGATGCGTTAAATATAACCTTGTTTAATAGTTGTATAAATTTTACGAACGTACACCTCTGTAATTATTGCACTAAATCTTTGTTATCGTTGTAAACACATGTGTCTCTAGGCGCTCTGTTGATAATAAAGCACTTATCCTATCCTATCACAACGGGTTACAAAGGGTTACGGGAAATTACAAGGGGTTACAGAAAGTTACAAAGGGTTACAGGGGGTTACAAATCGTTACAATGGGCTACAGAGGGTTACAAGGGGTTAAAAGGAGTTACAAGGGATTACAAGGGGTTACAGGGGGTTACAGGGGATTACGAGGTGTTACAGAGGGTTACAGAGGGTTACAAGGGGTTTCAAGAGGTTACAAAGGGTTACGGGGGTTACAAGGGGTTAAAAGGGATAACAAGGGGTTACAGAGGGTTACAAGGGGTTACAATGGGTTACCAGGGGTTACAGGAGGTTACAAGGGATTACAAG
>NC_133202.1:28269765-28299765 GCF_958299795.1 Porites lutea
AGTGTATTGAACAGTTTGTTGATGATGTGAATTTGTAATTTTAGAAAATCTAGATAACGACGAGCGGCAAAAAAGGATCTCTCTGTTTTTTCTGTTAAATTTTCCTTGTGATTCGTAAAATTTCCATTGGCAGAAAATCTCACTCCAAGATGGGTATAATTATTGACGATTTCAATGTTTTTATTGCTAACCATAAAATTGTGTTTATCCATTGCTGATTTTCTACTCTTCTTCTGAAATACAATAACTTTGGTTTTACTTGGATTAATCTTAAGAAGCCAATCCTGACAATATTTTGATAGTCTGTCAAGACTTTGTTGCAAACCTTCTGCCGAGTTAGATATTAGAAGTAAATCAAGGGGTTACATGGGGTTACAAGAGGTTACAGGGGGTTATAGGGGGTTTTAAGGGGTTGCAAGGGGTTTGAAGAGGTTACAGGGGATCACAATGGGTTACAAAGGGTTACTGGAAGTTACAAGGGGTTACAGGGAGTTACAAAGGGTTACAGGGGGTTACAAATCGTTACGACGGGTTACAAACGGTTAGAGGGCATTTTAAGGAGTTTCAAGGGTTAGGAAGTTGTAGGGGTAATAGGAGGTTACAGGGGGCTGTAAGGGGTTACAGGGGCTTACAAGGGGTTACAAGGGGTTACAGGAAGTTACAGGTGGTTACAGGGGTTTATATTGGGTAACAAGGGGTTACAGGGGGTTAGAGGGGGTGACAAAGGGTTACAGGGGGTTGGAAGGGGTTACAAGGGATTACAGGGGGTTTCAAAAAGTTCCAGGGGGTTACAAGGGGTGACAAAGTGTTACACAGGGTTACAAGGGATTACAGACGGTTACAGGGCATTTTAAGTAGTTACATGGGTTAGGGGTTATATGAGGTTATAAGGGATTACTGAGGAGTTTCAGAAGGTTACAGGTTGTTACAGGTGGTTGCGAGGGGTAGGAAGGGGTTACAGGGGCTTAGAAGTGGTTACATAGGGTTTCAAGAGGTTACAATAGGTTTACAGGGGGTTACAAGTGGTTACAAGAGGTTACAGTGGGTTACAAGGGGGTTTCAGGGGGTTATAGGGGGTTACAAGGGATTACAGGGCGATACAAGTGGTACAGGAGGTTACAAGGGGCTACAAGGGGTTACAGGGTGTTAGAAGTTGTTACAGGGGGTTACAAGTGGTTACAAGAGGTTGCAATTGGTTACAAGCGGTTACAGGGGGTTACAAGGGATTACAAGGGGTTACTGGGAGTTATAAGTGGTTACAAGAGGTTACAAGGGGTTACAGGGGGTTACATTGGGTTACAGAGGGTTACAGGAGGGTACAGATGGTTACAGGAGGTTACAATGGGTTACAAGTGGTTGCAGTGGTTAAAAGTGGTTACAAGAGGTTATAAGAGGCTACAAGGGGTTACAGGGGTTACAAGGGGTTTCAGAGGGTTATAGGGGGTTACACGGTGTTAGAAGGAGTAAAGGGGGTTACAAGGGGATACAGGTTACAAGGGGTTGCAGGAGGTTACAAGGGGTTAGAAGTGGTTAGAAGGGGTTACAGGGGGCTACAAGGGGTTACAGGGAGTTATAGGGGGTTACATTTGGTTATTGGAGGTTACAAGGGGTTACATGGGGTTACAGGGGGTTACAAGAGGTTACAAGAGGTTACAAGGGATTACAGGGGGTTACAAAGGGTTACAGGGGGTTAGAAGGGATTGAGTGAGTGAGTGAAAACTTTATTTACCCACGGTAACTTTGTCAAACAACTTTACAGAAAGCCTCTGTTCTAGCTAAAAGCCGTGCATTATTTAACTTACATAAAGATATAGATATATACCTAAAAACTAAACTAAGAAAGATCGTACGCAATGTCAAAGCCAATGATAAAAATTTAAATTATGAGGCTTGTGTAGATAGCAAACACGACATGATCTTTGCCTTAAATTGTTTTAAAGAAGTCTCTTCCTTTAAACTGGAAGGAAGAGAATTTCAGAGCTTAGCGCCTGCAGAAGCAAAACTATTCCTAAAATAGTTTGTTCTTGCTTTTGGCACTATTAAAATAATTCCAGAAGAGCGAAGGTCATAACTGAGCCGGCTTGTATTAACGTCAAACATGTCAGACAAATAAGAGGGACAGAGGCCATGATTTACTTTAAACATCATTAATGCCATATGATGTTGTCTCATTTCACTAAGTGAGAGCCACCCAAGTTCATGCCGAATATCAGCTGATTGTTTCGAGTATGAAGCACCTGTAATAACACGAGCGGCCCTATTTTGCAACTTTTGAAGACTTTCTACCAACGTTTCGCCAATACTATCCCAAACAATACAACAATAAGTAAAATAAGGCTCAACTATTGACCTATATACGTTTTATGAGGTGCTCCAAACCAACAAAAGGCCTAATCCTCTTAAGAATTCTAATGCTATACCCCACCTTTTGTCTGACACTTTGTAAATGATTTCTCCATGTAAGAAATTGGTCGATAGTAAGACCAAGACACTTTCTACTTTCGACCTGTTGTAACGTTAAACCATTCACACTTAATGAAATATTTCCAGCTAATGTTGCAATTCTCTGCCGAGAACCTATCACCATAAAATCTGTTTTTAGAATATTCAACGTGAGTTTATTTGAGCTCAGCCAATTAAAAATTCTGTTAAGGTCGTCGCTCATTTCATTCTGAAGGATTGATAAATCCACGGCAGAGAACGTTAAATTTGTATCATCAGCAAATGACCTTCCTAAAATATGATCTAAGCAAATTTGGTAAGTCATTAATGTAAATAAGAAACAAGAGTGGGCCTAATAAAGAACCCTGTGGAACGCCACAAATGATACGATTTTTTACAGACGACAATCCGTTTACCACGCAAAATTGCTGTCTGTCTTTTAGGTAAGACTTGAACCAAGAAGCGGTCACCCCATAGTCAAACAGTTTTTTCAACAAGATAACATGGTCAACAGTGTCAAATGTCTTCTTAAGATCAAGGAAAATAACACCACTGACCATACCTTTATCAATATTAAGACACCACTGATTTTTCATATCTAGAAGCGCAGTTACAGTTGAATGAAGAGATCTAAACCCAGATTGACGAGGCTGAATAAGGTTATTTTCCGTAAAATAGGCGTACATCTGCTCATAAACTAATCGTTCAAAAACTCTGGCTATAGTTGTTAAGACAGAAATCGGTCTAAAGTTATTTGGATCATTACGTTCACCTGATTTAAATAGCGGAAAGACCTTTGCAACTTTCCAATCATCTGGAAAAATATTTGTAGTAATCGAGAGGTTGAAAAGGTCAGCTAACGATAAAGAAATAACTGGAGCCGCTATTTTTAAAATCTTGTTTGAGATGTTATCATGACCAGTTGCCTTTGCAACATTTACTTCATGCAGTTTTTTAAACACGTCAGAGATCGTGACTTCCTTCAGTTCAAAAGAAGAATTAACGCGCTGTTGGGAATCAGCTAGATTTACATCACAATCCACCGTAGGGATTTCAGATGCAAGTTTCGGCCCAACGTTTGTAAAGTGAATATTCAAGTATTCAGCGATTTTCTCGGGTTCTGATAAAGGCCCAGAATTTTCTGTCTTTAAATCATTAATCTGTGTGCTGTCCGATTTCTTACCCATTAGGTCAGTAAGAATTTTCCAAGTTGCTTTTAGGTTACCAGAGGCTCCTTCTATTTGATGTTGGTAATAATCCTTCTTTGTCTTTTTTTACTTTTTTGTTAACCGTTAACTTTTTAGTTTTATATGCCTTCCAAACATCTGGCCGCTGCGTTTCTGAAGCTTTTTCCTTTAGCCAGTCACGTTCATACATTTCATCTTTCCTCGGGTTTATTTCTGACTCGCATGACTCTTGTCGGAGCATGCTTATCAACTATATTCAAGAATATATCTTTCCATGCATTCCACGTACTATTCACTTCCATACCGCTTTTAATAACAGGCCATGAGGCATTTTTCAGATCTGTTAAGAAATTTTTCTCATTGAAATGTTTAAAATTCCTCGCTTGAATAAACTTTGGTTGTCCCCTGGGTAAACCAATTTTTCTAACAGCATAAATTAAATTATGATTAATGAGGGTTACAGGGGGTTACAGAAGGTTATTTCGCTGTGAACGAAAAAGTGACACTATTTTTGAAATCTTTGTATTGACATTAATTGAATTCTAGAAGTACTGTTCCAGTACAGAATATAATTAGGTACTGCATGAAACTCTTTCCTTCCTTCTGTCTTAACGTATGGCGATTACGGCACATGGACTGAAACTTGAAAAACGTTGGACCAGGTTTTTCAAGATTTTTTTTAAGTGCATTAGATTTTTTTTCTTCCTTCGAATTTGTTCCAACCACGTTGTGTACATCAGTTGCACCATTTTCTCTGTTTCTTTTCCGCTCTTTAATTTTCAGCGTTTGATGGGCCATCCCCCCTCAAAGCTCCCGCAAGGTACTGCGTTTACAGGGGGTTACAGGGGGTTACAAGGGGTTACACCGGGCTACAAGAGGTTACAGAGGGTTACAGGGGGTTACAGAAGGTTACAAAGGGTTACAGGGGCTTACAAGTGATTACAGACGGTAACATGGGGTTACAACGGGTTACAGAGGGTTACAGGGGGTTACGAAGGGTTACAGGGGGTTACAAGGGGTTACAAGGAGTTACAGGGGTTACAAGGGGTTATAAGGGGTTACAGGGGGTTGCAAGGTATTACAGCGAGTTACATGCGGTTAAACAGGGTTTCAAGGGGTTACAGGAGGTTACAGGGGGTTACAAGGGGTTTCAAGGGGTTAAAGGGGATTGCACGAGGTTATAAGGGGTTACAGGGGCTTACAACGGCTTAGAAGGGGTTACAGGGGGTTGCAAGGGATTACAGAGAGTTACAGGGGATTACACAGGGTTTCAAGGGGTTACTGGAGGTTACAAGGGGTTACAGGGGGCCTTTCAAGATAGCTGTAATATAGCATCCTGCTACTAAACTTCTCCAAGATTACAATGAAATTCGTTGTATCGTGCTGCGCTTATTGGAAACTTTTAAGGGATTTTTGTTTTTCTGTTCCGTCAATCATATTTAATGCAAATCGCAATGTAACGTGCCCTTCCAGCTTGGCTGAGTATGACGATAGACTGCTCAAGAATAGCGAAGGAAATGACGATGGTCAGCGGATTTTTTTGTTGAAGGAAGGAGGCAGACGTTGCTTTATTCTTGCAAGTGAGAAGAATAAGAAAGATTATAAAAATCTGCAAAGCAAGCTTAACTAGTCGATTATTGCCCGAGGCAGGACGATCACAAAGCAACGAACCTTGAAACACGAAACAATCAAGACCGATCGAAATCCACCAATCGCAAATTACAAAGACACTATTTTTTAAATCTTTTTATTGACAGTAATTGAATTCCAGAAGTACTGGTCCAGTACAGACTATATTTAGGTATTGCATGAAAGTCTGTTCTTCCTTCTGTCGTAACAGATGGCGAGGACGGCACATGGACTGAAACTTGAAAACCGTTGGCCACGTTTTTCAAGGTTTTTCTGAGTGCATTAGACTTCTTCCTTTTTACAGCCACGAGACTGGATTCGAATTCCAACCACGTGGTGTATATCGTTTACGCCATTTTCTCTGTTTCTTTTCCGCTCCTCCATTCTCAGCTTTTGATGGGCCGCCACCCCCTCGCCCCCCCCCCCCCCCCCCCCCCCCCCCGCCCCCAAAGCTCTCAATTCTGGATGGCAACAAAACGAAAACGTCACATAAAAAGTTTATCAATCTTATTTAATTTCATTCAATTTGTAAGGTTGTGTTCACCTACATGAAAAGAGCGTGTGAAATTAGGAAGTTTCACCCCGCAGCTGTGCAACGACGGCTAAGAAATGTACTCTGAAAAAAGCGTGATGTACGTGCAAAGTTGTTGTTTTTGTAACATAAGCCTACTGCTTGTTTGCCGTTTTCGTTACTCTTAAGTTCCCAATTTTTGCGATCCAGATACTTTGCCACCATGATAACGTAAGGTCACACTTCTCGTCTCTATTTACAATACAATAAGGAATATTTGGTTGAAAATGATTAAATTTTCCTCACTGTTTTTCAATGCAGCTCCTGGTCTTTAGAACAGCCATCCTTGAAGCGATCAAAACGCTTTTTTTGGTCGAGGAAAAAGCATATGGAAGAAATCTCCATGCGCCACCAAGAGGGTAAGAATGACTTAAACAATCCATTATCTGGAGACTGAAGTAATTTGGCCTAGTTGTTCTTGTACTATTCGCGGTACCTTCTTCATTCGATGGTTTTTGTTTTACAGAGTTTAAAACTCAATCATATAGGGCGAGTTCATGAGACGGGAAGCTTTCTTGGTGATTTTGTTCTTTCTGTAAGTCTACTGGTAGGAACTTTCTTTCTTGGAGAGGATTTTTTAAAGCGTGTCGCATTTGGGAGCTTATGTAACGACGACACCGAACAGCATTGCACATGTGCCACCCTTTTTGGTACGTCTCTTTAAGCTACAACAGATGCAACAACTCCCAACATTGTTTTGTCGTGCCCAGATTAGCGTATTAGTTATTTGCGGGGCATGCCGTATATTGTAAAACTTAAATTTGTTAATAAATATATTGTTGTTGGTGGTGTTGTTCATTGTTGAGCCAACATTGTTGGGCCAACAATGTTGGGATTTGTTGCCTCTGTTTACACGTAGCTAATTTTTTTTTCAAACTTTGCGCAACAACTCCTACCAACATGCAACAGGGTGTGCAAACGGACGCAACATGCAACATCCAACAATGTTGTGTCCGTTTGCACGAGGCTTAAGAGATCGAAGAGCGCGCGTATGAAAATAAAACCGCGTGGGATAAATGTCCGCCGACCCAAGGGGCTGGATGGAACAATTTTGACTCCGTTTACACGGGGCTTTACTGTCGACGTGAAACCTTCCTGTTTTCATGTTCTTTTTTATCTTATGTTTTTAAGGAATTTAGTGAGGGCGTGTCAATAAAAAGGAAGAAACGTCTTTTTCTATTCCCCCATCCCGCCCCTTGGGCCGGCGGACATTTATCCCACGCGGTTTTATTTTCATACGCGCGCTCTTCGATCTCTTAAGCCTCGTGCAACACAACATTGTTGGATGTTGCATGTTGCGTTCGTTTGCACACCCTGTTGCATGTTAGTGGGAGTTATTGCGCAAAGTTTGAAACCAGTTAAACTTTTAGCAACGTGTATAAAAAGGCAACATTGTTGGAGTTTTTGGCCAACAATGTTGCGTCCGATGATGAAGTTGTGAATATATGAAAATCATATATGTGAACTGCGGGGTTAAGAATTATATGAAAGTAGATCATCGGGTTTATATTAGGGTTTATAACACACCAATTCAACTACCTACTCCCAGTTGGCTTGTTATCTCAATCGGTAGCGCGCTGCACCGGTATTGCAGAGGTCAAGGGTTCGAATCTCGTACAAGCCTCAATTTTTTTTAGGCTTTCTTTTCGCAGCTGCAAAAGTTGCGTCTATAACTGCCATGATCTACTTTTACATAATGTTGCGTCCGTTTCCACGAGGCTTTAAGACAAAAAAGAATGTTTGTGAAAAGACTACAGTCGAACTTCCGTGTGTGACCTCCTCTCTAAGCGACCACCTATCCAAAACACCAAAATTTTTCCTATCAAGCTGCTATAATGAGAACGTATCGTAAACGACCTACCTCTCATTAGCAAGCGTAACTACGTTTTGTCCTGATAATTTTCGATCATCTTTAACCTCTTGTAAGCAACCATGGTGGTCTCTTTGTTCGCAGTTAGTTCTACACCAACTCAGAATGTACGAGTAACTTTCAGTGACTACATGGAACTACACGTATTATTCGCAACGTGCAAATTTCGATCAATTAAGTCTCCGTCGAAAAGTAGATGTGTCGGGACCTCTTCTCGAAAGAGACACCTTTAGTTTGATTCTTGTAAGCAACCACTAAATCTTCGTGTTTGGTTGGTCGCTTCTGGGAGACTCTACAGCCCGAGAAAGCAGCCGACATTTCGCCACGCCAAGGAGTCTGAGAAATGAGCGTAAAAATTCCATACTGATGAACCGTCACCACCCAGATCTGGGTAGTGCTTCTTCTGTTGCTCCTGGTGAGAAATTTGCTTCAACCGGTCAGAAGCACTACCCAGGTGGACATCATCTGTATAGAATTTCCGCTCCCGTTTCTCAGACGTCATTTCGCTTGAAACGCAGTGAAAGGTTGCGTCACGAAATGCTGATTTCTCTGTCCAGAGGTTCCACTGTATGTGATAAATTTGTTTGACATGCTACATCTTGTTGTTTTTGGACAGTGTTTGGCCGTGCTTTCAAGCTATTCCAGTATGATGTGTCGAGTGCCCCTCTGTCTGTTCATTTACCAGTGTCAAGATTTCTTGCAGGTCATGATCAGTTTATATTTAATAGAGACCTTTAAATTCAATGACAAGGACGACTACGAGATATTCTTAGTGCTAAGTAGAGCTCGCGCGTTAACCAGCGTCATTTTGGCGGGAAAACGTGATAGCCATCGCCATTCTACTACGAGTTGAAGCTAGAATCTCGTGGTGGTGGAAGCAAGTTATCGAATGACAGAAGTTTTATCATTTTGCGATTAGGAGGCGGCTAAACTTCCTTCAATTAAGATAGCAGTGCTAACTTTTCTGGTAAAAAAGTGCAATAAAACTTTTCGCGGTGTCCATTTTTTGAGTATACGCGAAAAAACTTAAGGTCAAATCGCCCTCTCGTAGTCGTTTAGTCCTCAATCTTAAGGTCATTATTATAATTCTGTGAGTGTAACGAATTAAACCGGCGTTCCGCCCTCTACAGACACACTGATTTGTTTTTACCGCTCCTTGAAACAGAAAGCCAGATTTCGTTTAGAACAGGTTCCTTCTCTTTACTGAAGAAAAGTGAGACTTTTTTTCATTTCGCTCGCCATTGTTGTGTACTATTGCTGTATTACTATTACAAACGGTTGCAAGCCCTAGGATTTCACGGTAACGAAAGCTTCCGTTACCGTGTTGTTACCGTGGTATTAAAATAACGGAACCAAAAAATAGTTTCCCAGCGCCATTTTCAGTCTTAGGGATCCATTTACAGAAATTCATTTTCTTTCCACACAGATACTTAACTGGTAGAGCAATTGTTTAGTTACGACTCATGTACCAAGCTGAAATGTGTAGCATCTATCAGTTCCATCTCGAATCATTCTCAAAAAGCATTATACATTACTAGTTTACGGCTTCCAGCGCCAAGAAAAAAGAAAAAATGTTTGACTTTGAAAAATTAAAAACATTTAGAGGATGAGTTCCCATGAATTTTCATGGAACCAAAATATTGTTACTGATGGTTTCCCGTCATCTCTGGGCACAGAACCGAAAAGTTGTTTTCCATGGGAATTGAAAGTCTACCGCTTGAGGTTGTCACTAAGATTTTGAGTTTCTTTTGGTGCTATTTTTCTTCTGTTCCCCTTTGAAAGTACCCGGGGACCACCTTCATAGTGCCCGGGAGAAATCCCCCCAACCACCACCCTTTATGACAGCCCTGAATACATGTCAGTTAGTTTGCGTTTCGGTAAATTCTGGTTTTCCTTTTAGGTCTTCTGTTATCCTGTGACAAGTATGATCTATTAACCTTCTGGGGACTTTTTGGATTTGAAACTGAGATAAGGCTGTTATAATTACATAAGCGGCTTTTTAATATCTGTTGCCGGATGGTTCTAACTTTTGAGTCTGTGACGAAATCCTTTGCCTAAGCCTTTCAAATTAATCCTCTTCAGCAGTACTATTTATTTGGTATATAGTCCTAACGTTTCAGTCAGTGGGTGAAATCCTATGGTGTTACCATTCAAATGAAACCTCTTCAGTACTTTCACATGGCACTGTTTATTTAGTATGTAGTTTTAACTTTTGAATCTGTGTAAAAAATCCTATGCTGTGACCATTCAAATGAATCCTTTTCAGAAGTACTTTCACATGGTACTATTTATTTAGTATGTAGTTCTAAAATTTTTGAGTCTGTGGATGAAATCCTATGGTGTTATCATTCAAATGAAACCTCTTCAGCAGTACTTTTACATGGTACTATTTATGTAGTATGTAGTTCTAACTTTTGGGTCTGGAAGAAATCCTGTGGTGCGACCACAGTTGCAGTACGTATCGAGAATCTCAATTAGAAGGCTCGATCGCAGGCTGACGTATATCGAGTGCCATTATGTATGTACTCTTTTATTTATGCTCAGGATGGAACACTGAATTAGAAGTTATTTCTAATGGAGTAACCGCTGCGTACTCTTGCCATGGTTGCTCAAGTTCAAGCTGCGATGTGGAGAAGGAATGGTTATGCAGTCATTAATCAGGTATACAGATTTAGAAATCTATCTTCCTGTGTCAATTGTTGAAGTTTTCACTTAAAGATAGTGTGAAGCCCCAAAGAGAAAGAAATATCTTATTGCCAGACTCTCCAGTCTCCAGTCTCTTGCCTTGTCTCTTGAAATGCACCAACTTTCAGCGCTTTAAATTTTAAACTCGTCCAATTTACAGTCGAAATAGTTTCTCGAAAATAAATACCTATATAAATAAATAAATAAATAAATAGATAGATAATCTAAAAATATATAAATAAATAAAATAAAAACGTGAGAAGAAATTTGACTTCTTGTGCATTTATTTATTGAATTTCATCCTTAACGTCCTTAAAGTCTCTCTAATTTATTTACAACTTTATTTTCCAACCAGGTGTATCACTATTTCAATGTCAAATGTCGGTCCGTCATTTTTGACAAGGACGTTATAATGCTTCAGTTAAATAGCAAATCCCTTCTAATACGTGTTAGTACTTTAGCGATACTCTTTTAATCATTACGAGTTGTTTTGACGTGTTTTCTATCCTACTTTATAACAAATAACGCTGTGACAGCAATTTAGACGTGCTACAAGTCGATCTCTCAGAAGTTCTTGCGCAGCGACCGAGCGAGCGAGGAAGTCTCGAGGTCGACTTGTTTCGCCTGAAGGGATTTAAAATGGCGTAAACAACCTGGAAAAAAAATAAAGGACTCTTAGAACGTTTATCAGCAATTCAACTGAGTCAAAAGCAAGTTATAGGCCGACCTCGTAATATGTGAGAGGAAGTAGGATATGGGTGATTTAGACTGGGGAAATTTTTTTTCAGGGCCACTACTGTGATCGAGTTTTTGTGAATTTTGGTCTACAGTGTAAATGTGAGACTATCAACTAGAAAAACCTCTGGTAGAAGGGGAAGCTGTACTTTTGTATTTGATTAACTTGTAGGTTACGTTGTAAACCTTCCAAAGGCAGATATATTTTACATATCTCACAATGTAAAGCCTCCAACTATATTAGGGACCTTAAGCATCGACGACGACGAAATGCACCGTGAAAGGACTGGGTCGAGAACGTCGTTCACGGCAGGAAAATTCGAGAGTGAAGTGCACGCTTGCTGTGAAGGACGAGTTTCTCATGTAAAGAAAGGGAATGCGAATGAAGTGTTCAAAATGTCTTTTCACGGTCTGCCCTAAACGTTCCATAGCGCTCTGCCTGTGTTCCACTGCAGCTGCTTTTTCTTCCTTTTTTTTTTTTACCTCGGAGCTTTTTTCGTCGGCCAACCTCTCCTTGTTAATTATCTCTTCGATAGCCCGCGAGAGCATACGGTTTTTTCGGCTCTAGCTTCTAGTTTCACCCGCCGAGAAACACCGTCTGCGAAACAGAGCCGAGAAAACATTGCAGTGACGTCAGCTGCTAGTGACCAACCGAAATTCACCTTGCATTTTCGAAGAGGTAACGCGCGAGTTTTTGAGTGGATCTCGCGCAAATACGTGGGAAAATATAGCGGAAGACGCGTTGAGAAAAGAATGGGAAGTTTTCGAGTTTGAAAGACTCAACAAGCATCAAGAGGAAGCCTCTTGACTTGTTGCTGAATCAAAGAGCGATGTTTTCGTGAATCTTCCAACTGGTTTCGGAAAGTCTGTAGTATTTCAGGCTTTGCCTATTGTGTATTCTTATGTGGAACCAACTCGTGAAAAGAACATTGTGGGAGCTGTGGGTGAAACTAGCTGAACTAGAGCCAGAAAAACCGGATGCTCTCACAGGCTATAGCCCGTTTACAGCCGCCCTTTTTCTAGCCTGGGAACCGCAGATGCATGCAGTTTTTTTCCTCAGAACGACTCGTCTACGGATCGTGTGACTCATTGTTGAGATAAGTACCAAGAGGATTCATACTGAAGAAAAGATTAAGGAAATTTTTACCTATTTGCCTACGGATTCAATGATTTATCACACCTTATTGTTTGATCATATTGGAAACGATAAATGTCCTAATGACAATAGACGCATCATGCCGTTTGTTGCTCATCTGGTTCGTCGCAGGAAAGTATATGCTTTGAAGAACTCTTCCGATAGTTTGTCGTGTGCCGCTTTAGATATTTTTTAGTATCATTTATCTTCGAAAGCTAATGACATGTGCTAATTGATTTCCAGCGCGTGGTTTCTTCTTGGTTCAGACAGAGCTTTGACCAGATCGAAAGCGATTTTAATATATGTTCTTATATTTCTTTAAATATATGTTCTTTTCAAAGTTTTAATTTCCATAGTTTTTTATATGATGAGTCGAAGGGTCGTAACCGAAATGTCATCTTGGCTATGATCAATTTTATACTGCATGTAAATATTTATTTCACGGTAGGTCCGGCCCAGGTCTATAATATTTATATATAATATATAATTGTGTCGATACTTGTAGGATTTTAGATTGCCAAAGAGCGATTGTCAGATATTTCTGAATCAGTCAAAGATGTGTCTGTACAATCGATTCACCACCCTTCGTCAGCGATGGTTAAATTGAAATACATCGCGGGTTGAGCGCGATTTCCTTTCGCGTTATAGGGATTATTTTGTTCAGGTTTTGTTTATGTCATGTACTACCGTATATTTTATAAGCGAAACCAAAGGCCCTCATCACATAGCTTAGACTATGTTACTTCACAAAGAATTCAGCATTCAACGTCGCAGGAAATCTTGTTATAGTCATGAAATAGGGTCCACAATAGGGGTTCTTAAATCCCGCTTTCCCACCTTTTTTTTCTCAATCCCGCCATCCCGCCCTATTTTACGCCCGAATCCCGATCCCGTACCCATTTTTTACGAGATTTTTTACATTATTATTGAAATAGACGTTATATAAGACTTACCTTCTAACAATTGCCAGTTTTGACGGTCAAGGTTCTCAACATCACAATTGGCGACTGTAACTTTGTTTTTTGTTTTGCTTATTTTTTCGTCCTCGCATCGGCACATTTTAAGTCCTGTATTTTTGGAGGTAGGTAGATTGATGTTATCTGTCTGCCTCACGATGATTCGACTGCTTTGCTGCTAGTTTCCATCAGGCGATGAAGCCAATTCTGTCAATATTGTTTACGTGGGGTGCAGAACGTGGAAAATGTATATAAACACACTGGTTATACACAACCAAAGACTGAGAAAATGGTCTCTTTTAGGACAACATAAACCTGCTGTTGAATCGAATAGCACGACCAAATGCGGGCACCCTTCCAAGCAGGAAGTTTACTTCTCCATCCAAAGTGGCAATAATCAACTTTCGCAAGCTAGCGAGACCATTTTAGTCGCCGACCCTAGCGCCGGGCACAAAGTCATTAATATTCCAGGTTATAATAGATCTAATACTGGGATACTGAGGTCGTTGAAAACAATTAAGAATGGATAGCAGTAAACTCAGTTCGACTCACCTGACTGTTTCTATTAAGACTTTCAAAGTCTTCACTTTCCTTGAAACAGGAGCTCTAAATTTTTCTTTCCGAATAAACGCATTCCCACTGGCGCCTTTTTCGTCATACACAGCCCTCACAATTTATGATGTCTACCACATTGTCGTCATTGTCCACTTCTATCAGTTCTGGTGTGGCCATACCGAGGCAAAACTTAGTTAACGAACGCCCAGGTCCAACAGGTCCGTCCAGGCAAAAGCAGAAAAGGTCAAATACGTCAACAAAACAGGAATCAGTGCAGATCAATGCACGTGACCTCTAACCTCAGTTATTTGATACCTCTTTCCGAGTGACAAAAACGACGAAAATAGTAAAACCGGAAAAGACGAACAACACTAAAGTGATAATGGGCAAAATTTGATAGGCTTCACTTCCTTTGACACTCACAGCTTGACTACAAAGGCGGTATACACACTAAAGAACCATTTTTTTCAGTCAACACTCATCAAAGTTTAGTTAAGACAAAACTAAATTCCCTTTTCCCTCTTTTTTCCCCTTACGATTCCCGCATCTCGCATGCCAGCGCGCGAGGTCGCGAGGAGTCACTCGAGCTTCATTCTATCCTTTGATCTGATTGGCGAAAATCAAAACAAAAGGTTTTACGTCACGGAAATCGTTTTGTCGCTCATATTCACAGACGTTATTTTTCGGAGGAAGAGAAGCGAAGACCGGAAATATGTCTGCGGTTCGCCGGCTATCTCGTCGAGAGCTTGGTCTAGTTTAGCCTTTTCGCAAGTGAATCCAGAGGCATTTTCCTCTTGGCGGAGGGTTGTCCAATACACCCGCACCGTAACGGTCCGTATAAGCCATGTGTCGATCCGTACGGATCGAACGGATCGACAACAGGGGTATACAGTCTCATAAGTGGGACTTGGAATGTTTTCATGGCATGAGCTGTTATATACGGTTTGTCGATCCGTACGGATCGAACAGATCGTCAACAGGGGTATACGAACCGTAAAACACTCTTTACAGACCGTAAGAGTGATCTTATAAGTGGGACTTACGATATTTTCATGGCCAGAGCTGTTATATACGGTTTGTCGATCCGTACGGATCGACAACAGGGGTATACGGTCTGTAAAGAGTGTTTTACGGTCCGTAAATCGCATCTCATTAATGGGGCTTAGAATATTTTCATGGCAAGAGCTGTTATATACGGTTTGTCGATCCGTACAGATCGAACGGATCGACAACAGGGGTATACGGTCTGTAAAAAGTGTTTTACGGTCCGTAAATCGCATCTCATTAGTGGGACTTAGGATATTTTCATGGCCAGAGCTGTTATATACGGTTTGTCGATCCGTACGGATCGAACGGATCGACAACAGGGGTGTACGGTCTGTAAAAAGTGTTTTACGGTCCGTAAATCGCATCTCATTAGTGGGACTTAGGATATTTTCATGGCCAGAGCTGTTATATACGGTTTGTCGATCCGTACGGATCGAACGGATCGACAACAGGGGTGTACGGTCTGTAAAAAGTGTTTTACGGTCCGTAAATCGCATCTCATTAGTGGGACAGTTGGAGTGCGCCTTTTGTGGTTTTTGCGCTTGTGTTGGTTTATGGTTTATAGAACGAGGAATATTACATTTGGAGTGCGCCTTTCTTGGTTTTTGCGCTTGTGCCGTGCGGATCGTACGGATCGAACGAACCGTAACGCATTTAGCCTCCCACGCAGGCGTTTTTAGGGGAGCTCGTGCCTGCGTGGGAGGCTATAACGCATTGTGCCGTGATGTAATAATGAGATGCAACTCCGTATGTCTTCGGACCGTACGGATCGAACGAACCGTATCGCATTGTGCCCTCTTGTAATAATGAGATGCACGGTCCGTATGTCTTCGGACCGTACGGATCGAGCGAACCGTAACGCATTGTGCCCTCATGTAATAATGAGATGCACGCTCCGTATGTGCTCAGCATACGGAGCGTTAGTAATAGTGACGGTTTGTGCAGAACGTACGGTCCGTTAACTGCTCTTAACGGTCCGTAACAGTGCGGCAGTATTGGACATGACTGTCTTGGCGCATTTTCGCTTTATGCTTGGTAATCAGCAAGGTTAGTCTGTCTCTCACGAACCTTTTGTTGACTTTGAATTTCATATGATCAGGGCCACTTAGGTTTATAGGTATCTGGTACCATACATCTCCCCTGCACGCCAAAGCTATGAGTTCTGGAGTTGAGGAGAAAGTGCTCCGTGATCATCACGGCTACAGAAAGCCTTTTTAATGTGGTTCCTGTGGTTGTTTAGTCTTTCGTTGAAGACTGTCTCACTTTTTCCAACATATTGTAAATTGCAAAAGTTACATTCGAAAATCCAAGACACGCCAGCGCGCAAGGTCGTGGTTGATAGGCAATTCACGTTGATAGGCAATTCACTACATGGTATATATAAAAACTTCCATCTTCATGGGTGCCTGTGCCTGTTGAGGTTTTATTTATGCGTGTGTACCAGCTACATTTAGGTTTATTCAAGAGAGAATGAGCTAGATCATTCTCTCTTGGTTTATTGCAGGAGCCACAAACACCCGTTGTGGAGGTATCCTCTCCCGGCAGGCGTTTCTCTTCTCAGTTTGGCGCTCACAAGTGTACCTCGGAGGCTTTTGGGTCTTCTGTATGCTATAATTAATGGTGGTTGGTGAAAGATGCGAGCTATTAACCTTTCCTTCGATTGGAGGAAGTACCAGTGTCTATTCGCTCTTAAGCTGATAAATGTGGTATGGGGATTGTGAGAAGTTACTAGGGGAATACGATTTGTCGTTCCCCTATCCCTGGCGCGCAAACTCTCTTCCTGTGTGAGCGAGAGAACTTTTCGCATTTGTAGCCGCAAGCGACGATAAAATTGGAATATTCCATAATCCTCTGTTCTTGTATGTCGTTTGATGAGCATATCCTCCTAAGTCTTGAGGTCTGGCTGTATGGAATGCTGTATTTCAAATGTTGCGTATTCACCGAGTAGGTATGGGTGGGTGTGGGTGGGTTCCTGGTACACATCCGTGTTGATGTCACCCATCGAATTCCTTATGACCTAGGTGTCAAGAATGTTTACGGAACTGAAGGGGATTTCGTGCGTACATTTAATCAGTGGTACCACGCCGTTAAGGTACTCTATAAATGCTGTAAGAGAGTCTTTGCCTCCATTCCAAATTAGAAATATATTCTCGATGAAACGTAGCCAGTCAATAACATAGTTAAACCATTCTGTCTGGTGAACAAATCTATCCTCTAGTCGGTCCATGTATAGATCTTCGAAGTTGGGAGCAGCTCTGGTGCCCATTGCGGTACCCTTAACTTGTATCAAATTCTACAAAACTGTTCAGTTTTTTTAAATCTTTTGATGAAATCTATCAATGGTATCTTTTATGTGTGACGGCAGTTTTTCTGCTAGCGGTCTAAGAAATACGTCCACTCAAACTGATTGTTTCTCCGTATGGCTATTAACAGAAGAGAAAACCGGTCGTCCCGAATTGTTGGGCTTATGGATCTTGGGAAGCATGCACATCGGAGTCTTGAGTTTGTTGGCTTTAGAAGTTGGCCAGTCCCCCTCTCTAATATAAGTCTCCATCGCTGATAACTGATCAGTTCGTCAGTACTCTGGTTAATCAGTTGTTCATAATCCGGAGTGAGATCTTTTTCTACTTTTTTACAATACTCCTCATTAATCAGTTGCCGCATTGCTTCGGTAATATAGTCCTTGGTATTAAAAATCATTGTTGCTCCACCCTTGTCTGCGGGTTTAATGATTATTTCTCTGTTCTTACTTAACCTTTTTAAGGCTATTTTCTCGCGTCAGTTTAGATTATCACGCTGGAATCATTGGCGATTCGATAATTCTTTCTCGATGTCCTGTGTTAATCCGGCTTTCAACGTAAGAAATTAAGTACGGTTCTCTTGATGGCTCGTAGTAATATTACCTGCGGTCTCTTTGGTTCAATTTGTCAAGTACTGAGGGTCGGCAACCTCGTTCCCAGGGTTCTCTCCTACCCGCCCTCTCTCGCTCCGTAGCTCGGGTAGGATAGAACCCTGGAAACGAGTTTGGAGGGTCGGCACATTGGTCGCGGTTCAGTATCATGAGCGTTATCAGGAGCATGGTACTCCCTAAGGTTAAGCCTTCTGACAAAGGCATTAATGTCCTTAATAAGAGTTTATAGCTTCGGTGGTGGTGGAGTGGGACAAAAATTCAAGGCCTTCTGTAACAAATTAGTTTCCGACTGGGTCAGTTTTAATGAAGATAAGTTAACTATTCTCCTATTAAGGATTTCAGCTTTCGTTATAGTCTCACTGTTTTTTCGTCTATTCGTTTTCCTTTATTCGTGGTTCGTTTCCGTTCCAAAGTCTCACTACAAATAATATTTTGCCTTCTGTTCCCTGATGCGTTTAGTCTTTGTATCGGCTTCTTTGAAATGGTGGTCGGCCTAAAAAATTACGGCCCTGTGCTCGTTGTCGCCCACCTCCCTGCTGTTGGTGATATCCTTGTTGTTGCCTGTAGCCACGGTTATACCAGGAACGTCCAGTGCGTCTGGCTTCTCTATCATTTCGCTGATTGTACGCATCGTTATAGTTGCGTTGTTCCTGTCGTCTATTATGCACGCTGTTGTTCTCTTCGTCGCTCGGAATCTCTTCTTTTCTCGTCGCCCTCCTCTGGATTCTCTCAGTCTTAAGTGTTTCTTGAGAACGTCCGCTTCAAAATACTGCAACACATAAAAAAACTCTAGGGAGGGGTTCCATCAACCCCCTCCCCCCCTTTGCACCTCGGTGGTGGTATGACTCCGATGGTTAATTTCATTGTTTACAAAGTGGCAGCAGCTTTGCTTTGAACGCCTTTTGCAATCCATTCATGTACGGCTGGAGAAGTAAAGAATTCAGATGCTCTTTTGAAAACTGTGTGCGAGAATAGACATACCCCCATCCCACGGAGGGTAACAGAAATTCTCAGGAAAAGGGGATTCAAAAGGAAGCATTGTCCGAGGAGGATTACTTCTCGAGGTCTTCTTTCGGGGCTCCGGTTTCTTTTGACTCGTTAGTTTCATCGAAAGTCCATGACAGGCTATGTTACTAGGAAATCGCGTTAAGTGTTCGAAAACACGGAAGACGGATTTATTGAGGCCATGTCGTAGCAATTTTAATCCGGTGATGGCATCGAAAGTTCAGAGTCTTGTTTTCTCCTAGACTGCTTTAGACATTTCACTGCACTAGATGATTATGGTCGCAACTTTTAAGCGCTATAGTTTTTAACGCACAAACTTAATTTCTCTCTCTCCCTCTCTCTCAAAATCAATTCGACTTTTCCATCATCTGCTGTCTGTCCATAACTTTCTAATCATAGCTTCTAATGTCAAGTCTAATTTGTCGTTAATTTCAAAGGCAAATACAAGGAATGATGCTCCTGCTTTCTGCCTTGCATGATTAAAGCGTTTTAATTAAGCGCGCTATAGATTCAAAACAAAGGTTGATGTTTACAAGCCATGTTATGAAGCTTGAAGCCATAGTGGTGCACAAGTTAACTACTCAAAAAGGAAGCTCGGCTTTAGACTCGTTTAATAACCAACAAAAATGTATAAATCAGAACAGATTTAAACTGATATATTTTTTATCTTTTCACGCCAAAAAGTAAAAAGAACGTCCTTTTTTTTCAAATATTACCCCGGAGATACAGAGAAAGTACCGTGTTCGGGACTTCGAGTTTTTTTATGGGCGAAAGTTAAAGCATGAGAGCTATCCCTTTCTTGTCGTATCAAAAATTTTTGCCATGAAAACCCGTAACATGCACCGACAAGCTGCCTCGTGGCCAATGAGGATGTTACAATTTAAACCTGAATCTTAGTATGACATTATTTTTCAATTTTTGCACTGTATTTGTAAAATACATCTGTATTCTGACAGTGTCTGACATTATCAATAAACAATATACTTTGCAGGTCGTTATCCAAACAAGGGAGCATTCATTTTGAAATTTATAATATACAAATGAATGTAGGTTAAAAATCCTTTCTTAATAATTAATTCTTAAGCGGATAGAGCCCCAAACTTGATAAGGTCTCTGACTGAAACATGCGACGGTCTGATGCGATATTAGTGTTATAGCCAGTTGGCGATTCACTCTCTTCGCCCTATTGTAGTCTTCATAGATATTCATTAACTTAGAAAGCGGATAGAGCCCTCAAGAAGTAGGAGAAACACTTATAAATTAACTACGTCTCGATCGTGTTTCCTACTACATCCCTACATTGTTTTCAAAATACAGTAGTAACTTAGTAATTGAAGGACGTATTAATGTTCATTAGAACAATCGTAGTAAATTAAATACTTTTGCCTATGGGGTTTTTAATGTTGCGCCAAAAAAAAGAAATGTTTTTTATTTATCATTTTCCAAAAGAGTATGTCGGTCGGTCCATACAGGATGCTGTGAACACGAAGTTATAGATAAACAGCAAGATATTAAGGGCAGTATATCTTTATAGTTACACTACAGGCTGCCTTTGCCTATGAAACAGATTTTTTAGTTCAATCCAGTGGATGAAGTTACAGTTTCTTGAGAAAATTTGCTATAATAAACGAGGCTTTTTTGTTTTGTTACATAAGTTTTAAGATACGTCAGTCCTTTTTTGACATTAAAGAGCCGAGTCTTAAAAAATTTGCTTTATATCATGGACCTCTGTTTTCAAGTTGTCGTTAAAGAAGTATTATTGATAACAAAGCTAACTATTAAAACCTATTTACAATTAATTACTATTCGGTCAAAGGACTATTTACAATTCACTTCGATTAAACATTTTTTTCAGTTAATAACGACAAGAAAAATAACAGTGATAATGATATCAATAACTGAATAATACTTTTTACTCAAATGGCTATATAGGGGATCTGCCTGGGGTATTTAGTGTTTGATATTCCCTAGACACATTCTGGCGCTCAGTTAACCTGTAATAGGGTTAAAAGCAAACGCTATGAAATCGTCTTATGACTCTAAGCATACAAAAAGCTGAAAGAATTACACTTAGGACCTTTATTGCATTTAGGGTCAAAAGTTGTCACACTTAGGACCTTTATTACATTTAGGACCAAAAGTTATTACACTTAGGACCTTTATTACATTTAGGACCAAAAGTTATTACACCTAGGACCTTTATTACATTTAGGGTCATTTATTACATTTGAGGCCTCAACAGTACTTATCCGTTTCAAATATTGACAGAAGAATCCTAAGCAAAAAGAAAAAGACAGTTGTAGTCAGTTCTTGGTCTGCAGGCACGTGAAGAGGCGGCCATGTTGGTATTCAATACAACGAATTTTTTTGTAGAATTTACATGAAATTGCAGCCTCGTTCCCAGTCGTCCTCGGTGATTTCGGATGTGACGTCGCCCGTCAAATGAAAATAGAGTAAGTTTATCCCAGAGGAGAAAAAATGCTTGTGTTGCTGATCACCAACATGGCGCCGTGACGTCACCTGCAAACCAGCAATTATAGCAGTTTAAATTGAATTTATAAAAACGCAATAACTGTACTTTCTCGGTCCTTCCTTAAAAATGAAAGATATACATAAGCAAATTAATTTTACCGTGGTGAAAACAAAAGTTGTTGACGCCATTGTTTTACAGTGAAAATCTAACCTTATTTAAGGGCCTGTTTACATGGAGGTGGGGGACCCCAAGCAGGTGAGGTAAAATATGGCGGGTCACCCCACCTATCATGTAAAAGTGATCAAATTAAAATGAGAGATTATATGGACAAATATGCTACGCCAAAAGTGACAAAATATCAAAGATTCAACTTTATAATTCAAATCCACCAATTCACTATCAAGATCGATAAAATTAACATCAATTTGCTTTTTGAATGTGTCAAGATTGTAGAATTTAATTTCAATTCGCTCGTGTTTCATGTCATGTATCAAGAGACACGTTTTCTAAATCAAGATGCATGTTTATTAAATCAAGAAGGGAGACGACAATTTTTGATCAGTTTTGTTTCCGAGGGGGACTGAAACCGAAAAATCTGCCATGCTCCTTGGACTACTCCCTGAAGAATCCCGCCCATTCTCGCCCTGCCGCGTTAGACATGGCGGAGGAATCGAAGAACTTGCAGGGGCGGATCCAGGATTTTTTTTAGCAGGGGGTGCACTCGTCTCTTGCTCTACTTCAACACCAATACACCACATAGTTTTTTCTTTTTTTTTGGCAGTATACCAGTTGTATTAGAAAACCGCAGGTCATCTCAGGGGGGGGGGGGGGGGGGTGCGCACCCCCTGCCCCCTCCCCCTAGATCCGCCCCTGACTTGTCAGAAGAATCATTCAAGCAGCACAAGGAGTTAACACATCTCGAACACATCTCAAGCGTGTCAACACCTGACGAAGAACTGAGGCGGCGATTTAAGAACGAGATAGGCTGGATCAGAAAGAAAGCGGAAGAGGCTCTCGTAGAAGCGCTTGTGAAATATCACCACAGGCGCGCAGAACGATTAACTAACAAGCTTCGTAAACTCGAACAGTATAAATCTCGAAGGAATACTGTAAGGAACAATATAGGAATACCAAGCAGACGTCTCACCAGAAAACGCAATCACCGGCTAGAAAGAAAACTGTCAACAAAGATGACAATGTAAACTGAAGACCAAGATTAGCGAAGTCGATGTGTGTGCGAATAAACAAAGTGAATCTTACTCTTGTCTCTTATCAGATATCAGGGTGTTCCGGACCTACAGAACGGATCTCAGCATTTGTTGACACCTTATTCAGCCAATAGCACAACTACAAGCTTCGTATCTTAAAGATACGACAGACAGACTTTTATTAACTTCATCGAGAGGATTAAACTGTCTAAAAGTGCCATACATGTTTCAATGGACGTCACAAGCCTATACAAAAAAAAAACACAACGAGAGGGTATTACCACTGTATGCCTTGCATACGAAGAATTTCACCAACGAAACCCGCCAGTCCCTGCCGGTTTTTAAGCGAAATGCTTAGTCTGATACTACTATACTAGAAAACTCGTTCCAATTTAACGAGAAAGATTATCTTCAAACCCATAGAACAACCATGGGCACGAAAATGGCCGTAGCCTTTGCTAGCATCTTCATGGCCAAAATAGAAAAAGAAATACACTCAGACAGAGAAGCATTAAGCCCATCTTTTGGAAAAGGTTTATCGATGACGTCATATCAGTATGGGACACAAGCAGAAACGAAATAGAAGAATTCCTTCTACAGGTAAACAACTTCCATCCTACAATCAAGTTCACACATGGCTGAAATATCAGAAACAGAGACTACATTCTTGGACACGAAAGGTACAAAGGTGTCAGATTCAACAAGGATTCTATCATTGACGTTTGAACACACTTCAATCCTACAGAAACATTCTGATACACGAATTTGTATTCGTGTCACCCACCAGGCGTCACAAAAGGCTTTATCAAAGGAGAAACTTTAAGGCTTCTAAGAACAATTCCTCTGAAATCACTTTTGAAGAGAACATAAGGAATTTTTCAACACACCTCAAGAATAGAGATTATTCAGCTACAACTGTAGAAAAACATCTCTCAGAGGTCATTTTCGCAGACAGAAAGAAAGCGCTAGAACAGAGAAACAAAAATGTTAGTAAGAAAATACTACCCTTTGTAACGCAATACCACCATGCCTTGCTCAACCTCAAGAACATACCCATGGGGAAATGGCACCTTATACAGAAACAACCATATCTCAGAAACATCTTTAAGGAGCCTCCCCTCATTTCATATCGCAAAGGAAAATTCCTAAAAGACACTCAAGTAAGAGCTAAAATATAAAGGTTTTTTGTGTGCTCGGTTTCAGTCCCTCTCGGAAACAAAACTGATCAAAAATTGTCGTCTCCCTTCTTGATTTAAAAAACATGCATCTTGATTTAGAAAACGTGTCTCTTGATTTATGACATGAAACACGTTGGAATTGAAATTAAATTCTACAATCTTGACACGTTCAAAAAGCAAATTGATGTTAATTTTATTGATCTTGATAGTAATTTGGTGGATTTGAATTATAAAGTTGCATCTTTGATATTTTGTCACTTTTGGCGTAGCATAGACAAACGGGTTACCCCACCTAGCTAAGCGGGTTACCTCACCTACCTGGGTTCCCCCACCTCCATGTAAACAGGCCCTAAAGAAACAGAATTTTGAAGCCAATTGACACAAGCTGTGGGTTTAAAAGTCTCGAATAATAAACAAAAGGCCATTTGCACGATAAATACCTCGTATTAGCCGAGTTCTCGGTCCGTACTGTAAATTACGGACCGAGTTTTTTTCCATCGATTTATGGCCCACTCGCTTGGGCCATAGATCGATGGAAAAAAACGAGGATCCTGTTTGGGGGACCGGAAACAAGTTCAGGACGCACGATTTGACAGTCATTTGACATTTGTCAAAAAAGAAAGTTTTTATTGGCGCGCGAAAATAATAGCATAACAAAGGCTTTCCGAGAAAGTAAAAACAAATTCGCCATGTTAAAAAAGTTTATTTGGTCAAAACTAAGAGCACTGTAAGTTTTAGCTCTTTAATGTAACGCTGGAGTATTTCGGAAACCGGACACTGTGTCTGTCTAAAAGTCTTTTCCATCTTTCCTCCGTTTGTCCTTGTGGAAAAACACTAAAAAAACACTGCAAAAGGCAAAGAAGCGTTTCAAGGTAAGTTTGTTGTCATTGTCGAAGGATTCGCTCGTTAATTGTTTTTGGGAAAACCTCTCTTTCTGCCAGTTCATTCTCGTCTTCAGTTGTGATCTGCGTTCAAATTTTCAAACACTGACTAGAATTCTCTTCCTCTGAGAGGTTACGATTCAGTTTCTACAACAGTTTCGTTCTCATTAAAACAAAGCTAGGTTAAAATTTGGAAAGGCAAAGTCAACATCCCAGTCCACGGGGTTTACATAATATTTCAAAGTTTATTCGCTGGAAACTAAGAGCACTGTAAGTATTCACTCGTTAATGTGACGCTGGAGTCTTTTGAAAACTGGACATTATTGTGTCTGGCTCGAACTCGCTTCTATTTTTTTTTTCGTTGGTCTTTGAAAAAAACCGACTGCAAATGGCAAAGAAGCTTGTCAAGATGATCAGGTGCAGGTATGTTTGTTATCATATTTGTTGAAGGAATTACTCATTTTCTCTTAGGCAAAACATGTCGAATCTCTGCCAATCGATTTTCGTCAGCTTAACTGTGTACTACAATAAAATTTTCAAACACTGACTAGAATCCTCTTCGATAAGATTACGAGTAAGTTTCTTCATCGCGTTTAATCACAAATAAACACGGTATAAAATGTTGAGGGCCAAAGTTAACATCCAAGTCCTCAAGGTTGACAGTCGTCTAATAACTTTATTTAAACATTTTTTCCCGGTAAGAGATTTAGACCTCCGAAATGAGCATTTTCTTTAAAAATTTTGGTCCGTATAGCAAGTTACGGACCGCACATTGAGCAATCGCACGGCGAAAACAGACTCAGCCATATAATAATGTCTTTTTAAGGGCAGAATTCATTTCGTTTTTTTTCTTTCATATCCAAAGTTGGTAATCATAGCGAGGTGTGATTAACAAAAGCCCAAATTTGCACGACAAAGCTAAATGCAGCTGGTGAATTCAAACTTTGTAACTATTATAAGTTAAGATCTGATTATGTAAAATAAAGCGGGATAAAAAGAATGCCGGCCAGCAGGTAAAGGATGGGCACTTTTGTACGCTGAACCTCATGTGCTCAGAATTAAAGGACAAGCACGTGGTTTCTTTCGGAAAAATTTAAGACATCAGAAATCCTTCGGAAAAAAAGAAGAGAACAAAGAAAAATATTTGTACATCGAATAATTAAAAACTGAGAACGCTAGCTTGAGTATGTTATAGATCTAACTGCCAGTTAGCGGAGCAGATGAAATAATTTAGTATACTGTACATTTATAAAACGCTGGAAAATACGTATTGTTCACTTTGTAACAGTATTGCCGTAATACCTATTGTAGTAGTTAAAAGTCTTAACTTAATTAATTGCTTCTATGCCTCTTGATATGGCATCCCATTTTAAACATCACCTGCTAAGCAATTTAAACATGTTATCCGAGCTTTTTACTAATGGAAAAAAAGCATATGACTTTGACACAGTTATTTTTGCAGTTGTCAGAAAATGTAAATAGAACAAAATATCTCTCATATCTTTATCTGAAATAGAGGGCTTTAAATTTGTTATTTTAGGCACGAGTTTATGTTTATCTCATATTTTTAAATTTCTAAAGGATGATGTTATGTAATTTCTTTTATTTTAAGAAAGATCGCACGGTATCACTGATTTATGATGCGCCTTAAATAATTGGAGTTTGCTTCAGATGTCTTAATCCATAAACAATAATTGGTACATTGTGAAGAGCTAATTTTGCTCAACCACAAGTGCTGGTGACCAAAAATTGAAAACTGAAAAGTGAGCATTTCCACTAAAAGTTTCGTATTAACAGATGCAGAGCCTGTGGAAAGGTTCCCGATCTTCGTTGAGGGATAGTACGAGAAAACACGAGAGAGCACAAGGCAACAGTTTAATGCCGTTTACGTCTCATGCTAGAAAATGTTTCCTATAATCAGAATAACTGCTGCTGAATGAGTAAACATGAACTCCTCGGCGAAAAGTTGTTTCAATCGCTTTTCTCGGAACGAGGCACTTATGATTGTGCGGATAAGCGCACATGCAATACTGGCAGTTGCAGCTATTTTTGGCAGCTACCTCGTGATTAGAGCCTTTCAAAAATTTGAAAATCTTCGAAGGGCGTCCAACATAATCCTTGTGAGTTTGTCTGTCGCTGACTGCCTACTAGCCATTCCGTTCATTTTGGACATCATGCACATGTTTCTGAAACTAAGTTTAAGTGTGAAACAGAGTCAACAAGCTTTGTGTATATGGAGCGCAAGTTTAACCTTCCTTCTTATTTCGGTTATCATTCTTCACCTGGCGTTAATCAGCATGGAGCGTTTCATTGCCGTAAAATTCGCTTTGAGATACCATATCATAGTGACCAATCGCCGGGCAGCGATCGCTTCCATGTCGATGTGGTTGTGGACTGCACTCGTTATGGTTGTTTTGCCACACACTCTTCAAGCCAATAGCAGGAGCGACTTTAAACGATTTCGCCAAGCGATTCATCCGTGTCTTAGTACTCGAGAAGCATGGCCAGACCGGGATCTGCCATTGCAAACTAAGGTGTACCTCATCTTCGTAGTGATATCTCTGTTAGTCATCCCATTGTTAATCATCCTATCTTCGTACTCGTATATCTTTATAGTGTCCCACAAGCACAGACGACACATTGCAGGGCGGGGTGACTTCCCAGGAATGACCACCATCAGGCATCAACTAAAAGGCGCCCTAACCCTCGCCTTCGTGGTATCAGTATGCCTACTCAGCATCACCCCTTTGCTGGTCGTGACATGTCTCCGATTTTTCAGGGAGCTTCCCGACTGTCGCCATTCAAGACCGAAGCATCTAAATTTCATCGCCTACGTTGTTGCAACTGGTTTAAACGCCATTTGCAATCCTCTTATATACGGATGGAGAAATGGAAGATTTAGGAGTGCCTTTCGCAAACTCCTGGGGTGCGATCAGCAACCCGGTTAAGACAGAAGATAGTTTTCGTTACAAGCTTGCTTAGGTAAATTAAATACCTTAAACTAGCTGTAAGAATTTCCACCTAGGGTCAACGTTTTATTCTCGCTCAAGAGTACTTTCTATACTGTTAGAAGAGAAAGATGGCAAAACAAAACTTGGTTCGAAGATCCTTTAAAAGCGCTCTTTATAGTACAAATAAATGCTGTAGTCCAAATTTATCTTTACTTAGCTTTTGTCTATGATAATAGACTTGAAATAAAGGAAAATATTAAGGTGGCTGGACCCAGTATTTTTGTAGGTACACCTTCCATCTATGAATCCCTCAGGCTTAAACAAATTGATCTTTTTTGCAAAACATTCAGTAACACATGTATTACAGCTTTAGTATGACATTATTTTTTGGGCAATCGGAATAAATATCACGTGACATTGACGTCGCAATAGTTTTAGCTCTAAATTGAATTTCTGCCCTTATCGGCATTTTCTTTGGAAATGCTTTAAGCTACCTATACTTTGGGTGCTTGTCTTCTGTTGTGCGAATTGAAGTTTCACAAAATCCATAAGAGGAAATTCGAGATATCTTGGAATTTCTACAAAAACGGTATAAATTACGCATGAACTGAAGTTGAACTCTTTTCTTTGCAGAGCAAATGCGGTATTCTTTACCGCAGATGACGTGAAAGCAAAATCAGTCATAGGAATAATTCTTTGTGTAAAGTCATTTGTTTTCATTTTTCCCGAGAAACATATGGATAAACAAACACAGGAAAATTATTACACTTGAGTAATCATTTGTCCTCTACCGTTAGAAATTATGTCAAGGGTGTTTAGTTTACTAAAGAGAACAATAAGAAGAAACTTGCAGAATATATATATCACGGTGGGGCCAAACCACCCCCAAATGGCTTATCAAAACGTGACAATTTCGAATAATTTAAAATAACTTTGCTTGCTTTCACTCTCTCCCAACCAAACTTGGCCTGAAAATAAGAAACATCAGGCCAATCAAAATCGCTCATAGGATGACACCAAATGTCAAATTATGAAGTCATATTTGCTGACGTCATTCATACGTAAATTTAAAATCTCTCAAATTTTTATATCGTTTTTGAAAGAACTATTCAAGGGAAGTTGAAAGCTGAAAAAATTTTTTCAGTGTCTCAAATATGAGCTGAGATATGACATTTTAAATTTGGATAAATTTGGACCACAAAAACGGGGTATCCCCCTATTAAAATAAGCCTTAATTTCAGAGTTTTATTGTCAAGTCACCCTTGCTGTTTAAGTTACAAATAACACATCTTTACTGTCGAAAGCTAAAGGAAAAAGAAAAATTTCAAAAAGAAATTCCTAACTGCGCAAAAACTCGGAAAACTCGTGATGTCATAAAATGTCACGTGATCAATTTTTTGGTTTGCTTAAATTAGTGTTTTTGAGTCTAAAAACAAAAATCTAAAATGATACGATTTTGGCCAACTATAAAAGGTATGTGTCACCGGAAAATCAGCTTATTTTGCCAAAAACTGTGAAAAAAATATCAGAGGAATCGTTTTTTAAGGAAAAGCATGGTTTCGGGGGGTCAAATCAAATTTCTTTGAAGCCTTATAACTCGGGTTGTACGTGTCGTAGCCAGAAACAGTTTTCACTGTTTTTCTCCTCTTCTAAAGCCCTTTCAAATGATATAAGTTTGACTTTGAAATTATAAACTGCATTTAACCCATGTCGGTGACGTCAGCCTTTGTGACGTCACAATTTAACATTTTGCGTCAAACAAAAACTTAATATCATTTGGTCAGCAATCGTAGTCTATCCGGCAAGTTTGGTCGAGAAACGAAAAGAAATGTAAAAAATACATAAATTAATAAGCCCTTTGGAGGGTGGCTTTCAAGCAAATTTTTGTTGATGTACAAATCATATTTAAAATGCTTTCAAAGGACATGCATGAATTCTTAAATGCTCTCTGCTTTAAAATCAATTCTAAATGCAACGAGTATCGTCTCCTTCTCGCCGTAACTGCTCTAGCATTTCTCTAGTCGTAAACCTGTTTTGTCTTGCTTTTATTTTACTTTTTTACCTTTTGCTTTGCCTGTTTAATTAGTTCTGTTTTATCTGCCTCTACAAAAGACGCCATTTTCTCATTTTCATGTTTTGGCGGGAAGTTTCCGTCGCGATGTTGCCTAACATGTTCAAGCAGGGCGTAATAAGCTAGGGCGTTGACACGCTCATACGCGCTCTCTGGTTCAGCTGTGACACGGAGTAGGACTGGAACTAGTTGGCCTTTCCGCTCTCGATCCGCTGTCAGGGCAAGAAAAATGGCGCCGTTTAGCTGGAGGTAGGTTCAGATTTATTGCATTGTATCTTTAGATCGCTGCAATCAATAATTAGATTTTATTTGGCGTACTTCTATGCGATATACAGAAAATATTTAGGTGATATTTTATAGTTCATCTTGTAAGTTAAGGTGTTTTTTCGCCTTTTATGTTTATGTAATGTCAAAATGGCCTATCGAATATTAAAAGGTTCAAGGTCGCGTTTTATCTTGCCAGTCAAAACCAAATGATAGTAAACGGCTACAAAAAAAATATGTAATGGT
>NC_133202.1:28304765-28332265 GCF_958299795.1 Porites lutea
TATGCAAATTGTGTTTGCAAGACAACAAATTTTATACCGTTTGGGCTCAAACCATTCATTTATGGCGCCTATGGGTCCTACCTCGTTAATTTTTTGAAGGAATGTCACCTCTTTTGAACGACAAATAGCTATTTGTGGCCCCCGTAAAGCCATGTAAGGGATGAAAATAAGCCATATGCCTGGATAATTAAATTCCTTTTTGTCGGTTTCATACATCCTTTGTTCTAATAGTTACCTGTTTTTCAGTGATCTGCTTAATTCTTCTTGATTTCAGGTCAAGGTCCATTCTTGCAAATCAACTTAACTGTGCAAAAATCGCCGGTAGCTAGATCTTGAACGAAAGCTCACCATCTAGGTTTTTGTTTTTTGCTTTTTAAAAGAATTAAGAAGAAACGCTTTTCACAAGCAACTCTTATTTTGTGCTATTTTACGTCGTCACGTAACACTCCTTCCTCTTTGCCCAAGCAGGCGTTACTAAGCCCCAAGAACGTTTTAGTGCTATACCAACACAGTGCCGTAGCAAGGTTAGATTTATTGGGGGGGGGGGGGGGGGACAATGACGAGCGGCTAGGGGGTCTGGGGGCATACTCCCTCGGACGTTTTTGAACTATAGGGTCTAAGAAAAAGCATTTTCACCCTTCAGAGAGCATTAATTTCTAGTAATTGCTATCATTTCGCAGCAATCTTAGTCAAGCGGCATTTGCATTTTTTTTTTTCGGTTAACCCTCCCTCCCACCCGCGAGCCGCATCAGGGGGTAGCCTTTAGGTTTACGTGGCCTACTCCCTGCTGCGGCTTTGCTATTTCCGGCAAAGAATAAAGTCAATGTTTTTATTTATAGCTCAGTGTTGTTTGTCTGTTATTCTCAGCTTATTAGTCTTGTGATTGACACGAAGGATTCTATCATCTGATCAGCAATTTAAACATGTTATCCGAGCTTCTAATGGTTTAGCGGAGAAAAGCATATGACTTTGGAGACAGTTATTTTAGCAGCTGTCAGAAAATGTAAATAAAATAAAATATCTCTCATATCTTTATCTGAAAAAAAGGGCTTTAATTTTGTTATTTTAAGCACCAGTTAATGTTTTTCTCGTATTTTTAATTTTCAGCTATTTTCTAAAGGGGTGATATTATGTAATTAAAGAAAGATCGCGCGGTATCACTGAGTTACGATGCGCCTTTGCTTCAGATGTCTTAATCCATAAACAATAATGGCAAATTCACCTGTGAAGAGCTAATTTTACTGAACCACAAGTACTGGTGACCAAAAATTGAAAACTGAAAAGTGAGCATTTCCACTAAAAGTTTACTATTAATAGATCCAAAGCCTGTGGAGAGGTTCTCGATCTCCTTTGAGGGCTAGTACGAAAAGCACGAGACAGCGCAAGGCAACAGTTTAATTCCGTTTACGTATCATGTTAGAAACTGTTTCCTATAATCAGGATAACTGCTGCCGAATGAGTAAACATGAACTCCTCGGCGAAAAGTTGTTTCAAACGCTTTTCTCGGAACGAGACACTTATGATTGTGCGGATAAGCGCACATGCAATTCTGGCAGTTGCAGCTATTTTTGGCAGCTTCCTCGTGATTAGAGCCTTTCAAAAATTCGAAAATCTTCGAAGGGCGTCCAACATAATCCTTGTGAGTTTGTCTGTCGCTGACTGCCTACTAGCCATTCCGTTCATTTTGGACATCATGCACATGTTTCTGAAACTAAGTTCAAGTGTGAAACAGAGTCAACAAGCTTTGTGTATATGGAGCGCAAGTTTAACCTTTCTTCTTATTTCGGTTATCATTCTTCACCTGGCGTTAATCAGCATGGAGCGTTTCATTGCCGTAAAATTCGCGTTGAGATACCATATCATAGTGACCAATCGCCGGGCAGCGATCGCTTCCATGACAATGTGGCTGTGGACTGCACTCGTTATGGTTGTTTTGCCACACACTCTTAAAGCCAATAGCAGGAGCGACTTTGAACGATTTCGCCAAGCGATTCATCCATGTCTTAGTACTCGAGAAGCATGGCCAGACCGGGATCTACCATTGCAAACTAAAGTGTACCTCATCTTCGTAGTGATATCTCTGTTAGTCATCCCATTGTTAATAATCCTATCTTCGTACTCCTATATCTTTATAGTGTCCCACAAGCACAGACGACACATCGCAGGGCAGGGTAACTTCCCAGGAATGACCACCATCAGGCATCAACTAAAAGGCGCCCTAACCCTCGCCTTCGTGGTATCAGTATGCCTACTCAGCATCACCCCTTTGCTAGTCGTGACATGTCTGCGATTTTTCAGGAAGCTTCCCGACTGTCGCCATTCAAGACCGAAGCATCTAAATTTCATCGCCTACGTTGTTGCAACTGGTTTAAACGCCATTTGCAATCCTCTTATATACGGATGGAGAAATCGAAGATTTAGAAGTGCCTTTCGCAAACTCCTGGGGTGCGATCAGCAACCCGGTTAAGACAGAAGATAGTTTTCGATACAAGCTTGCTTAGGTAAATACCTTAAACTAGCGGTAAGAATTTCCACCTAGGGTCGTCGATCGTTTTTTTCTCGCACAAGAAAACTTTCTATGCTGTTAGAAGAGAAAGATGGCAAAACAAAATTTGGTTCAAAAATCCTTTAAAAGCGCTCTTTATAGTACAAATAAATGCTGTAGTCCAAATTTATCGTTACTTAGCTTTTGTCTATGATGATAGACTTAAAAGAAAGGATAATATTAAGGTGGCTCGACCCATTATTTTTTGTAGGTACACCTTCCATCTTTGAATCCCTCACACTTAAACAAATTGATCTTTTTTGTAAAAACATTATAACACATGTATTACGGCTTTATTATGACATTACTTTTTGGGCAATCGGAGTAAATATCACATGACATTGACGTCGCAATAGTTTTAGCTCTAAATCGAATTTCTGCCCTTATCGGCATTTTCTTTGGAAATGCTTTAAGCTACCTATACTTTGGGTGCTTGTCTTCTGTTGTGCAAAGTTTCACAAAAATCTATAAGAGGAATTTCAAGATAACTTGGAATTTCTACAAAAAGGGTATAAATTACGCATAAACTGAAGGTGGGACTTAACGCAGACAAATTTGCTACCTTTCGGAAATTTCCGAAAAGTTTTTATCACTGCACTCATTCGATTTGCAAATGAACTTTATACAGTCTACAACTAGCTAAACGTAATTAGTAGATTTCGAAAAACAAACATGAAAACATGTGAATCAGTAAAACGCAATGCTGAGCTCTTTTTGTAATTTCTAAAGCCTGGTTTCCATATGATCGTCCGGATCCTTTCGATTGTCCCAGTCGACTCAAATAATAGAGACCATAGGCACCAGAACGGGAGACACGAGGACGGCGTACCGGAAGTCCATTATCCGGTTCAGTTATGCGCAGAACGAAAGAAGTTGTCTGCAATCTCTCTTCGTCCTCACGTCGAAAACGCAATTTTCACTGTTTTCACGTTGTGCGAGCAAAGCCGCTTCCCATGCCAAGCTTTTTTGTTATGTGCATGGACTTACCAGATTTTTGGAAGGAATCGTAAAGAATCATCTTTCTGGTGTTCAGTGTTAAAGTATTTTAGAAGACATTTTAAGATAAACGTCGTCCCTGAAGCAGAGAAAGCCTGAAGCTTAAATAAACCGTCTCGGTAAGCTAAGATCCCTAATGTTTATATTGTCAATGCCGATTGCTCTATTCTTTGCAGCGCAAATGCGGTATTCTTTACAGCAGATGACGCTTGAGAGCAAAATCAGTCATAGGAATAATTCTTTGTGTAAAGTCATTTGTTTTCATTTTCCCGAGAAACATATGGATAAACAAACACAGGAAAATTATTAAGTCTATTAACCTTAAGTAATCATTTGTCTCTACCGTCAAAAATTATGTCAAGAGTGTTTAGTTTACTAAAGAAAACAATGAGAAGAAACTTGCAGAGTGATGGGTGGCTTTCAAGCAAATTTTTGTGGATATACAAAGTATATTAAGGCTTTCAAAGGACATGCATGAATTTTTAAATGCTCGTTGCTTTAAAATCAATTCCAAATGCAACGAGTATCGTCTCCTTCTCGTTGTTACTGCTTTAGCATTTCTCTAGTCGTAAACCTTTTTTGTCTTGCTTTTATTTTACTTTTTTTCCTTTTGCTTTGCTTGTTTAATTAGTTCTGTTTTATCTGCTTCTACAAAAGACGCCATTTTCTCATTTTCATGTTTTGACGGGAAGTTTCCGTCGCGATGTTGCCTAACATGTTCAAGCAGGGCGTAATAAGCTAGGGCTAATACGCGCTCTCTGGTTCAGCTGTGATGCGGAGTAGGACTGGAACTAGTTGGCCTTTCCGCTCTCGACCCGCTGTCAGGGCAAGAAAAATGGCGCCGTTTAGCTGGAGGTATGTTCGGATTTATTGCATTATATCTTTAGATCGCTGCACTCTATAATTAGATTTTATTTGGCGTATTTCTATGCGATATACGGAAAATATTTACTTGACATTTTATAGTTCATCTTATAAGTTAAGGTGTTTTTTCGCCTTTTATGTTTATGTAATGTCAAAAAAGCCTATCGAATATTAAAAGGTTCAAGGTCGCGTTTTATCTTGCCAGTCAAAACCAAATGATAACAAACGGCTACAAAAAAAATATGTAATGGTTTTATAAATTTTGTTTGTGCATGCAAACTTTTAGAGTGAACTTTTATGAACCTTTCAGGTTTTTTTACTTCTGAAGTGACGACTTCATAATGGCGATAGCAACCCTGGGTTTTGTTTTGTACGTTGGCGTTTAGCTTGTTAGTAAAATAAAAGATTTCATTTGCCCAATTTAGCGGTTTTTCTTTTCTCAATATACACTAAGATGGTGAATAATATTTTTAGTCTCAGAACCGCGATCCAAGAAGGTTCTGACTATTTTTAAAGTTCTACTAGAAAATTGCATTCGAATGATCTCGTGTGACAATTTTTTACATAAACAACAACAAATTCTGCTTCACTGCGGTATAAATCTAAAGGTTGTATTAGTGACCATTTCATTACAAAAAGCTGTTATAATCAAACAAAAATATTTGCTGGGCTACTTCTTTGTGTTCTTGCGACCTCTTTGTTAGTTTTTCAAGGACAGTGATTTATATTTTTGTCACATACTTGTTCTTCATTGCACAGTAGTATTAGTGTACAAGATAAAAAATAATGATGATTTTATTATATTTTAAATTTACCCGGACTTTAGTTTTCACAATCTGTCCAACTGTAGTGCTCAATATTGGAGATAGCTCAATAAGGTGTTTAGAGAAGAATACTGATGTATACCAACAAATCCAAACTTTAATGGTGAAAACAGATCATCTGGTCTTGTCTAAACTGGGCAGCAAAAAATAAATGCCATAGCAGTTGATGAATTACACAACTTAATATTAAACTGAAATGGAGAACCGATAATATTGTTTTGAAAATGATGTCAGTGCTATCATCTGAGTTGTGATGCCATTTTCTTACCAAGTCACGAAATGTTAATAACGAGGTCACAGAGGTGGAACTATATTCAATACAGATATTGTTCGCCGAAGAAAAATTGAACAAAACAGAAAACGAACGAGAGAAAAAATAATTTGCTCCTTCGCTTTTGCTTGCAGCAAATGAATGCCACGGGATAATGGCTAACTTTCGCTGGATAATCTCTCTGACGGTCCGGTATACAATCCGCCATCTTGTTTTGTCTCTTTGGTAGCACCCAGACCCTTGCATCACAGCTAGATCGCTCGACCCCGCTCGTTTCAACTCCCTAGCTTATTACGCCCTGGTTCAAGCGAGTAGAGTGCGACGTCGGTCTCTTATTTGAGATCTTCCCAAGATGTCCAAGCACAGAAATGATGTACCTAATAGTGTTAACATCATAATTAAAGCTAAATACAGCCTGCAGACTATAATAAAAAGTGTTGCCGTTTAGCTGGAAAGATTTTTGAGCAAAAAATTACTTATAACACGTGACAATATATGATTATGATAATGTTCTTAATTTATTTTATTATCAGGAGATAAACTAGAAAGGGATAACTTCCTTTAGTATATACTAAAATAGTGGATAGTGTTTTTCGCGCGCTCTGATTGGCTACTCAATCAGTGAATATCGTGCACTATTCACTGATTCACCTCCAGCTCCTCCGAGCGAGCGACGCCAAACTCGCGTAAGTTGCGAGCAAAATGCCTTCCGGGTTTGCTGCCGTAACAAATTAAGAAATTTCACTACTAACCAATCAAGCTATCCCCAAAATATATGAAGAAGGTGACGAAGTTCGGTTTGGAAGTTTTAACAGGTAAATCTTTGTCTTTTTAACTTGAATTTATCGATAAAACTGGTGAAAAAGTTTTTTGTTTACAAATGCAAATTAAGCTTAAGTCTTGCGTTACTTTATTTAGTTGACTTGTTCATAAATAAGCTTAAAACTAAATTTAATAATCTTTTTTACAGAATGATTTTACATACAAAAAGAATTCACAACTCCTTTTGAAGAAACTTCCCCGCAAGAGCTAAACAAACGCCTACATAAGTTTTATTTGTCGCCAATTATCTCGCTGCTTCGCGACGTCTGCAAATTACCACTACTAGCCACCTCCACTTCGATGAATAATTGTCATTTCTCTCCTTTTCGCTCTTCTATGGATTTATCAATAAACAGTTATTATTATTATTATTATTATTATTATTATTATTATTATTATTATTGTTATCATCATAATTGTTAAAGATATCCCAAAGTTATTCAGGGTTCTATAAAATGGATCAAGCTTTATAGCTGTTAAGTTATTATTATTTTTTTGTTTTTATCGTGTTTTCATAATAACACGTCAAGGTTCCCCCTTGTGTAACAACGGTTTAACTCGTATAATTAACTGACTAACGACGCGTGAAACGCTGAGACTTCAAATGTAAGTCGTTTCCTTGAGATAGAATTATCAAACAGAGGAAAAGAAATCGACATGAGAAATTTCGAGTCAAAACTTACAAGTACTCCATGGGCGAAAAAAATGATGATTAATTTTTCATTCCTTTCAAATCACTGTGTATTTCACTCTTTTTGTTATTGGTTTTTAATAAAGTTTTTAAAACAGTATTTGGTGCCTGGTTTTATTGCTTGCGTTTATTAGTCACGTGTTTCAAATGATCCTTGTTCAGTTTTTCATTGATTTGCGTTTTCATAATAATACGTCAAGATGCTCCCTTGGGTTTCTTACTGTAGAGGTAATTTGTATTCAACAGTGGGCTTCTGAACTCGCATAATCAACCGACTAACGGTGCGTGAAACTACAAGACTTAGGGTTGGGGTTAGGGTTTAGGGTTAACGAAAGCCATGGTCACAAAAAAGTGAACAGAATTTTCCAAAAAACGGACTCGAACAAATTGTTTCCTAGCAAAGCGATTGCAAGAAAGATAGCGCTTTCAAAAACTGCCCGCTTTTATTTTGAACACATAATAGATACTACATGAACCAATCAGGGTTAAAAGAGACCGGGCAAGCCTAAGGTGCTTATTGTAGAAGAGGGACGCTCATTACATATGGAGGAAGGCTTTTAATAGTAAAGAGGAACGCATTTTTACCTAGCAAGCTAGACACTGACTAGGCACATAATTAATGTGCAGGAAGGCAGTGACTAGACTCCTAATTAGTATGCAAGAAGACAGTTATTAGCATGGAGAAACGCAATATTTTCCAAGGTTAAAACAATGGGTGACGTCATGGATTATCCCTAAAGCGACTATCCCTAAACTATCCTTAGCTATCCACCAAACAGGCGTAAAAACAACATAGTACACACTCAGGATCTTGATGATGATAATGATCACGATGATGATTATTATGATTACATCTTTTACTTTAGTTCCTCAGATAACTTTCTGTGCTATTTTGTGTGATCACGTAACGCTCCTTCCTCTTTGCCGAAGCAGGCATTACTAAGCCCCAAGAACGTTTGAGTGTTAGGCTATACCAATATTTAGTTGACGTCAAGTAGGCGCGATAGTGGGTTTGTGCTCCTCTCTTGGTTCCGTTGAATGTTGATTGAGTAACTTTGACGGAAGTCTTTGGTTCTAAGATGAAGTTCATGATTGTAGTTTTGTGCTTCGGAGCTTTTCTCCATATTTTCATCTAGAATGCAAAGGTGAGTACACGATTCCTCTTCCTAAATGTTCTAAGAATGTTGTTGGCTTTTTCATTACAAACCACTTGTCACAAGACTAAAAGCGTTTCCTTATATTCCACGAGTTACTAGTCTCGTTATGTTATGCCGTCTTTCAAATTAACTTAGCCAGGAGTGCAGTTACAAGCACCAAAAAAAGGGACGGGCCATTAGAAACAACCGGAGGTGGTGAGACAATTCCCAAAAAAAAAGATTTCCTGTAAGGGAAACTTGTCTACAAAAAAATCCTACGAGCGGTGATACGTAAAAAAAAATTCTTGAAGAGAAAGCGATATGCATAGCAGTTAAGGTTATTAAAAGCATGGCATAAGGGGGGGGGGAAAGGTAACATAAAACAATGCCTAAAGATAAAGATAATTAAAAATTCTTAATTTGTGGTTCAATACTGTTTGATATTTCTTCATACAACAAAACATAAATAATAGTGGCTTGCTTTCTACACAGTCATCATTAGCAATGATATTGCTATCAGAAATAATTATACTTTAAAATCTCCCTCTTCAGATACAAAATGTATTTCAAAATATTTTTATAGAACTTTAAGTAATATAAGAAATAATCCTACGCTGGTGATAAGTAAAGGTGATACATACATGTACCATAAATCAACTTTATTGTTTGCCGGTATGAGCAGAGCCGCATCAAGGGAGAGCAAAGGCGCAGAGACCGAATAAGGCCTCAACAATAAATAACAGGATAATTTTGTTTTAATATGAAACACTAGCAACCATCAAAACAACAAAATGTATTGAAGTGTCTCTGTTTGTTAATATTTGAATAATAACAATCTATATTATATATGTCTAGGTAGTAGCATGCCGTTTGTAGTGATATTTGGCATAAATACTACGAGTGATATTGCAAAATTGTTATACGTAATTTGAGAGAATTGAGACAATTTTGAAATATCACTCGTGGTATTTATGCCAAATATCAGGTACAAATCATGCTATTATTTGTTTATACTACTACCCGCGAAAGGTTTGTGATTTTCATATGAAGGTATTTTAATTTAAGCTGAAACAGCTATTCTAAGCCAATCAAACTGCAGAAATTTCTCATGCAGTAGTTTAAAGATAGCTATTGCTAAATGTATTGAGTTATCTTTATTAATAGACTAGAGTAGGTATTTCAAGGACGTTATCCAATACTGCCGATTGTAAGTGCGGTGTCCGCTAAATAAAGGTTTTTAACAATAGAAATTAGCCAATTACAATTATAGATCGCTTTCACAGGACGTCACGGCGGCCATATTTGTGAATAAAAAAAAGACTCGGCGGCCATGTTTGTGTACAAAAAAAAATCCTGTGGGTATTGAACTCTTTTCGCATGTTAAAACTTTCTTTTATTCCAAGCAATTTGCAAAGCTGCTGACCACGTGACTGAAAACGATCTATTTGGGTTCGTTATAAAGGGAAATATAAGATGTTAATTTCGGGACCCGGCTTTGCGTCCGCTTAATTGGGGGTCCGCTTAAAAGAGGTTTCACTGTAATGCCTTTTCTGTTTGAAAATAACTGACATAGAAGTCACACTCATGTGGCTGCATTTTATCCAAAATACTAAATGGAGCAAATATGAAAAACAGCGTTTTTTTTATTCCGTCAGTTTGAGATACAGTGAATACCAGATTGTCGGAGTGGCAAGCGGAAGTTCAAGACCGAAGCCAGTCAGTCATAACCCGGAAATAGGACGAAAATGGATATGTTCAGATTCTTGCCACTCCGATTCCCTCGCACTTAAGATAGCCCTGACATTAATACAGGTGCATTGAGCTATGAGGAACTTTTCGTCATAACTTCTTTGGTTTTGACGCTGTGGCTACGAAACTTTGAAAAGAACTTCAGATCTCATTCAGCGATATCATGAAATAATTTGATTTTATTGGCGGTAAATATTTTTTACGAAATTAGTGCTTAAGTGGACCCTACTGTTCAAAGAAAATCCCATCTAGCTACAAAAACATTTTGGCGATATTTTTAACTGAAATTTCAGGAAACGGCTTTCGTTGATACAATGTATAATTATAATTATGCCAAATGAATTTTCATTCATTCATTTATTCATTTATTTTTGCCATTAACTACCGCATATAGTACATTAGAATACATTTTTAAAAAGATGATATACACTATTCTAACTAAATTATTAACAAAATTAAATGTTTAAAGTGGTAATGACAAGGAAGCCTATATAGAAGCCGAGGGCTCATAAACTATAGGCTTCCTGGAACTATAGGGTAAACCACGCAAGTTAAGGGTACTTAAAGAAAATTTGGATTTAATTTTAAAAGAAAAGAGAAAAGAGAAAAACGAAAAAGAAAAAATAAAAGGCATGTTGCTCAACAGAGAGTATATTTGACTAAGAAAGAAGGGATTTTTTAAGTCTTTTGCCAAACAAACTGAAACTTTCACTGTTTTGAATTTCACGACTTAGCGAGTTGAAAAAACCGAAATTGAGAATTTTCGAAAATTAGTTCGACAATGAGGTACTGATTGAAAAGGCTGGAAAGTTCTTGTGTTATGTGCAAATGTATCTGGCTTGCAAGAGTAAACATATCAAGAAAATAATTAAATACATTAAAAAGATACATAAATTTACCTATTTGGTATAAATAAATGTCCGAGAATTTTAAGATCTTCTACTCTTTAAAAAGAACACCGTTATGAGAATCAAAAATAACTTCAATAGATAATACTATCATTATCTTCTTTTGCAGAATAATAATCCGACTCAGTGTGGGAATCGACATATTAGTCTATTTTTTTTTAACTACTGTAGACTATAGTACAAAGAGTGTAAGGACGTTTTGGGAAGGCAAAAACTTGTCATGATTTATAAATAATACCTATTGATTTTGATATTTTTTTTAGAAACGGTAAGAATATGAGTCTTCCATGACAAATGCTCATCGAGGATAATAACATTGTTGTTAACTTGACCAGATATATATAAGTGTTTGTCTCCTTTGGCGAGGCCTAAAAACCATAAAATTCGATTGTTTAAAGTTAATGGACAGCTTATTTGCTCGAGACCATTGTGTTAATTTCAGCATCTCAGAATTCAGCAAGAAATCGTTGTGGGAAAAAATATGTTTGCGTCATCAGCAAAAAGAATAAGTTAGCGAACTTTGGCACATTGCAGAGATCATTTAGAGAAGAAAGAGCAGGGGTCTAGTTAAGAGACCTGAGGCAAGACTCTGAACTGATACCATTAAATTCCAAATGTTATTGTCTATTGCTTAGATAGCTTTTGAACCATCTAAGTGCAGTGCCTCGAACACCATGCTCTAATTTTGAAATTAACACGTTATGATCAACGATGTCAAAGGCTTTAGACAAGTCTATAAAAATACCAGCTGTGTATTCCCTATTTTCAATTTATTTCCATATAAACAAGCAAGAGAATAAGCAGTGGAGTGATGCTTGCGAAAACTATATTGATTGTCGGAGAGAATGTTGTTATTATTAACAAACCTTAAAAGACGCTTGTACATTACTCTCTCTAGAATCTTAGAGAATGCTGGTAAAACAGACACGGGTCGGTAATTTGTATATATATCCCGCTCACCAGATTTGAATAAAGGAATAACTCAAGCAATTTTTAATTGTTTTGGTACAATGCCAAAGTTATGTATGTAAGCGGTAAAATAATTGTATCAATAGATTCTTTAATTGAGTTATTATAGAAATGTTGTCATAACCTACAGCAGTACCTGAACGGCAAGTATTACATATTTCAATATTTTCTTGCTCAACTGGGCATCTAGAAATAATTAATTGTCTAATTTTGGAGTTAAAAAAGAATTACGCGACTTTTCTGATACAGGAATTTTGCTAGCTAAATTGGGGCCAATGTTAGCAAAATATTTGCAAAAGAAATTAGCTATTTCCTTTATCCTTATCACTAGTACTATTATTATACAAAATAAGTGAAAATATCTGTAAATGGTCAGATATGTCACTAAGAAAACTGAGACCGCTTATTGAGGGACGAAGTGGATCGTTCACAATGTAATCTATCAACGAAGCTTTGTTAGCCGTAATTCTAGTGAGGTGGGACGTGTAATTAGTGAAAACAAATCTAAAAAATCACTTATCGCTTTATGACAATAGTGGTTAATTAGATATAAATTCCAGTCGCCCATTAAAAATACAAGCTTATTTTCTTTGGAAATTTTTCCCATTACTAGATCCAAGTCAGACAGAAATTCATTTAACTTCGATTCGGGTGGTCGATAAATAATGGCGACAATAACATTCGTGTATAAATTTATAACTCCATGAAAATTTCGTGACTTCTTTCGTTAATGGATGGTCGTAACAAAGGTGGTCGACAGTTCTACCTGACTTGTACAAGACTAATGCCAATACCTATTTCTTGAATTGGAAGGAACGCACAGTGGTAAATTCTCATGAAGGTGCATTGGAATTCGTTAAAATGTATATAGCAGGCGTTACAGCAAGTCATTCGAATTCAGAGCATGCTTTGGAGCAATTTATAGTGCTTCTAAAACTGAAAAGCACGTTTTAAAGAATAGCACGATTAGCAATCGCCTTAGTTTGTTTTAAGAATAAGCAAACATTGAATTACTTGTCCCGGAAATTCGAACTGGTGGCTCGTTCTACCTTAGAGCTATTCGGTTTCAAAATTCAAAAAAAACTTCACAGCTGAATTTCGTACCAATGGCCGCAAATTTTGAAAATTTTGTTTATGAAAAATTTTCATAAGTACTATAAATTTATTGTATGTTATATCTACAGTATTTATTTGTACTTTTGTAGTTGTATATAGTCTCGAAACCAGACTTGAAAAAAACAGTAATAAAACTAATCAATAAAGGAATGAAAAAATAACTTGGCATTGTGCTCTAGGCTAGCACATGCGCGACCGACTACAGGTGGCAATAAATCTTTCACAGTACTGTAGTTTTTTTCTAACATAACAAACCGAACGTTCCTGACACCTTAGGTTTCATTCATAGGCTGTTCAGAGCTTTTGGGCTCCTTAGAACACCGCAGCGTGTTAATCATTAAATTGTTATGCAATTTACAATTCTTCTCATTTAATTATTCACCAGCATTTGGTCATATTCAATATGGTAGAAGAAATTCAGAAAACACATTTATTGACAGGCTTCATGTACACCGAGCCAAGAGAAATGTACGGGAAAATGCAACTAGTTCGAATACAAATGGTAACTGCACCAAAAAGGTCAGTTAATCTGTCATGATTCCCTATTATACACATACTTACCTTCTCTCTTGGAGATTCTGGTATTTAGAAACCATCTAACCAACTGGTACTCATAAGAGCATAGCCTGTTCCAGGATTTAAGATAGTAGAGCGGGGGCGAAAAGTTGAGGACGAAAAAAAAAACAGGGCAGACTAGAGAGTCCATTCTCCCCTTATTTTCTTCCTCTCGTTTTCATCGCCGCGTATGATTTAACTCCCTCCCCACCTACTAAATCCACGCTCTACTATCTGAACACCTGGAACAGGATATCAAGAGGACCGCTCTGCAGCTCGCAGTCACATGACTTGCATAATGCAAACGATCATGCAACGCAACTTGCATAATTGACAGAATTGGAATCAGCACCAGAACTGAATTTGCCAGAAAGCCTCCAATTTAGAGGTGGCTGACGTAAAAAAACTAACATTTTATGCATGGTGTTGGAATGTGTGCGTTGCAGTGACGTTTTCCCATTGACACATATTGGCCGTTTTTATTGTGTTGGTTAACGTCGTCTAGACGTATTGCACGTCTGAGACGTCAAAGTCGACTGTGGGTATCAAACGTTTGGCTTTTTCTTGAACGGAGCATTCTGAGCCTGATGAATGCCAAAATACTTTTTAAAATGGGGTCCAAATTCCTTTTTGTTCATACTCACCAAGTCTTGTTTCTCACAATTTTCTTTTCAGATCAACCATAGATATTATGTTTCACAAACGTTTATCAGTGGCCAAAAATTTTGGAGAAATATTGAGGGAAATCCCAATAAAATTGTTCATGCTGATCTTTCTAAGGGCCGCTTTAAAAAAAAGGTAAGAAAAATAAGATTTAACCCTTCAAGTTCCAAGACTGCCAATATCAATTTTCCCCTGACAATAGCAAAACATTATTAAGAGAAAAAGTTATGAGAAGTAATAAAATGATCATGATTACCAGAGGGAAAATGCTTTGATCTTTTATCAAATTCTCTCTACTAATTCTTTGAGGGAATAATATGGAGATCAGTCCTGAGAACTTTCATCCTAATAATAATCAGACAGTCAGACCGAAGGCCTCCTGGATTAAACTGTTTGCATAATGTGAGACAAGCCGAAGCCTCCCTCCAACTCCTTTCGGCAAACTTATAAACTCAACAGCTGCCGAATAGGTTGTAATGGCAGGACCAGGACTTTCAAAATCATCGTCTTTGCCAGCAGGAGATGGTATTTATATAATGACTACTGGACGTTGATTCTCTTAACTTCCGATATTGATGGTCAGGAGTAAGTGGTCACGGCTGGCTGTGATTATAACCTGCTTCATATTTATTCATAACTGTCAACTCATTCATTTTTTTTATCCGCTCCGGTGAATTCAGTTGCAACAGCTTGTTACACACCATCCAACATTCTCAACTTTTCCTACGAAAATACGCCGGCTATTCACCATTTTCACATAGACCATAATGCACCTTGTTTACCCCCCAAAATTTTGGGTATTACAGTCTCAAGGGAAATCGAAGACACTGGTTATGGAAAATTTGTGGGGTACACAAGGTGCAATATGGTCTATGTGAAAACGGTAGGTGAGGGGTATCTTGCGGAACACTGTTCAACAAAAAAGAATTGTCCTTGTGAGACTGACTCTCTGATAAGTTGTTTGTTACCCATTACTTGAAAAATTTATTCCCAGACAAGTATTGGGTTACAAACGTAACAATTTCAAGAATTTCTAGAGAAAGGAAAGACCTGTAATGTTACAGTTATCTGCAATTTCTCCACCCAACAAACCTTTAATAGTATCAACATGAACTTTCTCCTAACGATATCAAACAACATCTTAAAAATTAAATTAAACAAAATACTTTTTAAAAGGAAATGTATATTATGGAGATCAGTCTTGAGAATTTTTATCAGTCAAGACATCCCATGAAAGGGATTCTGGATTCCACACCGTGGATTCTGGATGCCGGGTACTGGATTTCAGTTTTTGTCTGTGGAACTTGGGATTCTGAATTTCAATCGTTAGTGAGATTCCCAATTCCTTGAGCTGTATTCTGGATTCCAAAGCCCAGGATTCGGGAATCCACAAACAAAAATTTCCCGGATTTAGGAATCCGGATTCCCTCATTTGTTTTGGTGACCATTGTGGCTGGTGAGTTTTCACTTTCCCTAGCCATTTATGTTCTTGTATGGTCTTATTCCTTATGAGGTTGAACGTAATTTGTTTCTTTTCAGACACTAAAGCTGAATTTTAAATTTCCATACTATGGCCATTATCTTGAGAGTGTGCTATTAACAACAGGAGGTAACTACAAGTGATTTATTTAACAAATCAATAATTAAATTACTTTGTACCTAGTTATTTCTTCGTAATTTGCACTTGAGTAATGTAGTTACTAATTATCTGAATGTTTCTCCTTGAAGGTTTCCTGTACATGGATGTGTATAACACCTCTCTTATCACAGATGTTCAATTCGTAGCTCCCCTCATGGCTTACTTCAGTCTTGATCATCATCCAGATTCACAAGTCACCTCACTTGATGATGGTATGAAATATTTATGTTTATATTTATATTTATATTTGTACTTATATTTATGTTTATATTTATATTTATACAAGAGCATGCCGAATGCGATAGAAATGTAAGGATAGAAAATCGTGAAACAAATATTAGAGTTTCACCCACTGATCAATCATCAGCGACTGTGACTTTGGGAGTGTTAGATTCAAAATTTATAGAGGGTGGCTGCAGCGATCTTGTTTTTGATTGGCTGCATAAAATTTTCTTTTGTGCCTGTATTTTGACAGCGGTTGAGAAACATAATTTATCTCTTACCTAAAGAAAAACTTGCATTGGGAGGATGACCTTAAACCACCCTCGAATTATAAATTTAACACAACCAACGGCACAGAATGCGTGATACTCTAGATCGTGCGTTTTGCGATTTACTGTCTATAAATTTGCAATTTCAAAGTAAAATTGTTGTGATACCGTAAAATTCCGAAAATAAGCCCCTCCATGTATAAGCCCCTCCAAATATAAGCCCCCAAAACCGGTAACGCAAAAAAACCCGCCTTTAAATCGCCCCTCCAAATATAAGCCCCCCCGGGGGCTTGTACTTGGAAAATTGCCCTCAAATACAAAGTAAAACAAAGCAAAAACGGTAAATTTACTTCCAACTGTAAGGCTAGATTTTGAAACGCAAATGTCCCTCCGTAGATAAGCCCCTCCGAATATAAGCCCCTCCAAAAATAAGCCCGTCCAAAAGGGCCTTTGAAAAATATAAGTACCGGGACTTATTTTCGGAATTTTACGGTATTCAACTAAACATCAGTCACTGTTGCATACATGTTCATGTAGGGTTGATACGGTACATTATTACTAGCTCTTAGGCTATGTTCACATTATAAAAGATAGCTCTTCCGCCAACAGGAAAACTGTTCCGAAAACCATTTTGTTCACACATTAGAATGACGATTTCGACGCGCTTTCTGCAACGGAGCGAAGCTGCGTCTCGCCGATCCTCGAAACAGGATCATCACATGTCGGATAGGTTCTTTGCCACACTTTGGTGCAATGTGAAAAGTCATTTGGGCCGTAGCGGAAGTGAATTAGTAAGAGCAAGGACTGTAATCCACTGAGACGGAAGTAAATATTCAGAAGTAAGGACCGTTATTTAGTTCTATTATCTCCAACTTATACCCTCTCGGCTAACCACTCGGGCACGATGTTCGAGACTTTTTCCAATTCTGTGCTGTTGCTGTTCATATTTTAACGGATAACTTTTCGAATCAGCATTAAAAGCTTTCAGTTGCAGTGAGAACATTGCCCAAGTTAAAGGCGTTAATTTTTTCTTATTATCCGTTGTTTCAGGTTCACAGCTGACAGTGCAGTGGTCAAGAGTTTATCTTCTTGATAGAACTCAGGATAATGTTAAACAGAAAATATTGCGTATTTATTACTTATATCCAGAATGTTCAAGTGGGATATACGAAGAAACACACGTTTTTACATAAGTTTTACCGAGAACGGTGGCTGCTCTCGCAGTCTCATTCTGTATCCTCCAAGGATATCCACCACAATTTTTTTTTATTAACTTTAACACCCGCGTGTCTCTTTCTAGTTTCTGTTCCAACGGTTGTGTTGTGCATGGTTTCGCGGTCTTCCGCATTTGTCCTATACCCCCAACTCGGACACTGCACCTCGATTACGTTGATCTCTTTCATTTTGTCAGGCTTATCTGTAACTACGACATCTGTGCGTTTTCCTTCACTTTCAAGGCAAGCTTCAATACGCCGATTCAGGAAAAAACCGGAAGTTGCAGGGAAGCGAGTTCTAAGGGCCCTTCGGCCTTCGCGGCGCAATGGCGGCAAAAACAAATTTGTTGTCGAAAAAGTTTCAAGATGAAGCAAGTAAATATTGAAGATGTCAAATTTACGGTAAACCAGGTAAAATTCTAGGAAAAATGTAGAAGAATAAACTAAAGGCGGTAACAAGAAAGTCCTTTACGAAAGTTAAGCTTAAGTTGGAATAAGATTCGATATCTTCATTTGTTTTCTGGCCCACAGAGACGTCAAGAACATGCCTGAAAACAGAGATAACGTTTATGATCCTGACCCAGGCAAATGCTCCACCAGGGCGAAATTAGCCCAAATCCAGGAAAATTAAAAAAGTTAGTTGGATACCGTGCCACAAGATAAGCTTCACACCGTGTCAACTCAGAGTTGTTCCACTGACCGATACCCTAGGCCGGTCACCCTTAAGGAATGCGGCAAAATTAGTTTAAAAAAATCTCTCTCTACGTATGCCATTGCGGAAATGTTGTACATGCATTATCTTGATCATGAAGAATCTAAACCTGTTGATAACGACGTTTTTTACGTTACGGCTTTGTGTTGGGCCTCCTACAGAAAACTATTGTGTAAAATATAAAGTAAGTATGATTTTTAATCCAGTCGGAAAACCCAAACTTACACCGGCCGCGTGTGATTTATTATGTCCTGCTGGTAGGAGCGGCTGCAGTTGCCATGTCATGGCAGTTATATGGATGAAATGTCACGGAACAATGAAATGAAAAATCAATGCGAGAATGACGTTCCTTGCTCTTCTTCGCCACGAAAATGGGGAATTCCAGGCGCGTTGTCTACTTTTTATGATCCTCGTCCTTTAAAATTGAGAAAGTTAGACCCCTAGGCTGTTGAAAAACTCAAAGTGAACATTGTCAGAGTTAACAAAGGTGTCCCCTTTCAAAAGTAGAATCCCAATGCTTCTGATATAGTACTTGTGAATTCCCTAATTGAAATTGCTGCTAAAGGAACTGCTCTACAAATGCAAATGAAAGATTTTCAGTACTCACATCTGTTTCCAGGGGCACCCAACGACAATTTTAGGGAAAAATATCTGTTCGGAAGACGATTTGAGATCTAGAATTTTCGGAACATTTGTTGTAAAATTTCTTGCTTCCATGCCTCTCCTAGGATTTTCGAACAAATAAAAAATTGTATACTTGCCCATTTTTAACTAATTTTTACCCTAAAAGTTCACCTAGAATTTTCGGGAGCCTATTTTCTGGCTAAAATTTTGAAGAGGTAAGTTTTGATCCCTCTTTTTTTTTTTTTTAGGGGATAAAAATATGCCTATGTCTACCGTTTAAATACTAAAGTACATTTAATAATGCTATGTTTAAGTGGTTTTGAACTATATTCTCGTTGGGTGCCCCTGTGTTTCTTCTACATACAATTATAGTACATATACTTCTGTTCTCCAACAAAATCCATGTGTAACAAATACAACAGTGTCTCAAGTCAATTTAACAAACACAGCAGACAATGCAGAGAATAGTTGATGCGGCCACAAATCAATTACAAGATCTAAAAAAATATATAATCTTGTCTTAAAGGAACAGTATCCCGTTACTGCGCATGCACCAAACTTTGATTTTTGGACAGGATGTCGCGAAATCAAAAGATGCGAGGAGAGTAAGAGAATCTTGAAAAATCCGTTTGCATCGCGCTTGGCCGGGTTCAATACGACACTAAAACTTCTCAGGATTATAGATCAATGATATATTGTTCCTGTTAAGTTTCGATTTGGGCAAAATCTGGATTTTTTGGCGTTACTTTTATTGCCGTTGGCCGGAGGACCAAAAGATTGGAAGCACTTTGATGCCGATTGAAGGCTTATTTCTTCTACTAGCTTCCATACAAGCTCAGATAATTGTGAAAGGAATACGCAGAAATGAAACAGCAACAATAAAGACTGTAAGAAAGAAGCCGTTGAGACATTGATGTGACTGAGGAGATCTTGTGGAGGGGAGCTTCGTGAAGCAGAATGTTCTGCAAAGACGCGTTAGTAAACTTTTAAATGAATCTCCCTACGGCCGACAAAATCAAACAAACAGGCGCTACATGTTTTGAAAAACTAGTGACATGAAATCATAATATCATTTTTGACTAACCTTTGTGATGATTCATAGCGTTGAGATTGCATTTTTATTTATGTCTTTCAAACGTTTGAGGCTAGAACGCGAGCAAATCAGGCAGATGTTACTGGACTTGGAGCGATTGACCTCTGACACGAGTTTCAAATTAGAAAATATGTTTTTAAAGCGAGCGGAACGAGATTTTCGCGTCGTGAGGCGGCCCAGCTAACGATAAAATCGCGATGAGTCTTCGAACCGCGAGCCAAATTTTTATATAAGACGAAAGACTTCTTCGAAAGTCTAAAATATTACTTGAGAATATAAACAACAAATCTCTGTCGGCGGTGCGGTCCGGAAGGAAATCTTGTCGAGTCAATTTGACAGTTCTATTGTCTTTTGAAGAAAAAACAGATGACGCTCGCGCGTGCGCATAATCGGGACACTGTCCCTTTAATGAGCCAATTGAACACAGTCAACAATACAGATACTGTAATTGACCTGAACTTGAACCCACCTCATTTGATAGATCAGCCCTTCAGCATGGATCAAATACGTGACAAATATTCAGCGATCAAAAAAAGAACTAATCAGTGAAGAAAAGGAAATTTAAAAAATGAAGCTGAGACCAAATGTCAGCCTAACACCCAAAAGTGGTTTGATCATAGATTAATAACAGCATCCAAATGTCACAGTGGCCTGTCCACATTAAGCTAATACTTTTCCTTTCAAAAATTATTAAAGATGTTTCAAGTTACAGTAAGGGTGTGCAAAAAAAATCCATAAAAGGTGGAATTGGAAATGAGGAACTTGCCATTTTCTCAGTATGAAGAAAAAATAAACAAAGATGACCATGAAGGACTGAAAGTCCAGTCTTGCATATTTTTGGTTTCTAAAAGCCATGGGTTTTTGGGGGTGTCAGCCGATGGACTTGTAACTGATTAAAGCTGTGAGAACCCCCAAGGGTTAGTTGAAGTGAAGAACATAAAATGTAAAGATGGCTTTAGTCAGAAAAGGGATTGGTAACAAAGATGGCATCAGTAACAAGAGCCACCTTTATTACTTCCAAATTCAACAACAAGCATTTGTTGCAGAGAGAAATTTGTGTGATTTTGTAGTACGAGGGAGCATCAAGAAATTGTCTCACTAACAGGTACCTTTTATTATGGCATCATGGAAGGAGAAATTAGGACACCTTTAGAACTTTTTTGACCAACACCTTTTACCAGAATTAGCATACCCCGGCCAGGCTTAAGTCTGGCCTGCGGTATGACTTCAAGTTTAATTAGTTTTTGCAAATCAAGTAAGTAAGTTTGGGTTATTGTTAGCACAGGTCTCCTATTCACTCTGATCCTACATGTAAAGAATCTTTCATGTCTCAACCTGTAACTGAATAAAATATTTGCACACCAAGAATTAAGTGTGTGATATCATACCTTATTCATTCCGTTCCCCCAAAAAGTAAAAATTCGAAAAATATTTTTTCCAGGTGTATTTATGAATGGAAAACATTGTCAGTATTCACTTGAGTGGCATCTCTCACACTTTCATAACACAAGTTAGACGGGAAACGCTTGGTTCTACAATACTTCAAAAACGCTACAATAAAAGTCAAGTTTCATAATCTGGAAACCTAGTGTAGACTATGTGAATATCATCTGGGTTGTACGAGAAGCGTTCCAGACCAAACGTAAAAACTCTCTCCTTCTTTCTGAGTTTAGAAAGTTGTTTTTAAAGGATGTCCACTTCACCTAAACGTTTCGCTTCGGCAAATTGTTAATTGCGGAAATACAAATTTAAATGAAAATATGATCGTCGCAGTGGCAATTGCATATCAACCCGAAAAAATTGGAATTACCATAGCGACGATCATATATTCATTTAAATTTGTACTTCCGCAGTTCACATCATCTTCATTCCACGGAAATATAGTACATAGGGATGCTAGTCAAGCCGGTCTATAATTAAATAGCAAATTAGGGAGAACCGAAAAATTGGTAGACGTGGCTCACTGAATGTCATCACACTTACCATCACTTGCATTGCGGAACCCAATGTCCGTCTACAATGTATTTAGATGTTCATTCATTCATTCATTCATTCATTCATTCATTCATTCATTCATTCATTCATTCATTCATTCATTCATTCACTCACTCACTCACTCACTCATTCATTCATTCATTCATTTATATAAAAGCTTGTTGATATCATAACTAACCATAGTACCATGTTACAGATCCCAGTCAATGTTTCAGCCAATGCGGATGTAAGATACTATCCTGTCAAAGTTGGCATATCAGATGCATTTGTAAAATCACTCCGCACGGGCAGGACAAATATGAAGTACCGGGTCTTTCATATATATAGCGAAGTGCACATTACTAAGGACTGTGTTCTTAATGGATCAGCAGTGGAGTTCCGCCCTCAAACAAGTTTGTTCTTTTCTAGATTATTAAAAACCCAATGAATTAATAAATTATATAGCACAACATGTACAAGTAAGATATACATATCAGTTATGATATGATGTATAAAAATTTTGCTGATGAAAGTTCAGGGAATACGGTTGTGGCAAGAGTGTATTGTTCAGTGATCGACCTGTTCACTTCTTTTAGACAACAGGGCCATTTATACGAGAAAAATATTAGACGCGTCTTACATAAAACCATAAAACGCGTCTTAAATAAGACGTAAACTGTACCATTTATACGAGGATGTCTTTACTTAGACGAAAACAGCTCCTATAAATGGTTCGCGTCTTATTTCTGTCCTGGACTCAATTTCATCTGAATGTTACCCAGGGACGTTTCGACTAGTTGTACTGTAGGCCTGGCTGACTTTCATTTCCACATATCCCGAAGATTGCACGCATGACTAGTACGCACTGAACCCACCAACCCTTTGTGAACTCTTAAGTTTTTTAGCTCACCCTAACAACGCATAATTTATCACAAGCGGTAGAGTGATCAAACCAAAAATTTGTAGGCCCGGGGACTGGCTATGCCCGTTACCCGTAGCAACGGCAACCTAACATTGGATGTTTTTGTAAGTTGAATTGCAAGTTTGTTATACGAAGATAACAATTTAGTTATTCATTAATATGATTGCTAACGCTCTATAAAATAGCTTCTACTTACGCCAGCATGTGTAACACATTTGTCGGAGGTCTGCAATTTTCTTTTCTTTGCACAGCTAAAAAAAGTTCTTTTCTTCGGCACTCAGACCAAACTTAACATTTCTCTTTCATTCTGTCAGCGTGCTCATACTGAATTCTTGAGCGAGGAAACAAATTAAAATTCGAAGATGGCAGCCCAGAGAGACGTACACGCGTTGTAATTTGCTATAAACAAAATTTTCTCTGCAAGTCCGCGGTGGGGAGCACTCCAAAAATTTTCCCGCCAATAATCAACGCATGTGTAGGGTGCGTTTGCGTATTAAATAAGACGGGAAGGTCATTTATCGACTTAGCTCGTCTTAGCTAACGTACGTCTTATCTAATAATAACCGTGAACACCTGTTCTTAGATAAGACGCGTCTTAGCTAAGACGACAAAAACTTCTTATAAATGACATGTGACTTAACCCTTTTAATGTATTTGGTTTTCAGGTTGTGTTAGTGCCAACTCTTGCACAGAGTGTATGAAGCGGAAACAAACAACAGAATTTGAATGCCAGTGGTGTTCTCAAATACAAAGGTAGACGAAAATACGCTTTGTTCTTATTGAAACTCAAACATTTTCTCCCGTAAGGCTTTCATTAGTAAGCTGTTTGTTTCTTCAATTTAGTCATATCTAAATATATCCCAGAGGGTGGCGAGGTTCAACCTTCATCACTCGATCACCTACAGAATTGCATTTTCAGTCAAATTTTTTGAGGATGGGCGACATCTCAAAATTGGACAGTAAGGTGTGAATAAGAAAAGGATACAAACAAATGCAAAAAGAAGAGAAAGTGCATAAAAAATACTGCAGAGCAAAGTAAGGCAGATGTGCAATTGTTTTTGTTGTGGTTATGATCGTCCCTTGGAAGTCTACCTACGTAAACTTCATATCTCTAATATTGTACCGGTAGAATACTCTTCTCTTAAAATAAGATAAGACCCGGTTCAAAGGTCGAATTTGTCACGTAGAAACCCTAATCCTTTCAGTTAAGACCGATACTATTTTGATTCGAACCATAAACTAGGCTCGAGTGGCCCTCAAGCATGGGAGCGACTTCGTTTCAAGCGTACGTCGCACTTCTCATGTGCCGAACCTATTGCATTAATTACAATAATTTTCATCACTGGCTAGCATTATAAACCATTGTACATTGTGAAAATGAATTGAGTCTCACTAGTTAATTTCGACGTCTAAACCAACCGTCCAACTTGTTTACTGATTTCTACCTATTAAATAGATATTAAGTTTGGTACATGTTTGAACTGGGCCGGCTAAGACCGCCAAACAGTCTTTCCTTCAGACCTAGCCTACGATATCTTTGCTTATTAAGACTTGAAAATCAAACTTCAAACTAGAGATCCCGTGTAGATTACTTTTGACATATTGCCAGACCATGACCTGACAATTAGTGTGACCTGGTTTTGAAGGTGCTCTGATGGTTCTGACCGTCATCGTCAAGAATGGGATCTACACGGGTGCAGCGCGAATGGAGTGAAACATCTCAATGCGTGTTTAAGTATTACCAAGAACAGTATTAGTAAGTGTTGTCGATGGATGAGCTTAAGAGTGCCACTCTCCTAATGCTAAGTAGTGCTTGTGCGTGAAACAGCGTCATTTTGGAGGGGAAACGTGATAGCAATCGTCATTCTACTACGGGTATAAGCGAGAAAGCCGTGGTGGAGGAAACCAGTTATCAAATCAGGGTTAGAAGTTTTATCATTTTGCGATCGGGAGAGGGCTTAACTTTTTCCAATCAAGATAACAGTGCTATTCTGGGGAAAAAATAGTAAAATGAAACATTCCCGGTTTTCTTTTTCCTTAAAGTGCGCGAAAAAACTTTAAATCAAATCTCGTACTCGTACTTGTTTTTGTCCTCGAATCAAAAGGTGTCTATTAACTGATTCCAATACATTCATAACTGATCAGTGACAGGCTCAAATAAAGCCATAACTTTGGGAAATTTCTGGCCACCATCAACTGAAGGCAATATGGACAATGACCCAGTTTCCAAACCCAACAAGTAGTCTTGTATCTCAGTCATTTAATAATATAGGTCAACATTTGGTTCCAGGTTGTGTGTGTAGTTTGTGACTCAAAAGTAAACTTTTTGTAAATGTATTTGGGTGTCAGGCTGTGTTAGTGCCAACTCTTGTACAGAGTGTATAAAGCGGAAACAAACAACAGAATTTGAATGCCAGTGGTGTCCTCAAATACAAAGGTAGGAATACACTTTAGAAATAAGAATATATCGTTTGTACAAAGATTAAATCAACTGAAGCTTTCATCAGGAAGCTGTTAATTTCTTATAGAAGTGCATTTCAAAGTAACGCTAAAAATGTATGTTCCATCGTCGTCTCAAATTTAGCCATGTATAAATAAGTAAATAACATGTGATCGGGAAACGTAGTGGGAACTGTGAAAAAGTGGGAGCAGGAAATGTGAAAATTTTTGTTTTAATTAAGGGACTTTCCGGGTTAGACAGATATTACTAACTTTATGTTCCCAGGGTTATACATCAAGCTATTTAGAATATATGAATACCTCTTTTTTTAAAAGAAAATAATTTAAACTAAACCTCCAAAAGTCCATATTTTATACCAGTCCTAAATTAACGTTGCCAGTTAAGAATAGATAAAAAAAATAGAATAGATTAAAACATCCAATGCAACTGACGGTGTAATTTTTTAAAGGTGCTCTAACGCAACGGACCGTCATCGTGCAGAATGGGACCTACACAGTTGCAGTGCAAATGCTGTCAAACAGGTATCACTGGTTAAAACATATAATGTATATTGTTTAGGGAGGCTAGCTATGTCACACCGTTTTCTACGTTTCTTAAAAATAAAAGTCGTCGTCTCATCTGTTAATTCAAAAAACATGGCTCAGTTTTGTTATTTACAACTATATTTAGGCATTAAAATTGTCTCTTGTCGTCTGGATGGACATGGATTGAAACTTGCAGTTGTTGGGCCACTTCAAAGTTTAATGCTATGACTGCAAAAATCACCCAAAAAATTATCATTCTTGTTAGTGCTTTCTGATGACATTTTCATGTGGAATTTAATGTTATCCCTTCGGAGTCTTGCCCAGTAAAGTGGGGGGTACCTCAGGACTCTATACTAGGCCATCTGCTGTTTCTGCTCCATATAAATGATCTGTGCAATGTGTCAAAGGCCGTGGACTTTATTCTTTTTGTTGATGATACAAAGTTGACATATTTTTTTCCCACAAAGATTTAAATTTACCTCTTCAAACCTTTAATTCTGAAAGAGGTGTCGAGCTAATAAGCTGTCCATTAACTTTAAAAAATCAAATTTGAGCAGGCAAATACTCGATCTATATCTATTTAAGATTGACAACAATTATATTGAATGTGTGAAAGAAATAGTATTTTTAGGTGTTATCCTCGATGTCATCGAAGCCTCACATTCTTCGCGTTTCTAGAAAAATATCAAAATTAATAGGCCATTTTTTACAAGTCATATTTTTCCCTTCCCAAAACCTCCTTACACTGTTTGTACTATAGTCTAGTTTAACACTGCGAAATATATTGTGTTTCTGTGAGGAAATCGACAGATCAATGAAATTCAAAACAGTGAAAGTATCAACTGTTTTGGCAAAAGACTGAGTGTCAAACAAGGATAAAAGAATTGACGAGTTTGATATTAAAAGCGCCAGGAAAAAAAGGATTTTCTTCGGCAGAGTAATTCAAAAAGTGCTTTAAGATTAGTTCAATCGAGTGGGATAAAAACTACACAAAAGCTTTATAAAAATAGCTAATTACACAGGGGCGGATCCAGGATTTTTTTTAGGAGGGGTGCACTCGTCTCTTGCTCTACTTCAACACCAATGAACCACATAGTTTTTTTTTTGCAGAATACCAGTTGTGTTAGAAAACCGCAGGTCATCTCAGGGGGGGTTGCGCACCCCCTGCACCCTCCCCCTAGATCCGCCCCTGTTACAAATACCAATTTTAAGGTTTTGAATTGAATTCGAATAAAAGAAGGCGATGTGAGTAACAAGTTATAAACAAAGAAATGAAAGCGGCGATAACCGACTGCTGGAAAAGTGATTCGTGTTGTTTATTTAAGATTGAAAGTTAAACGAAATCATTGACAATAACATTTTCTGATAAGTAGAAAACTAGCGAGGCAAAATTCAATGAAAAACGGCAAAATCTAGATTAATACAGCAAAATGGAAAACAAAACTACAAACAGAGCAAAAATGTCCAATAAACTGTGCACAAAAGCAAGATTGCAGTACTTAGCGACGTCACGAGCCACCTGTTTTCCTTTACTTTAGCGGTTTTCCTGGCCGACTTACTTGATTCTCCCTTCAGATTTTTTGTCTGAATAATAAAATTTACTTTTCCCTAGCTAATGCTAATAATAACCCCAGGTTTAAGAGAAAAATGGTTTGAAAATGACGGTTTTTGCTCGTTTACAAACAACCAACAAACTTGCCAATGAAGCTGCCAACGATTCCACCCGGGTTAGCGGGC
>NC_133202.1:28337265-28344765 GCF_958299795.1 Porites lutea
GAAGAGATTATCAGTATGAATTAACAATTTATGCACAAGATAACCAACTTTTGTCATATCATTATACATTATCATTATAAGTTCCTTGTTGGCGGACAAAAAAGTCAATAATTGCTTCATGCTGATTGGAGCGCGGGTACATTATGGAATCTTTTCAAAAAGACTTTCTGTTCTACTGAATGAAACTTTTTTTTTGAATTAAAGGAGTAACAGAAGATGATTGACAATTATTTTAAAGCTACCGAATGAGAATTAGCGATACTTATTCATTTTACTATTATGGTGAAAAAAAATCGACAATAAATGCATGTTTTAAATTTAAATTTAATTCAATACCTTCCCCATCTAATAAACACATCATAATGTGAAAAGGTCGGCATTTCAATTATAATAAGTAAATGACGAAAACTGAAATCGCATTTTAACTTTTATTTGACATTGAAAAAAAAAGTCTTCCTTATTCCATGATTATAATTGCGATTTTTATTTGAATTCAGCAGGAACGTTTTTAATTAAAGAACAATTTCTAAGAATATACAGAATGGTTTGTAATTTGGCAAGCTGGTCAAAAGAGAATAATGTTTGCCTTTCAAATGCAAATGTTTAATAACTTAAACTTGCTCTCGTAGAAAATTGAAAGCCAGTGAATAAGCTTTTAACGTCACGAAGTTTATATTGGCCTCACGCTAAACGACCCTCTTCACATGCATGGAGATCGCCATCAGCGCCATCAGCAACACCACAGCTAATTTTTTCAAAAGCCTAAGAAAGAGAATCTAAAGATTTGCTTTGTCATCACGTTCGAGGCGGAAAGCTTATTGGAGGTGAAGGTGAACAGACGGATCAGAGGAGAAGAGGGCAACTGAAATGAATTCATCTTTTTCCAAAGTTCATTTGAGTACATCGCGGAAAGCGGCCATCACTTCCCTGTACGTAATTCTTATAATGGTCACTGTTCTTGGCAATCTCCTCGTCGTGAGAGCTTTTAGTAAATTTGCAAACCTGCGGACCGTTTCTAACACCATACTGGTCAGTTTGGCAGTGGCAGATATGCTTATGGTATTTGTATTTATCCTACACATCACAAACATTCAATTTCCGAGATTAAGGGCCCCTCACCAATTATGCAGCGTTGCATCGATGCTTAACCTCGCCGTCAACGCCATTATTATCCTTCACCTTGCCTTGATCAGCGTGGAACGCTTCCTAGCCATCAAATATGCCTTGTCGTATCACACCCTAGTGACTCATCGTCGAGTAATAATCGCGTCCGCTGCAATTTGGTTTTGGGGAATTAGCATTTCCATGATATTTCCCTTGTCGTTAAAGGCAGACGGCTTGAAGACGTTCACAGAGTTTTTACAAGGCCTAACACCTTGTTTTGTTTCTGAAGAGCCCTTCTTTTTGCATTCAGAATCGGTTCAAGCCTACCTGGTTTTCTTGGTCGTGGCACTGTTAGTGATGCCAATAGGTATAATTGTGACCTCATACAGCTACATCTTCAGTGTCGCTTGGAAACAGAGAATTAAGATCCAGGACGGACAGAACTTCCACTTGCATAAAATCTTCAGGAGGCGCGAGATGAAAGGTGCTTGGACGGTGGCCATCGTTGTGGGACTTTGTCTCGTTAGTTTCATCCCGTTGTTGGTAACACTGTGTCTTCATTTCCTTAATGTAACGACAGTTAAAATACATCAGATGCACGGAGTATATTTTGCTGCAAGCATGAACGCCTGGTGGAATCCCCTGATATATTGCTGGAGAAACGAAAGCTTTAGGAGAAATATCAAACGACTTCTGAAGTGCTGCCCCCATCATAGTAGAGTAGACGGAAGGAAACGATGATGCTGGAAACTCAGTTAAAAAATGTCTTGAAACTTTCGGAACTGCAATCCTTGGAATTATTGCTGCAGAAACATTTATTCAAGACAAGTTTCACGCACTTAACCGTAACAACCGTAATAACCTGATATCACACATTTGAGTCGCTGTTCAAATATATTAAATAAACTGAATGGAAAGGTGGTCAGGCGGCACAGTTGTCTTTTGTGCAGCAGTTTAATGTGTTAGGAAACGTTTCAGGTGAAACCCGAAGTGAGATAAAGCCCTGAGGTGTAAAGCTGAACAGTAAATATGAGTTCTTAAGGAAAACAAATTCAGCCGTACAAGTGCGATGTATAATATGCACATGTCAATGAAGAATATCATAGAATTCTCAATGAAGCTAGAATTGATAAAAAAAAAAAAGAAAAGAAAAAAGTATATACACGAATGCCGGAGAAGGAGTTCAAAGTAACTGATAGCTAGAAGTTATTTTCCAATTGCATGGGTACGCAGATCTTTTGCATTAATTACCTCCTTAACACACCTTTCATTTAATAAAAAGTGGAGCAGGTCATTACTGGAACTGAAAAAAAAGCTCACCTGTTTCACTTTAGTGACCACAACAATGACCTGCTGGTTCAAATACAATGACTGAATAATCGGATGATGTATTCGCTCCTTGTTCGTCTTAAGTAACGACCTAGCGCTAAGCTCTCCGGCGGTCATCATTTTTAAGAAAGCTTTGAAGCGCAAGCATTATCTTATACATGTATACAAAATCCGATAATAGCGCATCGAAATAAAAAAAATTAAGTCACTGACTTACCATGATAAAAAGATAAAATGATATGTAGTACCTTGAAGGTTACTACATAAACGCTAACCGAAAGGAGTGGGATCGATTTGCAATAGTGTTGTACAGCAGAACCTCGATAACACGAACCTCAATTTAACGAAGTCCTCGGGATAACGAATGGAATTCTTCACCCCAGTAACAGTAAAATATATCATAAAGAGCATCAAAGTAACGAAACCTCGTTACAGTAACCATATTTTGCCAATCCCTTGGCCCATCGTTGATGTAAGAGTTCCACTGTACTTCGGTATCGCTTGTTAAATCAGAGGTGGAAGAAGGATCGCCAAGCTAGGGTACTGCTTTAGGTATAAAACTCGCGGGGTGGACTGAATTTTATTCATCAACTTGCAATTTACCCGAGCAGGTTAGGTCTCAGTTATTTGCTGTCATTTCAAACTTCACCTGTAATAAAGCCCTGATCCAGTAGAAAGTGGATTTTTGTTGTGACTTCCTATTGCTTCAAGTTCCAAAAAGTATGTTTAATTAGTTTTTTAATTAATAAAAAAATATGCCTTCATCAACACTTCGGCTCGTATTAATTCGTGGCCTAAAGATTCGCCTAACTTTCATTTTATTTGATGCTATGGTATATGGTCATGACTTTGGCGAGTAATACGTTGAACAACAAGGTTACGGAAGAAAGGGACATTTATGCCACATCATGATTAGATAGGTCACGAGACATATTTCTTAACCAACACTTTCAGTGCTATTTTTAACTTGAATTTAATTCACTCTCTACTTGTTTAACATTCTTTTGCTCTGACTAAACCAGTAAAAATGGAACACTTGAAATGTGGAAATATGAAATATAACCACTTAACGTTTACACTTGTTGAATATTCGACGGGAGAAGGAGATAGGGGGAAGGAGAAAGCCAAAAATGTACTTGACGAAAAAAAACAACAACCTTGAGCCATAAGTTATTTGGCAAATGAATGCAGTTTCTTGCAAGAATACTCGTTACGGCAATTTGACATAAAAAGAATTCGTTTCCGTGAAAATTCTTAACTTTCCACCTCGATCAGCTTTAAATGCTGATAGTTATTAAAAACTTGTGAATACAACCACCGAGAAAAGAGCGGGTATCATATATTAGTTGAATTTGAAAACTGTCTAAATGACGCAAATTTTGACAGCTTGCGTCGATTACCCAAGTCATTGAGATTATTTTGCATATCGTCAGCAATTTAAATTATTTATGCTTAGAAATAAGTTGAAGTTACAACACGTTCTCATTCAACTTCCTCCATGCAAATTATATGCAGACACTTGTTTGGAATCATTTTCAACTTCTTCCCCAGAAACATAAAATTACCAAGAAATAGTCGTCTACGTATTCGAGATAAACCTATTAAATGGCAACATAGGTCGTTTATTACACCTTTAAGAAGAGATGTTCGAACAACACCCAAGCGGTTGGATCCTTTATTTATAGCTCTGTTAAAATTAAAAACAATGCGGAATAGATTTCGCCGTTTTCTCAATAAAAGCGGATGGTGCCACCAAATATTACACTTCTAGAAAATATTATTAGGAAATTATTTTCCCAAAACGGCCATTTTATTTTTATCTTTTCCGCTCATATGAAAAAAATTGTCCACCAATCATTCCTTAAGGTATATCTAGAGATTGCCGTTATTCATTTGTTGTCTTGCACGGCATGCGTTTAGTGATAAGTTGCAGTAACTTGGTCGATTAGGAAAATATCATTAATATTCGATGAAGTACTGCCATATTGATGTGAAATAAACTTCGTTCAAGACGCTTTGAAAGGTCTTTGCTATTCGAGAGCTGATATGCTGATATGACACCAGGCAGATTGCACAAACAGCTGTGTGGTAATTCTGGCGATATTATCAGGTAGTAAGTGATAGCGAAACTATTATTCTGCGACTGGGATATAACAATTCGTATTTTCCGTCAACATGATTTTTATTTGCCTTTGAATTTAGTGACTAATCACTCCATAGAACCTTGCAAATAGCGTATATCAAAAAACATAATGTCCATGTCAAGTTTCCCTTCCATGCTTCAAAGTTTGTTTAATTAACCGCCGATAAGGGTAGATAGAAATTCAGGATTGCCCGTATTTAATTGTTTTTTTTTCTTTTTGCAGTGAATGTTTCTTGTGCCTCCAGCAACCAAGACCAGGTAAACTAAATTTTCTTCCCATATTAAAATGCACTGCAAAACGTCTGCCCTAATCTCAACCTTACAATGAATTTAAATATATATTGCACCGGAAAGATTCCGTTTTCCTGCGCATTAACTAACGCGTATTATTTTTCCTGTATATCTGCAATTTGTTAAGAGAGATGCTATATTTACAATATTTCTTGCTTGTTTTAAAGTTGCCGTTAGCGGGTAACCTTGATGATGCCGTTGCCACCTATTAGAATTAACACTCAGATTGATATATCAACAACGGTAAACAAAACTTAACGATGGCGGGATTGAAACTTGTAACATTCACAAACTCTTAAACATTCGAGACTCGTCTTAGAGATCTAGTTCAAAAGAAAACACAAGCGAAATTGGTTAGACTGTAGCGTATTTTGGCTAGAAGTTCCAAGCACATTTGAAAGAATTCACAACCTTCTTTCGCTAATTGTTATTTATTACCCCACGACTGGCATGGGCATCGTATGATGTCCCTGAATAATTCCAGGTTTCCACCTTCTTTTTCACTTTTTTTTTTTCGTGGTTTTCTTTTTTGCATGGAAACTTTGGTATATGTAAGGTTTTAATTTTGCGAGTGGAAAAACAGATATATTACTTGAAAATAATTGACAAAGAAACTTTCTGCTTTGTGTTGTGGTTCTTGGAAACAACGAAACCATATTTAACACGACAGGCTTTCCGAAACCCTTGTCTTAACGGCTCTTTATTTCAGAACATCTCTTGGACTTAACTAGTACCTAAGCTAAAGCTAAACTGAAAAAAACAATTTTTTGGTAAAATGAATCCTCAGAATCAACAATGAAAGCCCAACAATTCAAGCCTTTAATTATTTCTTTTGAAGTTGTCGGTGACATTTTTACGCGCGGCCGTTTAAGTGACATTGACTAGTCGTCTCATGCAGAGTTTCCAATTAAATTTTTAACTGGTTCTTTTTTAATTTTCTTTTTTGAATATGCCGTCTAGCATGTTTACATGTAACGAAAACACCAAGAGACCGTCGCGACACAAATTGAATAGGATTATTACTAAAAATACATCTAATGACGTAACATTGGACTAGTAAAGTCGAGTTCGCTGACATGGCAAAATTTCTGGTGAAACGTTTAATACTTGAATATCTCGAATATGAAAAGCCACTCACACTTGAAAATTCGATAGACTAATTACTTTGTTATAACTGTATTTTTTTAAATGTTTTATGTGACTATAATAATTATGAATGTAGTAAAAACGCATGTAAAAACCTACATCTTTTGAAGACTGGCTAAAAAGATTCCTGCCAAGATGTTGAATGCTTGCGCGTCCCATGTTAACCTCGCGTTTCCTCTTGGAAAGTATTTAACATCCTCCTAAGACTGATAGGCGGCCCTGCTAAGAAGGCACCGAACTATAAACCCATCTCTCTTTCGCCAAAGTTCTCGAACGTTACGTGTTCAACAGGCTTATCGACCATATCGCTCCTCAGGTTCAAAAGCTGCAGTTCAAGTTTTTAACCGGTAAATACCCCACAGCCCAGTTACTTGAAGTCCTTCATAACATTGGAGAAAAGCGGGACAAGCGAGTGCAGGTTGATGCTATCAATCTTGACATCGCTTATCGAATAAGCCTTCGACAGCGTTAACCACAAACTACTGCTCACGAAACTTGAGCGGATCGGCATCTGCGGTACCCTGTTTTCTTAGTTCACTGAGCGCGTCCAAAGGGTCACAGTTCTCGGGGTCAACTCTGAATCCCTCCCTGAACAATCAAGAGTGCCGCAAGGGTCAATACATGGACTACTGTTGCTCTTCATAAATGCGAATGACTTTACTGACGTGGCCTCATAATAGAGCTTGCTCTTTATGTGTTAAAGCCAGGCATCTTGGCGAAGTTGTAAATAAATAAATAGATACATGCATACATACAAACATACATTTCAGGGTAGTTACTGTTAATTTAGGCTAAGTAGGTTCTTAATCAGGTTCTTAATTTCTGTGAAGGAGATACAGTTGTTTACTAGCAGAAAAATAAAGAAACGTGACTTTGGTCCTTAAATATACAGTATTTATTCACAACTGTCAATCACGACAAACCTAGTCCCTGTACGGCGTTTTCCCAGTCCCTCTCGGTCAATTCGTTTCGGTGACGTATCCGAGGCGAACGGGCGGGAAACTTTTTGAAATTCAAAGATGACGTTAATGTTGTGAGCAGCAAGCAAGCAGGCAGCAGGAGATTTTGGTTATTAACCACTCTTGTGGATATTTGTAGGATCGACTTTTGCCGACCAGCTTTGAAAAGTCATCAGAATGTTATTCATAGTCCTATGAAGATCAGTATACTGCTCCTTCAATCTCATCATTCCAACTGAGCTATTGGAGTTTGCCGCTCGCGAATTTTCAAAGTAAACACAATATTGACCCGTGTGTTGTAAACTTAGACCTCAAATCTTGAATAATTAGAAAAACCATACTTTCAAATATAATTCATCAGCTGCGTATCAGAAAGTGCCCAGAAACTGAATGTAAAAGTAAAAATCCTATAAAATTCGCCGACATTCACAGAAGTGATGCGTGTATTATAAATGTGAGAAGCATTAAATGCAACTTGCATGCGTTGTCTCACAGAATCGTGTTTTGAGCAAATGTTAATCAATGAAA
>NC_133202.1:28349765-28414765 GCF_958299795.1 Porites lutea
CCCAGAATTTTGTTTGTGATAAGAAGAGGTCAAAATACCAAACTGGACATTATTATTATTATTGTTAACATTATTATTTTTTTCATCAGAGGAAAAACGGCAAGGAAGAGAACCATCTAAATTTGACATGGCTTATACAAAGCCTCAAAAAGTCAACGAACGCGCTTTAGCCAATTACGACTGGGCAAGAACCTCGTACCTACCAGGCATGCTCGAGCCCACGGCTCACGACCAAAATCCCTCGGGATCAATCCCGAAACTCATCTGTGATGATGATGACAGTGACTTTGATGATCCAAATGAGTTGGGTGACGATAATATAACCTTCGAGCACGGGAAGGAAGACCCGCGAGAAGTAGAATCACCTTCGATGTCGTCGTTGTTTTCACCTGTGGACGAACTCGAGCCGCAACCACAGGAGCCCGTGATTGTCGAGCCTGAGATGTTTGATAGTCTGGCGGAAATTCCCCGCCCTCCCCCTGACGGTGATATGGTTGGCTCAAAAGGAGTCCCTCCCAGTCAGGATTACGTCACAATGATGGGAAGATTTTAAAGTATTTTGTAATTAACTCCATGCTTTCTTAATTCTTATAAAGTTGTTTGCTCTCCGGTGGAGATCTGAGTGCAGATGAGTAACTGGAGTATGTGCAATACGATTGACATAAAAGAACCATTAGAATCATGTCTGTAGATTAAATTTTTAACATCGAAAATAATGCCTTTTTAAACCCCCTCGCAAATAACCTATATACTGTGCAGGGACTCAAGTATTTAAATCGCACACGGCCAAACTTTACGTCCAATTTTTTAGACCAAAATAATCCCATATCTAAATATTACTGCAAAAATAGGTTGATTTATATCAGCGATTTTGAAGCCGTTCAAAAGACTCGCAGTCGTGTATTATCAGGTTTAAAAACTCGAGGCGAAGCCGAGAGTTTGTAAACCTGATAATACACTCCTGCTCGTTTTTATTGGGCTGCCCTTTGGGCAAAGCCCAATCAAAAATTGGAGGCCGCCTCGCCTGTGCAGGAAAAAGACAAAATGGCGGACTGATAAGGTTTCCAGTCCCTCCTCCCCTACGTTGTTGCTAATCTTTTGATTTTTGAGGGGAAGGGGTGGGTAATTTCAGATAAAAATCATGGTAGCTAAGGGGGAAAAAAATATTCTTGTCTGAAGTTATGTTAAGTCCTACGTTATCGCTCAAAAAAAACAGGCAAAATTGATCACGTAGCAAGCCTTTTGTAAAAAGGGACGATCGATTGCGTTTGAATAAAGAACATGTTCATTGTTATTGAAATATATTAGACTAATAAATTCTGGGTATCATTTCTTGTTCGAACATGCTCGAACACCACTTTGCATTGCAAGTGGAAACTAATTTAAACTTTAACTTGCTTGTAAGAAAACTGATACCCGTATTAATTGGTAGTAACAAGTAAAAATATAGTACAAGAACTTAAATTTCTTTAGTTTATATTTGTAGAAAATGTTCATCCAAGCATATTTCGTGGCACGGCCGGGCATAGCAATTATTCGCGGCATTATTGTAGGCTCAAAAAGTTAAGAACCAAGGCATGTTGTGATAACAAAGTCTTTTAATTTAATGGTTTGGTGCATCGACTTTTAGCAGCATCGTGTAATTACTTTTACTTTGTAATATTAAAAAGACTGGTTACTGAAACACCTGTTAAATATTTAAGATTAAAATTAACCACTTTTTTCCTGCCTAAATACCATTAGTTTAACCTGTTTCCTTTCCTACCGGTTTTATTGATATCACGCAAAAACGTTATATTAAAAGAATATTTAACATAAAGAGTGCAATTAACAAGCTTTTATTTTAATTTAGACTCTAGATTAATAACGTGTTTGTTTTTGTTTTATTTTTTCACAATGGAGCCATTTATTTATAACTACCAGAGAGAATGAAATCCATTTTTTGTTCCTGTACACTGCACTAGGATTATTGAATTTGACAAAGACACGAAAATGGATTTGATTCTGAAAGTTACAGTCAAATGATTCCATCTTGCAACCGCTTATCTTAACTACGCTCCTCACAGGTTCAAGATGACGTCGCGGAGCCTTGAGCCTTCCTTGCGCCCATGTACAGTTTGATAAGCTCCCCCACGAATAAGTACTCCTCCAACTAAACTCTAGCAAATAAGAGTTCCCTACCATTTTATATATTCACCGAATTTCAGTTCGTTGAAGAAAATCTTTCTAGGAGTCCCTCTCGCGTCCCCCCATTGGAGAGGTTACCCCACTTTGGCGGATATTCAAATAAGTTTACAAGCGATAAGAATGAGTCTTATTCATCCGAGGAACATAAGCAAGAAAAAATGGCAATGCAAGCGAACGCATGTGCTTTTTTAATAGAGGATGTTAGCATCAACAACGAGTACGAGTACGAGTACGAGAACGACTTCAAGCCGTACTCGTACTCGAAGTCGTTTTCTCAGCTTTCTATGTTAGCGATGACACCATAGTTAATTGAGTGGAATGGTTATGAAACCCGTCAGACTCCTTTGTTATATGTTTTTGTGGACCTGAAAGTGCACAACGTTCAAAAGAATTCCTATCATTTTGATTGTATTGACCAATAAAAACGTTCCATTAATTTATTCCGTAACAATTTGCCAACAGAAAACAAAGGATTGTGCACTTTCACGGTACTTCCAACATAAACTGCAGCACTGTTGTTTTTATCATTGATGTTTGCCGCTTTTCATAACCAGTCTCCTCTAATAACTATGATGACACCGAGTTCGAGTTTATAGAAAATAAAATTATGGGATTCCGCATGACTGGGCGCCAAATTTGAGTCGAGGTAGCGCTTCCACAACAATTTCGAAAACAAAAAATGACTCTTAAAAATTTAACCTAGGTTAAAACCGATTTTTCGAGGTAACTCGAAGGATGGTTAGTCGCGGTCTTAAAACACGTTAAAACCCATCAAATTCAACACAACAACCACACTGGATAAAGAAGTAAGTGTTCTTTATTGATATCTTCGACTGTTGGGATATTTTCGACCAAATAATGGCAATTTTAGGAGTTATTTCGTGAGCCTGTGAGGCCTGTGGAGAGACATGAAACTTTCCCGGGTAAATGCAAATTTACTCTGTGTAGGAAATATCGCGTTCGGTTGCTTTTTCTCGACTTCAAAAGCAGTATTTTACATAAAACATGGTATAAGGAAGGTTCAAGATGATAAAGAGAGGCAAGAAACGAAAAGAAACTGCATTAAACGATCGGAATTTACCTTTGAAAACCAGCTCTTCCAAGTCGTTCTACCCACTTCGAGTTTTTGGTCAGAACTCGTCGTAGTGCAACTTGACAGGACGACTTGAAAACGTGGAGATGCGCAGAACGGATGCGCAGTAAGCAAAATCGCTGATCTCGTTCTAGAACTCGTACTCGTTGTCGATGCTAACATCCTCTAATATCTTAGATATCACGACCGTGAGGGTAGTAAAAAAGTCACTTACAAATAAACGCAAGTACAAACAGATTTGTGCAGCTTATGGCGTTACACCTGCAACCTTAAATACGGGTGCGTATTAAAAATTGGCGTTTGCACTGTAATATGAATGAAACGAATGACTGGTGAATTCTACTGCTTATTGCCTTTAAGTTCATTTAAACTTCAAATACAAACGTTATCAATCTATAAAAAACCTAACGCCGAATATTTAGTACCTTTACTGTGTCACAGAGTGCAGAGAAATATTATTTGATCGTTACATTCTGATTAGATTCGCCACGAACTTGAAGCGCAAACCGATCTTTTACCTACAGAGATTTTGACCAGATTAAGGATAACTAATCCAACTGACCAGTTTCGAATTATCAACATACTGATTGTTGACTTTAAGAATGATAAGAACAAAAGAAATGAAATGAATTATTCATCCATAAATCAAAATGCAATTTCTTATTTTTTTTATATCCCTCAGTCTCGAAGTCAAGTACTGTATGAATTTTAATAATTCGAAACTACAACATAGAACTGAGGCAACTGTATTGCTGTGTACAGGGAGTGAAACGACGCGTTCATAGCCTGTTCCAGGAAGAATAGAATAGCGCAAAACAGAGGGAATGATTCGATTTTTTCCTCTCTTTTTCTCCCTTCCGTTTCTTTTCCTCGTTCGCACATCGCTTCTCCATACGAACGCCCGGTAAGGGTTAACAACTTTCCCCAAATACGACAGTTGACTTACACTTAAATAAGACTCCTCTGCGTTCTGTATCAATGATAACTTCAATTTAATTTTAAGTATTTAAATTTAATCTTTATTAAAACGTTGAGTGCAAATGTTAAAAAAAAAATCTTCAGCTTGTTCAGCGAACAAGCGATACTGCACAGTCACCTCAAAACTTTAGGAATAAATTGGAGCTCCAGGCAGCGGTGTATCAGCTTCATGTAGGCAGAAAAAAAGAAGCGCAAGGTTACTTCATTTAAAAAATTTCTTTTATTTCGGTAGAAAACAGCCGACATTTCGGGAGGCCACCACCGGTTTAATTTCGCTGCGAGATGACGTCTGAGAAAAGTAGAAACGTTGAAGCTGATTGGTCGTGCCGCGGAGGAATTTGCTTTCATCCATCAGAAGCATTACCTAGGTAGTGACATGTCTTCAGTATGGAATTTCAGTCTATTGTCGTTCCTCAGAACGTCCTTTCGCACGGAAACCAGTAGTGACCTTCCGAAATGTCGGCTGCTTTCTCAGGCTCTTATTTTAGCGTACGTTTGGGCTAGATATCTTTTTAAACTCTTTAGCAGTTTATTTAAGGTGGATTAATATCATTTATTATTCATTCAAATTTTTTCCCTGAGGCGATTCTGATTGGCTAAAAGCACACGCATAATTCACCATAACCAGGCACTGATGACCAAATTTGGAAGAGTTTTGCAACCAATGACGTCAAAAGTGCAGCTTCCTTGCTGGTTAATGCATCGTTAACCGAGAAGACCTGGGGACGAGGTTGAGTTGTTTTGGTTGTGAAAACAAAAATCGCGGACATTTCACTAGTTTCAAGAGTAAGAACAAGGCGAAATAATAGCTAAAAACATGGCAAGAACAGCAAAAAGGCAAGTCGAACATTGAAAAATAACAGGAACAAAGCTTTTAATCACGATATACTGCAAATGTACGGGCGAGATTGGATAAGATTTGACCAAAACGAAACAAAATTTCACTCATAAACCACTTGTTGTAGCTATGAAAATAAACTCATTTTTCCAGACTTTATCTCTATTTTCCAGACTTTTTCCAGGTCTGGAAAATTGCTGGGAAAATTTCAATACGTTTTCAAGAATTCAAGACTCTGTACGACCCCTGCGAGATGTAGAGGGAGTTGACGGCCAACCACCAATGATGTCTGTTTTCATGGGGCTTTATCTGTCAGCTTAGCCTCAGCTTTTACGTAAGAAGGTTGCCTGTTATTAAACCGGAAATATCATTTAGAGTCAGAAATTATAGCCTACCTTCTCTGCGGCAATCAACCATTGGGTATTCACTGCCCCTGCGTTCCTCTGTAGAAACATTTTTTTAAACAACTCGTTAGAACAATGATCTCAGCATGAGAGGCAATTACGTATTAAATAAAGGGCAAATACTTGGATCGGCATACTGTCCCTTACATCGGTCTCTAACTATGGCATGGCGACTAGGAGTATTCAACTTACCGTTAACTCTCCTTATGCGGTTGTATCGACGCACTTGTGGTTTTTCTCAACCGATGATAAAATTCACATTCATACATTTATACACTCTTTACAGGTGTTTAAGACACCTGAGGAGGATTATGAGGTTATCCCTATATTAAAATCTCTCACCCCACCCAGCCCAGGAAAGTTGGCCACATTTCCAGGGTCTCCTACTCTCTTCGAACAGTGGTATGGGTTCTTTTACGTCTCAAAAGGACCAGATAAGTGAAAGCGCTGTGCGACGGGACCTACGATTTTTCGTCCTTATCTGAGAGACTAGAAAGTCTAACCGCTTGCAGATGTCATTACAAACGCAGCCCTTTCTTCTCAGTTATTTAAAGACGCTGAGTGTTGGTTCGGGCGGGGTTTGAACAACCGACCTCCCGCTCAGCAGACCGGCACTCTCCCAACTGAGCTAACCAGACGTCGGTTTACCAATGTTAATGGGCGTGTACAAGATATTGCACAAGCTACGGCCGGAGGGAAAGCCGTGCTGCAGCTCAGGTGGCGACGTCACCGGAAGTGATTTTGATCTTATCGAAGCACTCCTCTCCGTCGCAAATCTTTAAGTCCATACTGTTATGTATAACCCATTATTATTACCAGTGTATTGCCCGTATTGTTGCCAACGTAACATATAAGCCACTAATGCCCACAATAAATTCACAAGTTTGTATCAGGGACACCTAATGCCTTCTAACGACGCGAGCTGTATGTTATAAAAATTTAAAAAATAATAAAATGAAAATAAAAAATAAAATAAAGAAAAATTAATAACAGTAAAGAAAAAACAAAGAACAAAGGATAACACCTATTCTGATAGCCTTTAGACTTTTTAAAAAAGTCCTTCGTCGGATTTCGCTCCGCTCGCCAAGTGGTCGACTTGTAGCAAGTCTAGATAGCCTTCTTCGTAGATGTAATTTAACCTCGGTTAGTAACGTCCGCGAAGCAGCGCCGATATCCTTGTTCTGGGCACCCAGCGGACTGAGCGAATTACCGGAAGTGCGTTTTGAATTTCCTTTCATCTTGATTGGCAAATCTACAAAGGCTTTTTTAGCTGGCCAGTCATGGCGCATACTCAAATCCTGGTACACAGCCGGGAGGCCAGAACAAGGACTTCTCGCTGTTTCGTAGACCGACTTAACCAGAGTTTAGTTTCGTCTGTGACGCAGGCTACCACAGTGACTATATGATGGAATGAACAGTATGTTGCCGCCATGAATCAAAATTATACAAAAAAGGTCTAGTACATACCTTTCCGTATTTCTTTTTGTACATCTTTGTTCTCGTAACCTTAAACAGAACGACAGTCAATAAATATTTAATTTTTCTTTGACTCCTGTGCAGAGTATTTAACTTAGTGAAAAGAGAAAAGTAATTGAAACCGCCCTTTGAACGTAAAGTTATGTTTTCAGGACGAACAATGAAGGCACAGTCGCCTCTCATTTTAGTAATCAAAATGAAATCTGAAAAATAAAAATTGTGAAAACCTACCACAACCGCTAAATCTAACAAATTTTAGTCTAGTAAAAGGGGACTAATAGGTCATTTGCACGATGACGCCTTTTTGGTTACTAAGACTTTAAATTTGGTAATCCCAGCGAGGTTTAAGTAACAAAAGCCCTAATTTGCACAAGAAAAAAAAACCCTGAAGGATTATGGTCGTAGTCCTGGGTAAAAATGACGCCCTCCTACAAATGGCCTATTGTATTGTGATTAAAATGACTGAATACATCTTTGACTTACGGTGCAATTCTAACTTGCAGGACAGAAAGATAGAAATTGATAAAACGTAAAATTACAGCGAGATCTCAGATTTTTTTCACCAATGACAGTATAGTACTTGCAAATTAAGATGAAACCTTTGGGGGAAAGATCTGTCTCAACTAGTGCCATACGAAAAAACCTTTTACCAGTAAGAATAAGTTGATTTACTTAATTATACGTTGAAAGACCTGCGCTTGTTTCTAAAGTAGCAAGTTTGGAATTGAAGCAGTAAATATAATTTTCGTACAATATCAACACAGGCACATCTTTAAAACTGGCATAATTACCGGATGCTTGCAAAGAGAAGACTGGTTTATGCAGATCTTTTTCAGAGCCGCCAACTTTAGAGATTTTATTTCGTTTGTTGAGGAATAAAATGACCCCAGTGACCAAGATTGCCAGGCCCACAAGCGAACCCAAGACAATTGCAAGTAACACGCCCATTTTGAGTTCCGAGGAGGTCTCGGACAGAACGGGATCTGTGGCTGGTATAGAGGCCTGAGAAGGAGTGAATGGAGTCGAGGAGGACTGGAAGGAAGTCGCATCTGCAAACAAAGTCCGTCCGTCTGCCAAAGTCACTGAGAAGTTTCCATTCACGACCAGCTGCCTTAGCGCTGAAGCGGCTGTAGTAACGTCAGTCTCTCCAGGTCCTCCCGGTATCAACGTGAAAGAGACCAAAATGCTTCCTGGTCGAACATCGACGTTTTTTAAACGAGATGCGTTGACGTCCATTATGTCAGCAAGAGCCTGTACTATAATGACGATTAATGCTTGTTTACTTGACTCGGTACTGATGTGTGCTCCGTATTCAGCAACAAGTTTAATCTGGATATGAACAGCTTGGTCTTCCGCCGGTGTGGGTATTTCAGAAGAGGCAGATTGAGTGGTTTGAGTAGCGGGCATGATGGAGGAATTAACAGCAAATACTGTCATGAATCCCAGTGAAGATGATTTACAGTCCACAGAAGCACCTCCTTTACCATTGTCTGGAATGAGGGTCGTACTAACGCCATCGGTTTTCCATGACAAAGACGAGACATCCCAGGTGTGGCACTAAAAAAGCAGTGATAGAGAAATCACTTAAACTAGAGTCAAACCCGCTTTAGGGACACCCGCCCAATACGATACGGACATCTCATTATGACGGACAGTTTGCTTAGTTCCTGGGGAAAGAAAGCCTTCACATTTTCTCTAAATCCAACCCGCCTAATACAGACACCCCATTGATATGGACACTTTCTTTGGCCCCCCTTGGTGTATTATAATGGGGTTGATTTTATAAGGGAATGAACAATGCAGTGAAACCTCCTTACGACTTTAAACTAACAAATATATATAAGCTGCAATAGAAAGGCGTCAGATTAGGTCCATTACGATACAACATGAAACATATTTTCAAAAGTCCGAAAAAAACATAACATGCTAAACTGCTTGTTACTTTGAAAAATTCGGGAAATGTCGATGGCGATTCTTTGCTTATCCTAATGTACAAGCTCTAAATCGCCGATTAGGAGTAGTGTATGACGGATGCTTGGGTAACTTTAATTGATGGGCTGAGATCTGGTTGGGCAAACCGGTTTTGGAACTGTAGTTTCCCGGGTAAACCTGCTTTGGGGTGGGACAAACCACTTTGGGGGATAATGAGATGCAGGGCATGGAGGTACATAAAAGAAAAACAATTAAGACTTTGTCGTAGGAGGTTAAAAATAATAACGAGTTGCAAATTGTTCTTACCTGAGGGGGTGAAGACAATAACGTAGGCGTCTGATTCTTTTAATGATGAGGTTTAATGTCGATTTTGAATAACGCTTTTACATATACAAGGAAGGCTTGCAAGGTCAACATAAAAAGACCACTAAGGCATCAAATGAAAGGTACCCGCCAAAAGGGCCGATATATGCAATCCACCGTACCAAAAAAGATGGCGACTGGTACATTTACCCACAGTTCTTAGCGCATGAAAACCATAAAATTGCTCATAAAAACGCACAGAAAAAATTTATAAACCTAGGATAGGCAATGTTGCTATTACAGGGACGAACTTCGCCCCCCCCCCCCCCCCCCCCCCCACCACCCCTCCAAATATGACTATGTGTAACTGGCCGTAAAATTGTACTGCCGCCATCTTTTTCCGTACGGCGGATTGATTTCATATGCAGTTCAACTCAGTAAACTTAAATCGATGATCTCGAAAACATGTAAGATCTGTTAGAGCCTTTCAAATCTCTTGAGAATTCGCAGTGCTCAATTTCAGGCCTTAAGAAATACTTTCCACAAAAAGAAAGTTTTATTGGCAGATATTTGTGGAAAATGAATAGTTATGTAGAATTATTAGTACACTAAGAGTTTCATCACCAGGAGATGTAATTCTAATTACAAAATATAAATGATGACTTGTTTTTTTTTCAGTTAACCAAAAAATCAAGTCGAAAATTGTAATTCTTAGCTTCTTAGATAAATACTAGAACTTACTAGAATGAAAGAAATATAGAGAATGAAAGAAATATAGTAGACACACTCGTAATTACATATATGGCTATACGGATAACGGTATAGTCTCCTTCGTCTTTTGCATCACATAATATAGTTCCAAGAGCTCTTCTGCTCTTTAAGAAAACGTAAAGGAAAAGGCGCAATTTATAAAAATGCAAGCGTTATAACATACAAAGCCTACTAGATCAAAATATAAACAGAGATCTGATCCAAGGAAACTGTTTAAAGTGCACGTCAAGGTTGAACCGAGCCAATGAGGCCACTAAATGTGTTCATTTGAAATTCAATTCTGAATACTTAACTTATAACGAGTGGCTGAAACAGTGTATTTTTTCACTATAAAAAAGCAAGTTCATAACGCGATGATCGCTTACAAGAAAAAAAACAGCTCAAACAACTCACTGAAAACTTCATGGAGGTTAACGGGAAAAAGCAAACAAACAAGAATGGTGCTAGTTACTTATATCTGAGGTATGGGTTCCTTGGAGCTGCTCTGAGCTGCTCAAAAGTGCTCCCTGTTTACTCCGTGTTGCTAGGAGCTGCAGCTCTTTAATTACCACTCGCACGCCGTGGTAACTTGATGAAAGTTAGATAGGATTGAGCAAACAAACATCCCTCTTTTAATTTATAAGTTTGAGTCACTCTGGAAGGAATTCTGGGACCAATTTCAACTAGCGTTAGTCACAAACGGTTTTTTTATACGACATAAGCTAGTTCAACCGGTTTATCAGGACTTACACTAGTTATCTGAAACCTAATTTACACATAGGGCATAAGCTACGTATGTAAGGCGAGCGGATGGAAACAATTTACTTGTTAGAAAAAAGGAAAACATTAAAGCTTTCAAGAGTAGATTAGAAAAAGGGAATAATTAAGGCAGAATGGTCAGAAGGCATAACCTTGGTTTTAGGGCGTACCTCTTAATTCCTGACAGAAAATCGAGCCCTTAGAACAAAGTTGCTGATCATGAATGCAGGGCTATATATTCGCACTTCATTAAATCTGCAGTATTTTTCGCATTACCTCGTTTTTAGTTTCTCTGTTTGACCTGTATCGAATGTGATTTGTGATGCATTCTTATTCGACAATAACAAATGCTTTCGATCAAGGCAGACCGTTGATGACAAATGCCCTGCCTTGGAAACACTTGAACTGATTTGACTGGACCATTGATGTATTACAGAAAAAATATCCCAAAAAATATACAAAGTAGTCAAGGTGAAAAAAGGCGAATTAGGTTTTTCTACAGACATTCCTTGGGTCAAAGGCGCAAAGATAATGGCCGTGTCACCGAAAAAAGAAGGAAAAAGCCACTATATTGAGACCAAAAAATTAATTTTTAATCCATGGTAAACTGTAATTTTAATCTTAATTTGAATGGGTATTATATTTATCGGTAAGTCGGATTTTTAAGAAGATGCCAATCAAACGCGTTCCCCTTTTCTTTATTTATGCTTTGCAGCAATATTTAAAAAATAGAAATTACATTAAATTCTTTAAAGAAATTACGCTTGAATGAAATGCGGAAGACAGCCAATTAATTCAAGGTAAAAATAAATGTAAATGAAAGTTTTTCTGGTGATAATTGTGTCGCAATAACGAGCATCTCCAACTCTTTTACATCCCCAAAAACAAAAATATGCCTATTGCACGCAAAGAAGACTTGATTGAGCCAGGACTTTTTCGTGAAAGCAGTTCAGATACGTGTGAACAAATTTCATGCTGGATGCACATTTAGGAAGGAATAATTTTAAATAATAACGCCGAATCAGTCGACAGGTGTTTGAATGTTAACTTTTCTCATTATTTTCCATTCTAATTCAGGCCTTCCGGCCAATTAACCATGCCAATTTCTCTTAAAGCATCAGTCCAGCAATACTTAAAAACATTCTCAACATTGTTGCTAACTCTCAATGTTTATAAATATATAAGAGACATCGAGATGCGTAGTATCAGATAATATCAATCTGATATCAGTTACTTGATGGACAGCCACGATGCATGAACGCCAACTGGAGAACTTTATAAGGAAACCTTTCCCCAGTCAAGGTAAAACCCTGATGTCCTTATTACTAATTTGAAATTCTCGTTTTAGTGTAAGGTAAATTTATATAAATAAATATTATAAGCCAAAAAATCACTGCCACGAGAGAAGAAAGGCTGTGTAAAAATCTCTTAGCCGTGAATTTCGCCTTCACTCAAATTCTATTTTTTTAAAGTAATATCTAGATCGAGTCCGTCAGTACATAGTGCTACTCGCGCATTTCCTTCATATCGCAAAAAATGTAAGAAAAAAGTCTCAATTTTGATTTTGCTCAAAATTGGCTTGAATGCTACTAGTTATAACCTTAAGGAAACATCGTCGGAAAACTGGACTTTCTTTACTGGAATTTTGGAAATGGGTCAGGTAAAAAGGGTTCGATAATAAAGGTTATGGGTTCATTAAACTGGAGCGGCATTCAACGCCCTCATTTTTAACCACTCAGAATGGAATTCCTACGCTCTTTTTTTTTCCCCAGGTTAGAATCATGGTTGCGCAAAACTCCAGCCAGTTTGCCTACGAAGCGTGCCTAATTGCGCTAATCTTCCAAGAGATGTTCAACAGCAGATACTTAACATTGGCAACTACTCTTTCCACCGTTCAGTCTATGGCCGCCAAACTTACTGAGTATTGATGGCCATGTTTTTTTTTAATTTGCATTTTTTTAAAATTGTCTATTATTCACGAAAACTTCCTCCTTCAAAAAGTTAACGGCACGTTGTCGAAATAGGGTAGTTGCGGATGCGTAAGATCATAAAGACACTGAACTTGCCCTTTTTAATAGTTACATAGCAAAAAATGGCTCATACCCAGTTCTTTTATTGATTAACAGAGCTATTTACATAACAGAAAGTACTTTTAAAAGTGTTGACAGTAAATTGCTCATCAACTGGTGCGCGCGCACAGAAGTTATGTTAGTTTGACCGAGGTGCCTGTAAGTGGTAAGTTTACATGACGTATTTATTTACAGTCGTGATATGTTCAAATTGGGGGTTAAGTTCTAATTTTCCGTCGAGAATTCCCGTCACTATTATATGGGAGTCCACCCACCGGGTGTAAAAGCTGATAAAATCACTGTCCGATTATTATTGCTGCGTCGGTGCTGTTCCTGCTTTTGTGAGGATACTTCGGTGGTTGTTCAGTTGTGTGAAAAATATTATGGCTTTCTGGCGCCGTTGTTGTTATTATTATTGTCATATGATCCCGGCTGTACTTGCGGAAGGCATTTAAACAAATCTCTTACAGCTTTGCGTATCTTTTTAGAACGACCGAAGTTCAACAAAGGATTTAAAACTCCATTTAAGTGCAAAAAAATCAGGTAATAAGGTCGAAAAGGCAGAAAATTCTTGAATCCTTTTATGAATAAAACTGCTGGGAAAATAAACGAAGGGAAATAGGTCAATACAAAATTCAAAAGGATCCAAGCAACTGTGTTAGCTAATCTCTTTTCCCTTTTCAAAAGGGAGTCATTTGGATTTCCTACTACAACAGTTTTTCGAAAATACATGCTAAGATAGCAGAATATTATGATAATTGCATAAACAACAAAAAGAACTACACTCAGAATAGCTCCAATAGGTCTATAGACACCTCCCAAACTTGGAGAAAAGTGAATTGCAAATACAGTTATCACACTGGTCAACCAGGGTACACATACTGCCTTAAAAGCACGCTGATTCTTTACGTGATTACGATACCACAACGGACTTCGGACTGCCAAATAGCGATCTCTACTGATAACTGCTAGGTTACCGAGCGTTGCATAGCTGCAAAAAATACTAAAGGCGTACTGGAGCGGTTGAGATTTTTGACACATGTGTTCGTGTGTGAATATTTCTATGTATCTGTACATAGAAAACAGAGAAAATATTACGTCAGTCACTGCCAAACTGCACATCATAAGCATCGCGGGATATCGAAGAGATCTTGTTCTTGCCACAGCTATAATAACAAGCGTATTAAAAACAAATGACAAAAAAGCCAGACTAAAATTTAGAGGACGGAAAACGTAGTTGCCAGTGTTAAGTATGTGGTGTTGAACATCACTTGGAAGATCAGCAATCAGGCACGCTTCGTAGGCAAACTGGCTGGAGTTTTGCGCAGCCATGATTCTAACCTGGGGAAAAAAAGAAGATCGTGGGAATTCTATTCTGAGTGGTTAAAAACTAGTGCTTTGAATACCGCTTTTAATGAACCCATAACCTCTATTATCGAACCCATTTTACCTGACCCATTTCCAAAATCACAGTATCTCGAGTGGCGATCACTCGTTGTTATCTAGAAAGTCCAGTTTTCATACGAAGTTTGCTTAAGGTTATAACTAGTGACATTCAAGCCAATTTTGAGCAAAATAGTCTTTTTCCTTACATTTTTTTCGATATGTAAGAAATGCGCGAGTAGATAGCACTATGTACAGACGGTTTCGAACTAGATATTACGTTAAAAAAAAAAAAAATTGAGTGAAGGCGAAACTCGCGGCCATACGATTTTCTGACAGCCTTTCTTCTCTTGTGGCAGTGATTGTTTGGCTTATAATTTTAATTTATATAAAGTTACCGTACAATAAAATGAGAATTGGAAATTATTCAAAACGACATCAGGGTTTTACCTTGACTGGGGAAACGTTTCCATACAAAGTTCTTCTGTTGGTGTTCATGCATCGTGGCTGTCCCTCAAGTAACTCAGGTGACTGATATCAGATTGATATTATCTGATACTAAGTATTCTCGATGTCTCTTATATATTCTTCCACTTAGCAAACATTGAGAGTTTACAACAATGTTGAGAGTGTTTGCAGGACTGATGCATTAAGAGAAATTGGTTAATTGGAAGGAATATGAATGGGAAATAATGGGAAAAGTTAACATTTAAACATCTGTCGACACATTCTGCGTAATGTTTTTAATTGTTCCTTCCTAAATGTGCAGCACGAAATTCGTTCACGCGTTTCCGGACTGATTTCATTAAAAAATCCTGACTCTCTCTATCCCGTAGTTTATCAAAACAAAAATCCAGTTTTCTTTGCGTGCAATGGGCACATTTTGGTTTTTAGGGCCGAAAGAATAGTTGGAGATGCTCGTTATTTTAGACACGATTATCACCAGAAAAACTGTTATTAATTTAATTTTTTACCTTGAATTAATGCAAGGGTAATTTCTTTAAATTTTTAAGAACACCATGACACTTTTAAGTTTGAGGAACATGTTTCGATGTTTCAAACATCATCTTAAGCCATACAAGGTATAATACTAATGGAGTAAAGTATATCGATATATATATAACTATCCAAACAATGATTGCTTATAAATTCAAAATTCGTTACACATATTAAAGCTAGCCAATAATATGGAAAGAAAACTAAACGAACTATAACGGTAAGTAAAAAATTTAAAATGTAATGCTAAATTAGTAGAATCAGCCAATAATGTGAAAGAAAAGTAAACGAACTACAAAGGTAAACAGTAATTTAAAAATGTAATGCTAAACTTACATGCTCAATTTGCTCTTTAAGTTCAGGTTTCACATGTTCAATATGAAAGCTCTCCTTGACCATAAGTTGATAATAAGAACAAGCAGTGTCAATAATTTCAAAGTAAGAGACTCCACATTTATCTTTACAATTCTTAGAACTCTTGAGATGCTTGAAAATGTGGGAATTCCTGTCCCGAAAAAGGTGCTCCTTAATACGAGTGTTAAAAAGTTTAATGGATTTGCTATTTTTTAAATAGTGCCGCAAAGCATAAAAAAGGGGGAGGATCGCGTTTGATTGACGTGTTCTTAAAAATCCGACTTACCGATAAGTATAATACTGATTTAAACTTAGATTAAAATTACAATTTACCATGAATTAAAGATTTTTTCGACTAACTATAGTGTCTTTTTCCTCTTTAATTTTTTTCTTTTTTTCTTTTTTCTTTTTTGGTAACACAGCCATCATCTTTGCGCCTTTGACGCAGGGAATGTCTGTAGGAAAACCTAATTCACCTTTTTTCACCTTGACTACTTTGTATATTTTTTGGGATATTTTTACTGTAATTCATTAATGGTCCAGTCAAATCAGTTCAAGTGTTTCCAAGGGGGGGCATTTGTGATCAACGGTCTGCCTCGATCGAAAGCATTTGTTATTGTCGAATAAGAATACATCACAAATCACATTTGATACATGTCAAACAGAGAAACTAGAAACGAGGTACGTTATAGTGCGAAAAATACTGCAGATTTAATGAAGTGCGAATAAATAGCCCTGCATTCAACAACTTTGTCCCAAGGGCTCAATTTTCTGTCAGGAATTAAGAGGTACGCCCTAAAACCAAGGTTATTTCTCCGGACCATTTTGCCTTAATTATTCCCCTTTTTTAATCTACTCTTGAAAGCTTTAATGCCTTCCTTCTTTTTCGAACAAAGTAAATGGTTTCCATCCGCTCGCCTTGCATACGAAGCTTATGCCATACGTCTAAATAAGGTTAACGATAATGTATGATAATGTAATTTCTTGATAAACCGGTTAAAATAGTCTATCTTGTAAAAACGAAACCATTTTCGACTAACGCTAACTGAAATTGGTCCCAGCATTCCTTCCCGAGTGACTCACCCTTAAAAATTAAAGAAGGTTTTTGTTTGCTCATTCCAATCTAACTTTCATCGATTTACGACGGCGTGATAATAACACATTTTTGTCAATTCTGTCAGAAAACATTTAGCCGTAAGTTCAACAGAGATCGACATGAGACAGTGGTTGTCCCAAAAGATTTGATGGCGAAGAAGCAACGACAAGCTTTTCAAACGAGGAAGAGGACTTGGAACGAAAAACAGAAGAGTATGACGGGAACATTGTGCAAGAAAATGGTGTAAATTAAGATAACGAAGAGGACGATGATGATGATGACGATGCTGTTGACGAAGACGAAGGAACTAGTAACAAAAAAACTGAAAAAGACGAAGAAAATACAAATAGTGACACAGGCAATGAAGACTTTGATCCTTGGAATAAACTTCGAGAAGAAGACATCAATGATCTGAATCCATTTTGGGAGGAACAGGTGGAAGAAAAAATACGTCAGGGTTTGCCAAAGGATGATGCTCAGGCTCGAGCTTGTAGCCTTCTACTTCCTGTTGCCGCAAAAAAGCTACGACACTTATATTTACAATATATAAGGTGGTACCATGACCTTAAAACTAATCAAGTGCACAAAAAGGTTATGAAAACATTACGTAGCTTTATGGAAGATGATGAAATGGAATATACGAAGGCTGCAGAAGCTGCCGTGAGTAAGAGAAAGTATCTGTTAAACAGTTTGTTTGACCTGGAACATACCCCTAAAGACACATCGACTGAGAACGACAACTTAACATATGAAGCAAGGAAGAGAATGTTTTACGAACGTTTGTACACTTCATCAATTAAAAACATTATGAAATAAAATCTGCAACGACTGACTCCATATATGTTACTGAGAGTCAGGAGAGAATGTCTGCGTTTTGTAAATGCACTGCAGTTTATAATATTTCACTTAATAAAGGTGATGATTCTATAATTTTCATAACTGATGACTTTGACTTATTACGTTTTACACCGGTAACCCGAGAAACCCAAGGTGATTTTTCAGGGGAATCAATCATTCGTCAACAAAGATTTGTTGGAATAATTCTCACCTATCTGTACAATCATAGTGCTGCGAGCAATTTTGAGTAACCAATGAGCAACACTGAGTGAGTCAATGAGTGATGAAACTCTGAGTGCACTAATAATTCTTTATAACTATTCATTTCCGACCAATATCTGCAAAGCACTGAGAATTCAAGAGATTTGACAAGCGCTAACAGATCTTACATGTTCTTGAGGCTATCGATTTTTAAAAGTTTACTGAGTTGAACTGCATATAAAATCAATCGCATATATCGGCCCTTTTGGCGGGTACCATTCACTTGATGCCTTAGTGGTCTTTTATGTTGACCTTGCAAGCATTCCTGGTATGTATTAAAAGCATTATTCAAAATCGACATTAAACCTCCTCATTAAAAGAATCATACGCCTACTTATTTGTCTTAACCCCCTAAAGCAAGAACAACTGTCTTGCAACTTGTTATTATTTCTGACCTCCTACGTCACTATCTTTAATTGTTTTTTATGTACCTACATGCCCTGCATCTCATTACCTTAAACATCAGTCTAACCCTGTATCTCGTTATACCCCAGACTGGTTTGTCCCAACCCAAAATAGGTTTATCCGGAAAACCAGTTCCAAAACCGGTTTGCCCAACCAGATCTCAGCTCATTAATAAAAGTTGCCCAAGCATCCGTTAAAGACCACTATTAAGTAATGAGGTAACGAAGCGTAAACACAGGAATCGCGTAATCGCAAACAGACTTATACAGCTGGTGTATTTAATGCTCCTGTAAAAATTATTTAAAATATATTTTCTTGGCCGGATGAAATTTCTTTGATATCCTCAAGGTCATATGTCTACAGGAGAATTGCAGGATCTGAGTAATTACTTTGGCACAGAGTTCAATTGTTCTAAAATGACAATATCTTCGTGACATAGCACCTTTGGATTAGTATCGTGTGAATGGGAGCAAGAGAAGTAAGCAGGAGAGTTGCATTGAAAGTCTATGCACACATTGCTGCCCCTTCAAACGGTCCCTAAAGCCTTTACAACGAAAAGTCGTACCTGTTCCCCCCTCGTTTAGAACATGGCCAATACTTTACACTATGGCCCACAATAAAGGACAGAAATAATAAAATGAAATAACATGGCAACTACAGTTGAACCTCCACTAACGGCAATCTCTCCACAACGGCCACTTTTTTTGGCGGACAGTCCATACATTGACTCTTACTCAAACCTCTGGCCACTTTCTTCTGTCCCCAATAAGTCAGGGGCATCCAACGAGAATATAGTTCAAAACCACTTAAACTTAGCAATGTTGAACGTATTTTAGTATTTAAACGGTAGATATAGGCATATTCTTATCCCCTCAAAATTTTTCATCTGTTCGGATTTCCTAGCTGAAAGTCTAGTGATCCGAAAATTATAGGGATCAAAAATTTTCGAAAATTTCAACCAGAAAAAAACCTCCCGAAAATTTTTGGTGACATTTTTAGGGTAAGAGTCCGTTAAAAATGGGCAATTATACCATATGTGTTCGAAAATCCTAGGAGAGGCAGGCAAGCAAGAAATTTTACAACAAATGTTCCGAAAAATCTAGATCTCAAATCGTCTTCCGAACAGATATTTTCCGAAAATTGACGTTGAGTGCCCCTGCAATGTGGGCGTTGTGAAGAGGTCCAAATGACAGGAGTAAACCAGATGGCTGTTTACAGGCATGGCCGAAGAGCTGAACTCGGGACTAACAAGGTGTTTGAATTGGCGGCTCTGTTTTGCGAGTCTAGCGCTTTGACTGCTCGGTCACGGCTGCTTTTACATGGCGCTACAGCATATTCAAGTAAACTTCAACCTACCTGAGATCAGCAGCTTTATTGTCCAGCCAGAGTTTTCCCTTATATTATGCCCTGGCGCTAACAAATTTTTATTGACAACTTTCTTTATTCTTATAAAGGCGATTTACGTCAAATTTTGGGCAAAAACCCCAGCTTAAGAATGAAAAAGTCTCTTTTCCTTTTTTTTACCAGCTTTTTTGGACACAGGCCTGCCCAGAGGGAATGTGCACGAACGGGACTCAGGTCCCACGCGAGGTGCCATCCCCGCCCAATCCACAACCCGTAAAGGTTGGCCACACCGCCGGAGTAGACGACCCCTACTCTTTTCGAATAGTGATGTGGCTTCTTTTAAGTCCCACAAGAACAAATCAGTGAAAGTGCTGTGAGACGGGACCTACGCTTTTTAGTCCTTATCCGAGAAGACTAGAAAGTCTAACCATTTGCAGATGTCATTACAAGGGCAGCACTTTCTTCTCAGTTATTTAAAGACCCTGAGTGTTGGTCCGGCCGGGGTTTGAACCTGCGACCTCCCGCTCGGCAGACCGGTGCTCTCCCAACTGAGCTAACCAGGCAGCGGTTGACGTGCGTTGCTCAAAACGTCTTTGCCTAAGCTCGCCAATATTACTGATTACGTAATCAATGCCTTACCATGGGCGTTGTACAATTGGAAGCTATGTAATTTCGCAGTGGTATCCTGAAAGTAACAGGCTCCACAAGACCGCTAACCAACAGAGGAGCTGCATTTTCCGGGTTAAAGAGTTTGACGTAAACCACGTGACTGATGGAGCTTCCGTCATCAGCCGTAGCAAGCAAATCATTCGGATACTAAAAAATTAACAAACAAAAATTATGAGTAATAGTTGGATAAAAGCAAGTTCGTCGTGAATTTCCCTCAGGCGTTTTAAACGACAAGTTTACTGTTCCTTTCGGAAAAAATTGCCAATAGCATCATCGTCTTAAATGTGTTGACGTCACATTTGTAATGCAATACCGAAGAATCTCGTTTAACCTAGAAATGCATGAACATACAAAAGACTACACTTTTTCGGGCTGAAAAAGTGATAAGGAAAAAATCTAGTCAACAATTTAAAAAAAAGGCTTTATTAGAAGCTAATCACCTGAGCAGACACAATGCATGCTCCGTTACATCCATCCTCGTTGCAATCCCAGGATTCGTAGCGGTCTTTCACTGACTGTCCTAGCAAGACTTGGGCGCTTTCTTGAATGGCATAGCTGCAATTTTCACACGCGGTATTGGTAAAGTTAACATCTACGTTGTCAAAGCTGTCCTTTTTGCTCCTAATAACCACAATGTGAGACTCAGCAATCAGTGCTGGCTCCCCTGTGCTGAGGCTTTGACACAGACCTCTACCCAAGTCATCAACAAGACCCACTAGTTCTTGTTTCACCGCCATGGAGGAATTGCTGAAGTTGCCGGGTTCAATGAGCGCGGAAAATACGCTTAGAGTTGTTTCAACCTGTTGAGGAAACGCTTGACATTAGATGAATTTTTGAAGGGTCTTGAGTCGTTGAAACGAGTTCTAACTGAAATCAAGGTTTACGACAATACTACGTGTAGACGGTGTGACAGCGAAATGAATTACCGGCCAAGTTTAAAAAAACATGACGCCATTCTTACCGACCAGTGAGGTGTCGTCCTTTAAATAGCCACACAGTATGACACAGAACCAAGGCAGAAATAGATTTCATATAATTTTCATAGGAAGAGGGTCATTAAACTATCAAACATTGTCTTTATTATATTTGTTGCGTCACTTTAAGAACAAGATGAAAAACAAAATACACAAATTTTTAGCTGCAGTGACAAGAAAAAGACACTTTTTAATGATAAAAAAGTGCCATCGAAAAATAAATCTATGATGGTTATTGCTGGAACGAATAAAATCATTTCTGTTTAAATCGTTCTATAGTCAAAGACAGTTTTGAGCTGCCATAACTGACTTGACTTGACCGGTTTGTTTGGTTTTTCCACATACATCATCTATAGTTTTTGCGTCAACCTCCACTTCTTCATCTTCACTGTCATCACTGTTAGAAGATCTTCGTTTTCTCCGAGATGATTCGCCGTTTTCCCGAGACCTCTTTGGGGAGACTAATTTCCTTAAGTTTTTCGCCGTCTCTTCCTTATCCTCAACAGCTTCACTGACCCTCTTTCTCCCTTCCTCTATATCGCCAGACACGCCCATGAGGCCAAGCTCAAGTGATTTCAATAATTCTCCTACTTCCTCGCTACCAATGTCTTCAGACTCTTGGACTTCTTTGACTTCATCATCAACCTAATGATGAATAGGAAGATTCTTACATTTGTACCTTAAATCGAGCGTATTGTTGACTTCTTCTGTTAAAGCAGTCCTGGAACGAAAATCAGACTGTAAGTTGAACAAAGTGATATTTCATGTTCTCCTGTAAATAAGATGTTTTGAAGTTTTAAGTGATAAGCTTCACCCTTCTTCAAATTAAAAGAAAAACAATGCCAAAACTTTAAACTTTTCTCTTCGTTTCTAGATAAAGAAGGTTTATTGTTATCATTATTATTATTATTATTATCATTATAATTATTTTGATAATCATTAATGACTATGTAGGAGTGGCAAGCTGTTTGGGATATCGTCCGAACAACAGGCAAAGAGGGCCACACAGACAAAACATTCTCGTTGATATACCAAAGAGAGTCGAAGGAAGAACCTGGATACGAAACGTAAAGTATCATAATGGGCTGCTTCCAGGGTATTTTGAGGCCGGTTCCTGGGCCAGAACAACAAACACGGTCAGCCGCGAGATGTATGAGAGCTTCCTTAGGTTCGAGGAAGATTTCTCAGTTTACTTTGAGATAATTTTTTCCGCATGGAGTTAGTTTTAAGACGTCCAGTTAAATACAACTATGAATTTGAGAAGAGCATTTATGACAAATCTTACCCCTTTTGCTAACTCAATCAGCATGTCATTCGTTGCTTCTTCGCTGTCCGATCCGAACACCATCCGTTCAACGTCGGCTGGAAATTAAACGAAAACATCAGTCACGCCAAGAGAATTCTACATAGGGGGTTACTCAAAATACAACACAGCTTGTAGGAAAATCGTACAACAATAGTAGCGACAGAAATTTCATCCTCAGCGATTTACTTCAATGAGAAAACGTAACATACATCGAAGGGCGACGTAGGGAGAAACTCAAAGTATAATAAGGAAATTAGGGGTCAGTTAAGGCGTGGTGGCCTAGCGAAACAACACGTCGGACATTGAGTGGAACTTCGATGTAACGAACCTCTATATGAGAAAGTCCTCGATGTAACGAACGATTTTCTCAACCGTAGCAAATGTAAAATATATGAAAAAGAATTGGGCGACCTTGCAGCTCTTGGGAGACCTCAAGGGATTGGTTTGGAAAACAGCAAACAAACAAACTTAACAATGGAACCTGGCCCGAAAACAAAAGAGCTGCGACCCATAGCGGTCCAATTGAATTAAGGGTTCTGATGAGCTGCAAGACTATTAACTGAGAACATCGACACAACGAAAGCTCGTTATAGTATAGAGGTTCCACTGTACTTGGTTTCATGAGAAAACAACCTTTGCTCTCTCTTCACCCACTCATATAACTGGCGAATGACAACGTCCTACTGGAAGTACCAACCCTGCAAACGACTGTCGTTTCATCCAGTGGGTAGTAGCAGTAATGCTTCACAAAAGAGGGTAAGCTCACTTGGCGAGGGTGTGGGTAAGCAGTTGGACCCCAGAGTTCCGCCACACGTTCCAACCCCGTAACTTTTTATATACCGTTTCTGAAATACGTACCCTTTTCCTTAGTCTGCCACACAGCCGTTTTTAGTGTCGTCACGCAACGCTCCTCCCCGACACTAAAAACGGATATACATGTGTAGCAGACTACCTTTTCTTATACCTCCCACTGAAAAATGATACCCCTTTTAGATACCAACTCAAGGTTAACAAATTTTCCAAACATCTCATATAATTTTATTTCAACTTGTGTAATCCCAACCTTAGTGATATGTACCTGAAGCTTGAGAAGAAGGCATCATGGGAAGTACCCTCATCTCCTTACGAGTATGAGATCCCGATTGGCTTAAAGAGCGCTATATGGTATGTGCCATGGAAGTTCCAATAAAACTGCGCCATCAAGAAATTGTCTTTTCCGATCATCACCCAAAAGAACCAGGATTCGTACAATTCCTACACTTCTAATCTTAAATTCATTTTCTGAGTGCAATTTACAGGTAACTCTGGGATTGGTAACTAAACCTACCTCGAACTTCAGTGATTTCATTTCGGTTCAGTTTTTCTCTGATTTTCTCAGTAGCGTTCTTCATGTCTTCCTCGTTGAAGTTCTGAGGAGGGACTACAACTGGACAAACAGTCCTCGCTGTTGCTCCACGCGTGTTTCGGGCTTGTACAATACAGTTTAACTTGTTACCTTTTTCCGGGTCACCTGAAATTCAAATAAAAACCGCACGCTAACATGTCCTGTTTTTTTATTATCATCATCATTATTCTTCTCAAGGAGGTGGTTTGCTAGACACCACACTTTAAGTTACTAATGCTGGATTTTTAATGGTAGTTCTAGATGTCGTAAAATTAGTCTTTAACTGATTTTAAAGGTTTTTGTTTGTCGTTGTCATGGTAGTATCGATTTTACTTAAACCTGCATTTTGACAAACTTCAATCTTAGGTCAGTTAGTGGTAAAAATTTTATGGCGATTGGAGGAGGATAAAATCACTTTTAAGGCGATTGAAAAACATCGGTATGGTCTCCCAAAAACTGTATCGAAACACCTTAATCAAAGCAAAAACAGATAATCGCAAACAGGTGGTATTACAACACAACACGAAATCTTCATCCCTTTCCCCTCCACTTTTCTCTGCACCCGGGCCAGGCTACTAAAGTGTTTTGACAATTTACAACTGGTATAAGGGATACACCTTATATAAGACTAAGCTAGGCACAAAGACATTGTTACTAGGTAACCATTAAACTAATCAAAAAAGGGGAAAGCGTGGGGTTAAAACGTGACCCTGGAATTTAAAGTTCAGTATGTTGTCCGTTACGTTTTGGCCTTGGGTTTGTTTTTTACTGGCATGGCATACTAAGTGTTATTTTACCACTGCTGGCTTTTCAATTCGCCACTTTACAAACGAGAGGAAAACTGGGACCAGTTAACTTTCGCAAAGATTTCTGGGACTGTTACAAGGGAAGGGAAACAATTGACCTTGCGTCCCTAGTAACTATCCCAGAAACAATTGCGGGGCACGTTTCGGCTCCAGTCCCCTTTCCTTTTCTAAATGCGAATGTAGCCATTTTTTTTCACTACCTTATGTCTACCTCGTTTCTTGTGCATCTTTAGCCGTCACGCAACGGGATTTCTCCGCACGACGTGACAAAAAAACCTGTATCGGACCGGAACAGATCAACCTTGTAACTCACTAAATGACAAAAGGTTAGGGATGGGGTTAATTGGAGGGTTGAACTTACCCTGTTTGCCCTACCAAAATGTTAAGCATAGTGTTCTAGGATCAATTTAGGTTTCTGAGAAACTGCCCACCTACCCCTTCCCTAAACCAACAGTTTCTCTAAGTAAGAAGTAAGTGCTAATGTTAGCTTAGGAGAAGGGTAGGTGGACAGTTTGCCGGAAACCTACCTTGATCCGTCTAATGCAGTGAGCCGTTCATACCTGGAGGTAAAGCAACGTTTTCGCAGATGTTGCTAGTAGACCAGGAAGTACTGTATTTTGGTTTATTGTTCTTGTCCATATATCCACAGCGATACTCCAGTGCTTCACCCTCGGGATCTTCAAAGTCAAGTCCTTCAATAGAAATACCTTCATCTTCTGATCCTTCAAGTTTCTGACCTGGAAAATATTGAGGCTTTTTTAATGGGCCCTTTTATCAGGTAAAATAGCATGAAAGGTGTACTACAATCTAACTTGAATTGAACGACGACTCCCTAATATAATCTTAATATGGTGACTTAAGTTATGTCTCAAATGCTGAGTGAAGTGTTCGTTCGAACCTAGTTAGTATAACTTACGATAATTTAATTTAGTTTCACTTCGTAAATAAGTATAGTTTCCGTAATAATTTAGTATAATTTATAACTTCTTTTAATTAGTTAACACGCCTAAGACCAGACGCATATGATTAACCAGATCATCGCACATAGCAGACTTAACTCAATTTTTGAGTAAAGAAGTTTATAAGGACTTGGCAAGGGTCTGCTGTTTATCTTTTAACCTTTTAAGCCCCATTAGCATGAGTTCCCAGCATCAAATTCCTCTTTGGAGTACGTAAATCCTCTATCCTCGCCCCTCCCCCCCCGTGTCTTATTTAATTCAAGCCCACTTGAGAGGGGGCTTGTTTGAGAGGGGGGGGGGCTTATTTAATTTAGCAAAGACGATTGTGTAAGTTATCCATAAAGAACTTGACTACAAAGTGGACAAGCTCAAGTACAAGAAGGATGGAGGTCATGCAGCCGAGGATCAGAATCAAATCCGAACTTCCACTTGGTAAATAAACCACCCCGGATCAGCTCACACGAAGTTTTACAGTCGTGATTTATTAATACAGTCAATAATTTATCAGTGAAGAATAATTAGGAGAGGGGAAGGGGCATAATGGAGAGGGGAGCTTATTAACTTTCTTCCCCTGAAAAGGCGGGGAGGGAGGCTTATTAGAGGGAGGGGGTTATTTGAGAGGGGACGCTTAATAGAGGATTTACGGTATCTATGCTTGCTTAAACAGAGTGACTACGAGAATTGAGGACATGATAACCCAACTAAATAGATACTTTATCAGCTTCTTTCCACTATTTCTATAGGAAATGTATCGGGAAAACAAATGATAATTACAATTTTGACCCAAGGGTTACTCGGTGACTTACATCTTCCTTCTATCGGCGGTTCAGCATCTTTCACTTCATCCTCTGCAGAAGCCTCAACTTCTTCTCGCCACACCTTCAGTTTGCATTTCAGCTTTAATCCATTTCTCCACTTTCTCACGACCAGGGCTACTTTTTGTTTGATCAATGACTTATCCGGACGCTTCTTTACAACCGAAGAGACTGGTGAGTCGGTTACACTCTTGAGATCAATGTCAAACAAGTTTCCTAAAAAACAACATAGAAAAGAGAATACAAGAATACATCAAGACAAAGTGTTTTTTCCTTTTTTATTACTAATGGCGTCTGAATGAAATGTAATCACCGACCAACAACGGCAACAACATTGAGCTTAATTTCTGTCATGACCATAAAAAGTTGCAAGTTTCGCTTCAATTAAATCACGACGAGATGAACGTGATCGACTCTCAGTATTAAGACAAAAACATTGACAAAAAGATATGAAAAAAACTGTGGGGTATAAACCAAAATATAGCCTCGAAGAAAGTGACGCGTACTGCTTTGAGCGCCCGCTTATTTCCTTAGCATTCAACCATGGACAAATAGTAAATGAACGTTCAATAAAAAGCAAGAGAGGATAAAGGGGACAGAGAAGGCATCCCCCATACACACCCCATTCCATAGGTAATTCGTCTGGAGTTATTTTTAACACCACAGATCTCAAAGGGGATTAGACAACAGCTAATTACATAGCGCGAATGTGTTCCGCGTGGACGACCCACGCTCAGAGCCACGCGTCCTTCACGAATTGACGCAGAACAAAATGGCGGAAGACGCGGAGAGCGATATTGCTATTCCTTTTGTCGACGAAAACGACTACAGAGAGATTTCTGCTAAAACTGTGTCAGCGAAACGAAAATTAAAAAAGAATCGCCCTTCCTCTCTTGTATAGAGTTTACAGTACAGCAGGGAAATCCTTAACACACTGAATATTCTCTCAGGATCATTTATAATTTACAGTGTGAAGAGAGCAATTTCTGGTATTAGTCTTTTATTATTCAACAAAAATAACACTTGGCGTCCTACTTGCTTTATTGTACAAACGAACGGTTTCAATAGACCGGCGAAATTTCTCATTTTATTAAAGCACTGAGGTTACGACAACTTCGAGTTAAACTGATTTCACGGGTTGTCAAAGAGTCCAGCGATTCCCTTTTCCCAGGTGAGCGCCGACTCATTTTGCTTCAATATTCAGGAATGCTCTCGATCTCTTTACGCTTTCATTGCCTCTCGCCCGACATGTATTGCACGGCGTTTAGTCATGCGAAACCTCCACGAAACATCCACGCAGCGCGCGAGGTAACTTTATCCCGATTCTAAAAATAACTCGAGACGAATTACCTATGGAATAGGGGGTGTTTGGGGGATGCCTTCTCTGTCCCCTTTATCCTCTCTTGATAAAAAGTAATGATGCCGAAGTTTCGGGCCTGGCCCTTCATCAGTGGATCCGGAGTTACGTTAGAATCGGATAACCATAAAAAGTAAATGTTTCTTTAAATAGTAAATGGGTAATTGACTAATCAGAGAGTGCGCTTTACTTTCGCTATATATGTTTATAAATAACCCAGAAATGTCTATAATAAATAATGGTCATAAGAGGTAAGAAAGTATGTCAAATTACCGTCTTCGTCCATTTGTTTGCCCGACCACTCCAAGCTTAGATCTGGTAACGAGCTCTTCACAACAGCTATAAACTTCACTTTAGCAGCGTTGGAAAACGCTTGAACAATTTTGACTTTGGGTACTTCCTGCCCTTTGACATCAAAGTATACCGATGCGCTGGCGCTCATATCACGCTTGAAGTATCTCAGCGTAATTGCGCAACTGTTGAACAACAAAACCATGGACAGACGTGTTAGAAGGTTTTTTCTTTTATAGAGAGTATGTCAGCAGAAAGATCTCACCAGACAGATTGGACCCTTATGGTGAAGATTAGCCAAAAACAGACACCTGTGGGATCGATCCAGGGAGAATTTCCTCTGTCAAGAGTGAAAACAAACCCTGATGATGATGTTGATGATGATGTCAGCATCGAAAACGAGTGCGACTTCGACGAGTTTACCGATTGAGCCAACAGCGCATCAGTTCTGCTCAGCCGCACGTGCTCAACTTGTTCTTGCAAGTCGCGCTACGGCGAGTTTTCATCGAAAAGTCGAGGTGGCAGGAGCGAATTTCTTGTTTTGTACGTGAAATCAACAACATCCCATTGTAATATTTTCCGCAAACTTGAACTTGAAGTAACTCCAAAGAGAACCTGAGTAGCGAAAGTACGAAAAGGAGTTGTACTCGTTGTCGAAGTCGCTCTCGTTGTTACTTCTAATAAGCCCACCCAGGGCTGGCTCACTGGGAGTTTATTGGATAGAGGGCGATGTTAGAGGAGAGGGGGTGTTTAAAATTGGCGCCGCAACTGCTTATTAGAAAGATAACGGTAATTGGACGCTTTAGCTGGGTTGAGTTGGTCGTTAGTTCTCGCGCTTTTCTCTGAGAGTTCTTGCTCCGAGTACTCCGCCTTTCCCCTTACCTAAAAACCAACATTTCAAAATCTATTGTCAGCTATACTGTTCTCCTTCATTTGCATTACACGGTTCGTACAGATAATTTTTGGATCCAAAATTCAAGACATTTTCCAGACTTTTTTCCAAAACAGTAATTTCTTTTTCCAGGCTCTAGGTTATCAAAACGGTGATCAATAGAAACCTTACAAAACCGCAGGAACGAAGTGTTTTTTCATGATGTGCTGCAAAAGGTACAGGCGCGACTGAATAAGATTTTACCAAAACGAAAAAAAAATCACTTATAAAGCACTTGTTGTGGCTTTGAAAAAAAACCTCAAGACTTTTTTAGCATTTTTTCAGACTTTTTTCAAGTCTGGAAAACTGCTGGGCAAATTTCAAACCTTTTTCAAGACTTCAAGATTCTGTACGAACCTTATCATTAGGTTCGACACGTGAAATAGGACGTTCGAACTAAGCCTAACTGCTTTGACTTTCTCGGCTCTCTCAAAAGTATAAAATAATGTTTTAACCAAATAGGTCCCGGAAAAAAAAAACAGAAAAAGAAAGAAAAAAGCAAAAGAAATCCTTACGTCTTGTCTGCCGGCAGAGTGTTTGGAGGAATGCGAACCACTGCTCTTTGAGGTAAAATCAGTTGCTGAAGCTTGTCCCTAGAGAAACACCATCGCCAGCCGTCATCATATTTGCATTTACAAGTCCAGAGGTAGATGGGATCTTCTGGGAGGTTATTAGGGTCTTTGGAATTACTCCCATCACAAAGAGCCTCTTCGCTGGCACTTATCGTTCTTTCTTCGCCACCTGAAAGGAGGAGTGTAAGTTAAAAAATGACAATTTGTTTGGAAAGCAACTGATTTTCACGCAAGCAAGTCCTGCATAATCTGGTACAAAACTATAGAGGGAATTCAGCTGAGATTAGAGGTGACAGATGGCCATTTGCATTTCTTTGTACCTCGCCAAACCAATTGTACAGCATTCGGTAGCAAACTTTGGAAGAACAGTGTCCTCAGGGATAAATCATGGATTTATGTCTAAATGGGACGCACTCAAACAATTCTCTCATGGATTATGAACTAAACTGTGTTTTTTCTGGGGTTTTGATTGGTATTTCCATGGGAAAAAAGAGTCTCCTTTTCACCCATTACCATAGTAACATACCCTTTATCTTGGCAACAAGTTTCTTGGTTTTTACCACGACCGTCAGTGACGCACGAGCAAACAACAAATCATCGTCTCTCACGTACGCAGTGAACGTACATCTTAAAACCTGCAAAAAAGTGACATAGTCATCAGTTTTCTCGGCGCTTTTTTTTCTGAGGCAGAAACCTCTACTTTTTTTCCTTTCGCCTTCTTCTACCTCGAATTCACACTCATTGCCCGGGGGGGGGGGGGCACTTCTTAAAAGAGACTAATGGGGATGTGCCGCTGGATGGGGTCACATTTTCACGGCTGGATTGACTATAATGGAGTCGTATTTTCAACAGAGTTACTAGAATAGGGTCGCACATTTTCCGATTTTTGGTGTTTTGGGGGTTTCTTCATATTTACGGTTAGCAAACGCACCAGAATGTTTGTACTGTAGGTGAAAAGTAAGATGTTCTTCATTCAATTTAAAAAATGGGTCATTCCATTTTAGGACGATGACCCATTTAAAGGATTGATAAGGTAGATACATAAATAGAAAGTGACTAAGTTGGGATCACGAAGATTACATATTTGCCCAAAAGTGACAAAGATGTGGTCTATAATTGGCCACAGAATACACTATCATGGGGTAGGGGCTCTGAAGTAAATCGCGCCTTTCGCAGCAAAAAAATACTTAAGTGAAATGGTTTTGGTTTTTTATTGCTGACTATATAGAAAGATGCGCTAGCTCGTGAAATATTTTTCAACGTTGAAAGAAAAATTATCTTGTCGGCTCGCGGCCACGTAATAATTATCCTCTTTATCTCTCTGCCCAATAAGTATAAAACCGGGTTACCTGTCCAGCCGTCAGTTGGCCAGCTCCAATCCTTAAAACTAGGCTCTCGTCGTTAAACCGAAGACTTTGATCATTGCAAGACCACAGGTACACCATGAAGCGTTTGTTTCGACTCACACAAGACGGAGGCTGTACTTTTGCTATTTCCAAAATAAGAAAAAGAGACTTCATTACAAGTACGTGGAGCTTCTCTTTTTGAGTCAATATCACACCATGACTGACGTCAATCGTGGTGTAGACAGATAACATCTCCAAACTTTGGTCTTGTCCACTCTTAGCTTAGTATATACAGTTTCATAAACGAGTAAGAGGGTTTTATCAGGCTTAAAACACGATGTTTGCTTATTAGTGAACCGCTTCATAAACGTCTTCATTTTTTCGAATGCTTCACCATTCTTCCCGAGGAGATAGGTGCTAAAAACTTAGCTGTGTTTTGATAATCTTTTTAAAAAATTCTATTTTAACGAATAATTGTTTGAATTAAGCCCATGTATACAACGTTTACACAATTCTTGCAAGTTTCAAACCCTCAACTGTGAGAGTCAAAGAGCCGTGAACACTGATTTAACTTTGACGGTTTACTAATCAGTCACAATAAAGTTAGGACACACAAGCAATGCGTTTTAGTTTTCTCACGCCTGGCCATGTAATAATTATCCTCTTTATCTCTCTGCCCAATAAGTATAAAACCGGGTTACCTGTCCAGCCGTCAGTTGGCCAGCTCCAATCCTTAAAACTAGGCTCTCGTCGTTAAACCGAAGACTTTGATCATTGCAAGTTTCAAACCCTCAACTGTGAGAGTTAAAGAACCGTGAACACTGATTTAATTGTGACGGTTTACTAACCAGTCACAATAAAGTTAGGACACACAAGCAATGCGTTTTTAATTAGTTTTCTCACGCCTGATTGGCTTCCTCCTTTCGACACAGTAACATTCTAGAAATATTTCTTGAGTTCACGGTCAGTTTCAGTTTTTTTTCCGTGTTTTACCAAAGACAACTTGTCCTTTCTGAGAGACAACGCCATAATCAGGAACCACGGAGCTTTTCATGGATAATTTACAACACTAGCAAATAGATAATACCGTATTTACAATTAACAATTATAAATACCGCGCAAAAAAAAACAAAGCTTACCTCTAAGCGTCACTCTTACAGATGGGCTTAATGAAATCCTGGTCCATGGGAACGAAACCTTTGGGACCGCTTTAATAATACGTCGAACAGAAACGGTGCTGCAAACTGTCTGGCCACTAAATTCCGCCAACGCACAACAAGTTATGTTGTAAATGATTCCAGTCTCGATGAATCTAGCACCAAACGTCACCACCTTCCTTCCCTCAGAGGACAAGCGCGCGAGTTTTTCATTTACCTGCTGCAGGTCAGCGGTTTGGCTAGAAGTGGGGGAAGAGGAATCGTCGAAGGACGCAGACCAGTTAAACTTTGCGCGTTGGTTTGCCGTTGCAGTTACCTTCAACCTATCGCACGAACCTAACACAAATTGCACCGAATAATTAGGTTTCTTTGGAATGGATCTGCCGCACCAGGATTTATGATCCGGGTTTTGCCAAAGGAGAATAACCTAACAGGTTCCAGCACATTTCACATTTTTTAGCTATATATCGTAGCACGCTAGAAACGCAACTTTTAACTGTGGCGTTTATTATTAAAATACCCACTAAGGGGTTATACGCTTCTGATATAACTTAACTATACATAAGTAAAATGCTAACATTTCATGTATAAACTATCATGATTTGCACACAAAGCACTTTTCACACAACAAGAAGGCAAATCAATTAAGTAAATGGATTGACTGCCAGTCCCATTACCAATAGATCCTTTGCAGCTAGTCGTGCATTCACGTGGTACAAAATCACCATGCTGGACAAGACAAACAAAGGAAATTATCAATCTAAATGACGTAAGACTTTTGTTCGTCTTGTCCCAGTGCGTCCCTTGCTCTACAGTATGGCGGTTTTATACCACGTGAATAGGGAGCTTAAGCAACAACGGCGGCGACAGCTATGAGCTTAGAACGTCACTTAGAAAGTAATTTTGCGCTGCTTCAAACTTTATCGCGTCTATTCCATCTCGTTTAATTCGACAAATGTTGGAATTTTTCTGGGGTTGGATTCTAAAGGACTGTACTGAAGTCCAGGAAAAGAAAAAGAAATTCGTTGTTTAGTGTTCACGTTTTCCACAAAACGTGAAATTAGGCATATTCACGATGTAGTCGTGCAAAGACGGCAAAGAAATATACAAGAAAGCGTTATGCGCGTGCGAAGTTGTTGTTTTGCTAATCTAAACCTATTGCTTTTTTGCCGTTTTCGTTGCCGTTGCCGTCGCCGTCGTCGTTGCTTAAGCTTCCTACTGACCAGCTGCAAAAGGGCCTACTTACGATCCTAAATCAGTTAAAAATAGAGTACCCGTACCAGAGTGATCGCCCGGGCGCCAAAAGCCTGGTTAAACAAGGGTTAACCAGTTACCAGGTTTTCACAAATGCGCAAAACCGGGAAAACCAGGCTTTAACCAGGGCCCAGTTGTTCAAAGGCCGATTAGGGATTAACTTGGGGTTAAATTTAACCCTGGTCTCTTTTTCTTATGTTCAAAAGCATTTTCTCAGATAATTTTCTCTCTTATTTTTAGAGTTTCCAATCATCAACTTGTAGACAAAAAGAATTAAAACTTAAAAGCTTTTTCAGCTCTCAAATCTGAATTCAAATCTCGAACTAGCCGTAGGTTATCTTAACCCAGATTTGAACAACGCGGCCCAGGCTCTTAAGGTACTGTCGTTTACAAACCTATTTCCCCAGGAGCTGACAGCTTTACTTCAAGTTCAGCAGCGTTTGGAGAATCTTCCACATAAACCTGCCTGTCTTCATCAGAGGAAGAGTGCTTCGTGAAGGCAGATCCTTGACGATTGATATATCTTAATCGAATACGGAGGGTTTGACCAGGACGGAGGGAGGAGTCGCGTAGAAGCTGAACCAGGAGCTTTCCTTTTCGACAGCGACATTTGGAATTTCCGCTCAATGAGAGCTTCCAAAATGCAGCTGCCGTGAAAAAACTGGAACTGTTCTTCCATGCGTTACCACCACAGTCCACCGGTCTGTTAAACATGCAGAAGAGATAGTTGCGCTTTTCGCTGAAGACGCATTTTGTAGGCTCAGGAACAAGGTCGTAAATGCTCAACTTCTTCGCTATTGACTTCGCTTGTTCAACAGCATTTGGGTCAAACATAACGCTAATCATGGCGTGTTGAGGGGACAAATCGGACGTCATCGAGCAAACTATGGATTTATCGCTCGCAAAAGTAGCGTCCAGCTTTTCAGATTTTCCATTCGCCATAAATAAAATGCACATCAAATTCGAAGTGTTCACGAACCCTGTCCCAGTTAAAGTCACCGTTGTTGCATTGCTGATCAAGGTTTCGTTAGGAGTAACGAACAGGATTTTAGGCTTGTTATAAACCAAAATCTTCCGCCTGAATGTAATCTCATTTAAAGCACCGTTCAGTGTACAGTTTAATGCATATTTTCCGGAGGGCATCCCAGTTGACGTGAAAAAAAACACTTTTGACTTCTTATTTCCTTTAGTACGAGCCTTACCAAATCTCAGAGGGTATTTTCTGCAAAAAACAGCGGCAAAAAGATGAAATTTCATCAACTAGTCTTATTTTGGGATAATTTAGTAAAGTTTGTCATACCTCATGTAAAGGTCTTCCCAACTTTAATTCTACAACCCTGGTCAAAACATCTTAGGACACTTGAGGAAATTAAGCGCGAAAACGCACTTTGCTGATTTATCTTTTAACTTAATCTAATTCTTATATTTTTCTACCAGGTAGCGTTTAAACTTAAAAGTAGAACATCGCTTAGCTTTACGCGCTACTTTTCCTTAGGGTTGATTTCCACTGTCGCGTAATTTTTACGTGCGTGCGTGCGTAAAATTCACGTTCGCAGATAAAATAGAAGCAATGCATGAAAGGTGGCTCGTAAGCGTAAAAGTTGAACCTCGCTCAACTTCTCGTTTAAGCTCAGCACTTTTTATCTTGCCTCTATTTTTTTCACGTGATTTAAATTTACGTGCGTTATCGTGCGCAGCGAAATACGCGTCAGTGCAAATCAACCTTGAGGTTGGTTATCTACTGTCATGTAACTCTTACATGTACGTGCGTACGCACCTAAAGTCTCAAGTGTAAATAGAATAGAGGCAATATATGAAAGGTCACGCGTAAACGTCAGAGTTGGCTTTTGTTCAACTTTCATGTTTACGCGCTAGCTCTCTCAAGGTTGATTTCCAGTCACGCGTTTTTGGCACACACGCGAACACAGGTAAATTTTAATCACGTAAATGAACTAGAGGCAAGATAAAAAGTGCTGAGCTAAAACGAGAAGTTGAGCGAGGTTCAACTTTTACGCTTGCGAGCGACCTTTTATGTTTTGCCTCTATTTTATTTGTGAACGTAACTTTTACGCACGTACGCAAGTAAAATTGCGCGACACTGGAAATCAACTCTTAGAGTGGATTTCCACTGTCGCGTAATTTTTACGTGCGTACGCGCGTAAAATTGAAACAGAGGCAATATATGATGGTCGCGCGTAGACGTGAAGTTAAACTTCGATCAACTTTTACGTTTACGCGCGATACTTCATACATTACCTCTATTTTATCTACGTGCGTATTTCACGTTTATAACTACAGGAAGGTGGAAATCAACCCTTAAGGTTAATTTCCACTGACGCATTTTTGGCTACGCACGTTAACGCACGTAAATTTTACTCACGTAAATAAAATAGAGGCAGGATATAAAGTGTTGATTGTGAAGTTGAGCGAGGTTTCACTTTTACGCTTACGTGCGTACGTTTGTCGCGTTTGTCTAAATTCCTCTATTGTCTCTATTTTACTTACGCTCGTAAAAACTGTGCGACAATGGAACTCCGCTAAAGTTCAACGTTTTAGTGCCCAGGCGTCCATTCTACATGTGAATTAATTTTAACACAATACAACCTTGAGGAGAAAAGAGAATTTTTAAAAAACTGATCCGATTTCTAATAAATGGTGATGCGAATTTAAAGTTGGCTTTTTTTTTAAACAGACTATAAAAAAGCACCTTTCATTTTCTCCTTGAAGATAACATTCGATTATTTTCTTCGGTGCCGCTATAGTCAGGCACATCGGTGTAGATTCGTCACCAGTAATCGCTTTCACATCAACATCGAGGATTTTCGGGCATTTGTTAAACTGCAGCGGGTCAAGTTTCGGATCCAAGCATTCACCACAAGAGTCTGTTTCGTTTTTGCCTCTCACTACTCCAGCACAGTCAACACACTTGTTGTTCCCTCCGCAGACTCCACAGCGGTCCTTTCCCCAGCTAAGGGATTTTCCAGTATTTCCACCAACACAAACACTACTATTGCACTCAGACTGTCGATAAGAAAACAACACGTAAACGTGATCAAAGAGTGTCCGTTCATAAATTAAGTCCCCAGGGGCTTATTAATTTAAATCACCTTTGATGGGAAGGGGGGGGAGCTTAATAGTGAGGGGGATAACGCAATTGGTTTCCCTAATACTTATCCGCTGGATAGTGATTTATCCGATGGATAGCGCTATCCAACGCTTGAACAACCGAGACCAGAACTACAAACTCACCGGTACAGCACCGCAGTCTCCATTGCAGTGCCTAACACTGGACGTACTGTCATTGATTCGACAAATTCCGCATTTATCTCTGAACGACGGAATTAAACAGCTGTTATAGAACAGAAGATGGGTGCTGCTCCTCGTAACGTACAGTTGCCGCACTCATCTGGAAAAAGATGAGTAAGGCAAGATCAGTCAAGTGCTGTAATACAGTAAAAACAAGAACCGCGTATAGAGACCTAGTGAATTAAGAACCTCCTGGCAGAAATTTGCCATTTCAATACCCAAAAATACGAGAAACTGTTTAGACAAGCAAGACCAAGCAGGTGTTTTACCCGTGGGTTACATTTAAATTATAATAAACATATTAACCAAGGAGTTTGACTTTGAAAGTGTAATTTATATTACAAAAAAATAGTTTAGTTATTAACTGAACTAAATATACATTTCCCTGTAATTAGTTTTGTCATGAATAAACATTGCATTTTTGAAAAAAAACCCAAGTTTATACATTTTATTGATTTTAAGAACCTAATAAAAAACTAACTTAGCCTAAATTGCCAGTACGTACCCCAAAATAAGAGAGCCTTTTTTTTACAAATCGATCATAATTTTCTATGGTCTACACTCTCACAGACCAAAGAAATGACGTCATAAAATGTTCAAAACTAAAGTGGAACCACGAGCCGCAGGTGAGTGGTTTCACTGCAAAGTTTTGAACATATTATGGCGTCATTTCTATGATCTATAAGGGTGTAGACCATGAAAAATTGTGGTCGATTTGTTTTTTACAATAACATTTATATTTTTACGAAAAACCAAAAAGAAAACAACCGGCACTGCGTGACATGTTACGTCATTTCCATGGTCTATACTCTCATAGACCATAGCTCTCGACCAATCAGCTCGCGAGGATTCGCTCAGTTATTGTAAAATTTAGATTTGAAATGACATAGCGGTGCAATAGTTAGGTACTTGCCGACCTCTACTACGGCGGTCATGAATGCAGAGTCCTCACGGAGAGAGTACGTAACCGTATAGCCTAACAGTGACTACGGGATTTTTCCCCCTGTGAATTAAAGAATGCGACACTGCAAATTGGGGGGGCGGAGGGGGGGTCGGGTGTTTGCTTCAGCAGGGATTTTCCCTGTCTCGTAAATATTTTGAATTAACATCTACTCCCCATAATAATTCATTTTTCATGATTACTAATGTATTATCTTTGTCACGTGATTTGTCACACCCATTTAGACTTTTTATTTCAATCCAAATTTACACCACTTTATAATTAACACTTGCAATTTAATTTATTTTTTTGTCAATGACTATCGACACAAAGTTTGTGGAATTAATCGCCATTTTCTTAAATTATCTACGTTGTCTAAACTATAACGTTTCTTGTTAAGAGGGAGACTGGGACGAGAGAAAAATATGTAATAATTACGAAGGAATGGATCATTTCACAAATCCCCGATTTAGCTTATTTGACTGTAAATGAAATATGATGGAAGGAAAAACGATTGTGGTCACATTCATTAAAGTGGTGTAATCTGCAAAGTCCATATTTTGCATAATTATTGGAGTGGATGGTCAGGTGATCTAAAAAAAAGTAGTTTTTAAGGTCCAAAGTGGTTCTGGTCACACAGCGGTCTAAGGTTAAAATGAAGGAAGATACTGGAAAAAAATCAAATCATAGAACCCCGCATGTAACGAGGACCCATGCCTTAATTCACCTGAGTAGCTCATTTGCTTTCGCTGTTAGTAAAACGTTGGGAAGACGTAATTACTTTAAAACTAGAAGTGTCAAATACTTTCTTGATAAAGTGAGAAACAACCTACGGTTGGTTTTAAAACCATTGATTGCGTAAAAAAGGAAAAAAGTTGACTTTTTTACCCAAGTACTAGCGACTAAGCCACAAGACAGGTCTTCACGTTGTAGGATTTGGCGCTACGGCAAGAGGGCATTTCCAAGCATGTGCAGCACGTCATTTTGGGGCTCTTTTACTTCCGGCCACCGTAGTAGAGGTCGCCCTACCGATTTCCTAAAAAACCCTATTATCTCAATTCCGCTTCATTTTGTTATCATAAAATGTGTTTTTATTACTGATTCCCAACTGGGTTCTTGTAGGCCTTGTCTGAGCGGTTTTCGCCATAATGTTGTGATGCGCGCAAGCGGAATCAAACTCCATTTATGACGAAAGTTGAACTACTTCTCGAAGCGCCGCTTAAAGGGTCCTTTGAGAGCTCCGCTTTTTTCCTTGGCTAAATCTGTATATTAGAAAGTGTCAATGGGAAATACAATTCAAAACTCACCCAATCTTTTATTGGAATAAGCTTGGCCATCACACCCCACACACTTATTCCTCCTATCTCTCCTGCACATCCCGCATTTGTCTCTTTCCAGATTCGATCCAGCTTTTTTATCACAGCCCATCTTTAACACGATACATTTGGCCGACTGACGAGAGTAGGCGGTGTCAGAGTCCATGAAGCTGTCATTTAATGTGTTCATTCCAGATGTTCTGTTGTCAGAACCGTCCCAAGCTCGAAACTTGAAGAAGGTCTTTTCACGTGACTCAGCTTTCCCCCAGGATATGCCTACAGAGCAGAAACAAATAAGCCTTTTATCGGATTTAAAGGATCTGTGTCACGAAATTTAACAAATTTCAAACAGCAGGAAGAGCCACCAAATTGAGTGAAACATATAAAAATAATCACACAAAACATGAAAGACTGAAACGGATAAGATGTACAGCTTAACTATAGACATGCTTTCGTAGCAAAGAAAACCTTGGGTGTGAACAGTTAAAACAAGTTCTTCGGGATGCACTAGTAGACCTTTTATTACACAAGATTCCGTCCGAAGCAATTCGAATCAATGAGCCGGCTGTCACTCAGAGGAGTAGTATAGACTACTTCCGATGGTAGGCGTTTCATGTATGATTATTATACAGTACCGTTTTGCAGGTTTGTGGCTTGAAAGGTCAGGGGATAGTACCGTAAAATTCCAAGAGCAGAGGTCCCTCGGAAGTAACTTCAAAAAATGTTGCCCTTGCTAAATCCCGAAAGAAACGAAAAAAAAATTGTAGAACCCTTTCCACCACCACCGCCCCACCATTCTGCTCGGTTATATCACGTGAGAATCATTGCTGCAGTTGCTTTTCCGAATTTTTAACGATTATTGTATGGTAAACGCATGACAAAGAAAGAGTATATACAGGTGAGAAGTGCTTCACTGATTTCGCGTTCTCCCACCTCCTAAAGTTGAGAGTGGCAATTCACCTCATACGTTGACTGTCAAGGCTTCGATTTTGTCACGGATTTTTCGTGAAGCATTTAGCAAATATTGTATCTTCGGGTAACCTCAAATTCTGAACCATGAGCGCCCATTTTTTTTCTTTGAAGTAAACACACAAGTACCTTCATTAGCTTTAAACCTGATCCTGTCAGTTGGCTTTACCAGAAGCACCATCCCTGAAGTAATATTAATGTCTCTGAAGACACCATCATTGGTTTTATACTGCCACTTGCCGTACTTCTGCACGGGCGCCTCTGTGATAGCCAGCCCCACGCCTACATTGTCAAGATCCTCCACTAGAGGCGGGTTATCTCTATCGGCGAGAGCCTCTCCAGCTTCCATTTTATTGAACAATTCATCTCCTTTATTCTCACGGATGTACTTATCTATGAGTCCTTGACTTGACTTGGTAAAGGTGGACACCTTTATGTTTTTTCCCTCTATATCGCTCACATTCTCCGGAAGTGGAGGAAATTGAGCAATTAAGTTCTTTACGTTGAGTACTGGGCGATCGTTCACTGGTCGTATTGCCAATTTCAACTTGGCTTCTCGTCCTCCATAAATGCACTCGCCTCCACCAGGCACAAAACACTCTTCCCTCTAAAAGAACAAAACATAGGAAATCTAAAAACCTACAAATAATGTTTCCAGACGTCTAGTTTAATCACATCACTGCACTTGACCCTAAATGGGCGGATAAACATTATTTAAGCGCTTCGTTTTCTATGGTCCCTATAGTTTCAAAACAATAAAGAGATAACGTTGTCATAAAACGTGTTCAAACTTGCTACTGTACCCCACTGCTACTGTGGTACAAGCTCCCGTGAAAAACTTCCTATAAGCTACGCACTAAGTCATTGTGAACTGGGTTGTGCATATTTTTTTAATGGCTAAATCCGCAAGCGGGCAAGATGAATGGAATCTTGTGTTCTCATTGGCTAAATATACCCGAACGAGCAAGATAAGCCTGTCCTGCCCGCTAGGGATTTCCCTCTTTAGTTCTCGTACAGTATTGTTAAGTTGTTCTAATTCATTCATTCAGTTGTTTTTCTGTTCTTTAATTTGTATTTGACTTGTTCGTTAACCCATATCCTTATCGTTAGGTCGTCACAAGCCTCGGATGAGTCGCAGCCTTCTAGCTTCCTTCCTTCCACCTCTGTTGGATGTGACCAAGTACTCTGCTAAACACTCGTAACAGTTCAAGAACACATCCCTGACCGAGTCTAATACACCCTCCAACCCCCAACCCCCAATGTTGATTGTCAAAGCTTTCTTACAAACGAAAAGATATAAATGTTGCGATATCCCTGTTTCCAACCGGACGACTTAACTTACCCTATCGAAGAGGGCGTGCCGAAAAGTAGGAGCCTTGCACGCGGGTACAAGGGTGATATTCAAACGGCCAACAACATTCTGTGATGGGCGAACAATGCACATTGCGCGCGGGGTAAAGAACGATCTCATGTTCACAACTTCCAGACTGCGCTGTGTCGTGCGACATTTCAACGTGACTGTAGAGGAAATAAATTTCAATGAGAACGTAATTACACCTATTGAGAAACCTCTTTAAAGAGAAACGCGATTTCTGAACAAAATAGAATTAGATCTCCATAATAGCAGAAGTGTAGATTCCATCACCAAATAAATTTAACAAGTAAAGACGTGACTGTACTCTGTTCTAAAGCACGAAAGAAGCGTAGGGGAAACACGAGACGTGTTCGAGTGTTTCTCTTCACGTCTTGAGTGCTCTAGCCGCTTCCTAAGTGATTTACAACAGAAATGAGCAAAGTCAAGGCTTCTTTTACTGCATTTCTTTCTAATTCTCAAAACAAACTATTGATAAATGGCGTGACAGCCATAGCAACGTGTTTATACCCTCAAAAAGCACGCTTTTTTAACTAATCAGAGTGCGCGTTGTATCTGAATTTTGTTTTAAAACAAACAAATAAATAAATAAATAAAGCGCACCCAAAACGTATTCTTCCGGAAAGAAATGACATTTTTTTAAGGAGAGTAAAACCAGAGTACGGGGAGAAAATCTACGCGGAGCAAGGGAGAAAACCAACAGCTAACTCAAACTAGTCGATGCCTCGATTCGAACCCAAGCCATGTTGGTGGGTGGCGAGTGCTTTAACCACTGACGAGTGCTCTAACAACCTGGGGGAGGAGCGCTGCGTGACGATACAAAAAATAAGACTTATCTACACGCTACTTACCACGTGCCGGGGGATCTGTCTTGGTTATGACCATTCCAATCTCTCTCTTTTCAAACCAGTCCATAGCATCCTTCATTTTGACTTTAAACATGCCAGGGATTCGACAAAATAAAGAATCCCGTGGTCTTAAATGAGTACAGTTCATAGGTTTCTTGGTAACGTTAACGTAGCTGGAGAACTGCAGAGAACAAAAGCACTTTCACTCATTTCCATTACCAAAGAATGGAGAGGGGACAACTGGCCTTATTTGCATTGTTACGTGTCTTTACTCTTAGAGAAGTGATTTCGGTAGTTTCGTGGTGCTGAGGGCGTGTGTAATCACCAATTGACGTAATACAAAAGATTGAAAAGACACTGCGGGGGCGGATCTAGGGAGAGGGTGCAGGGGGTGCGCACCCACCCCACCCCCCCTCCCCCTGAGATGACCTGCGGCTTTCTAATACAACTGGTATTCTGCATCAAAATTTGTTAAAGTCACCAGTCAGTTAAGCCATTCAGTAGTGGTGCACCCCCTCCTAAGAAAAATCCTGGAACCGCCCCTGCACTGAACAATACCCTCACCACTCTTAAATGAAGATATGATCGACGCAGTGGTTATTGCAATTTCAGCAATTGCAAATAAAACCCCCAAAAAATTTTCCGGGACTTTAACGGGATTCGAACCCATGGCCTCTGCGTCAGCCCTGCAGTGCCACAACACAAAAGCGAAACAACAATGGTTTCCGCAACACCAAGATATACCCCGATTTACCCGAAACTTTGAGCAAAACCACAGCTCCAAAACTGCAAAAAATCCACTTGCGCTTGCTGGCTTTCGCTTGAAAACACCTTTGCTTAAAGCAGCTTTGTCACAAGGATTATTGTTGTATTACGTCAATTAAGTCATCACTTTATGTCTTTACCCATACACAAAATACTTATGTGGATTTACAAAAAAGATCTCAAACAAGTTTCATCAGGGAGCACTAACTATAACTTTATTGGTTATTTTAGCACGCATATCATTAAAATATGGCCCAACCTTTTCAAGTTTGAATCCATGCCCATCCTTGCCATCCATTTGAAACAGATGACTGGAACTACCCTGGGTGCCAGAGACTTTTCTAGCGCGGTTTCCGGTTTCTGTGAAGTCTTTTCTCGCGGCTTCGGCCTAGGGCCGAAGATGTGTCGGCCTTCAGCCGACACCGAAAATTCCCGCCGCACGCGAGAAAAACCTCTGGTACCCAGAGTAGACTGGAACCAGTTTCAGTACATGAATATAGTCTTCAATAACAAAACTAGGCGATAAGTTTTGGAATTCAATTGATGGAAAGTCTTAGCTTGTTTAAAAAGACCAGCAAATAGCGTGGCAGAGCCCTTTTCAGCTCCCTAATGGCTGATACCAGAGGTGGTCGCGCGTAGCCCTTCAACATTACTATGCCCATGACTAACCCGACTTATCAGGGGGGTGATGAAGTTGGGTAGCTGTAAGTAGATAGTCAATGAGGAGGAAAGGGGTAGAAATTTGAATAGAATAGACCAATTTCGCTACATTTAAAATTCATACTTAGCTAGGAGGCTTAGGAGAATAAAACAAAAGAAATGTATTATTCATTGCTGAAGATGAACCTCAAGATTGATTCTTCTGTTTTATTTCCCTAAGCTTCGGAGCAAGGTATGAATTTCAATATATCGAAATTGGTCTATTGCTCATAGGGTGACGAAATGTGGATTTTTTTGGAGCCACAGAAAAGAATTTTGGCCCTTTGTTCTGTCTAATCACTAGTACAGTGGAACCTCGATATAACAAAGGGGCAAGGGACTGGCAAAATTTGTTCGCTATATCGAGCTTCCTTTCGTGTATTTTACTGTTTCTGGGGTAATGAAAGACGTTCGTTATTCCGAGGACTTCGTTCTATAGATGTTCGTTATATCGAGGTTCCATTGTACAGCTTCTGTAACGGCGAATGGCGGCACATCTTATCCTTGTCGTTCGAAATAAGAACTAAACGTTTAATCATACACGAGGCTGTATGACCCACAAGTATCTTACGAAACGATCATCACACATGTCCATTACCTACGACAAAAGAAATCCGTAACAAGAGAAAAACTTAAACAAACGGCTTACAAAAACACTTGAGAAACTTGAACAAAACTTGAGGTTATTTCACGGTGGCCAGTGACTAAGCCCCGTGCGCATACTCCTAATAAAACAAGGGGAAAACCCGCTGGTCAGGATACCAGCTGTTACAGCTTCTGTCCCCTTAAACAGTAGAAAAGACAAAAACACTACCATTTTCTCCACAGATGGGTGATCCTCTCGAATGCGGATGAAATGCTCAATCACCCTAATGTCCAAACCTCTGGCACAATGGTGTAGAGAAGGTGGCACGGCCATTCCAACTGTTTTTCTAATTTGACTTTGGCCAGGAATGTTGACGCACTGTCCATGCGCAGTACGGTCAGGGGCGGATATGATGTCAAACGACACGAAACCATGGGCACAAGACGAGAGCCTTTGGAATGAAAAAGACAGGTCATTCAATTGGTTGGGTACCAGAATACAGCCGGAATAAACACTCAGAATCTTAAACTTTCCACCTGAGCGAATAGTGCTGGAGTCTCTAAAAGTGGTTATAACTTTTTATTCTGTGGATAAAATCCTATAGTGTGACCATTCAAATGAAGCCTTTCTGGCAGTACTTTCACTGTGCACTATCTATTTTTCAGCATAAAAAACAGAATCTAGAAATTTTGTTGAATTTTGATTTTGGCGTCCTTTTGGCAGTGAAAAGGTTAAAATGGTTGACGATTATGTGTTGCGTTTGCTCTAATATCTATGGGGCGCCATACTGGACATTATTGCAAACCTTTGATATATGTGCTAAACTCCAGTTTGATATGCTCATTGTCATATAAACATGCATAAGTCCAAATAAATATGGTGTATCTACTTCTGTTCTATACGGCCATTGTCATATAATCGTGCTAAACTCCAGATAAATAGCCCGCAATAAATAAATACAGCCTGTTTTCAACCCCTAAATTTGCAGTGTTCTCTGAAAAAAATTAGCATGCTCAACTTTTCATTTCGTATGGTATGATGCACCGCGCGCTTTAAGCAATGCCGCTACCCAGATCCCTATCGGCCAAAATAGGCCGCCATTTTGAAAATTTCAATAGGGCAGCAATGGCGGAAAGTAGCGAAGATTTTCGAGAGGCAATATTAAACGTCGCTCGCCAGGCAAGGTCACTAGTAGACAATTTTAATGATGGTAATGTGCAGCCTATTGAGCAACAAATGTTGAGTCAGAGACATCATGAAACGGGAGTGTTGTCGACGCGAACACCATCAAGTCAGACAGGAAATGTAAATATGGAAAGCACACCAGTCAGCACTCAGTTAAGAAATTTATTTCCGACTATTGGTAAGAGCGAAGAAGCTTTCAGTTCATCGCTGAAAGCAGTCATTGCTAGTTCTGCAAGGAAATCGTTTAACTGTGTGTGATTAGTCTTAACAGCTAATCCAAGGTCTTTTAAAGTGATGTTGTGTTTTGAAAGGAGTATTTCCTAACTTTTTTAGAGACATATTTATTGACTGATACTTGGCAATTGCCACTGTAACATTTTAAGCATATGAAAAAGTATTTCAAGCATATCTCATTGGTGGTAGAACGTTATAGTTATTGTTCATGGTATTTTGCCACTGATATACTTGGCAATTGCCATTGTTATTACATTTTATGCTTTGAAGAGGTATTTGTTCATGCCCATAAAGTTAGCCCTTCAAGGTTTAGAGTTGAGGTTTAACTTGACATGCGATACAGGCTATCCATAAGAACTCAGAAACTAAACAATCTTTTAGGGCTTTTTGTTTGGAAGCTAATTATCCTCCAATAGCTAGGCCATTTGCACTAAGAAGTCACGTGACATCGTTTAGATGAAAATGAAAGTTATATGATTTTGCCTTAAGAAAACAATTAGTGGGTCATAGCTTCAACAAAATAAAAGTGATTAGGTTTTTCAACCTGCACCATTTCCTTAATGAGTAAGTTCGTGGCTGGTCACATGACCAGAATTATGTGCTCTGTCAATTTTGGCATCGGCAAGATTCCAACTCATTGTTCAAAGGAAGCATTAGTCACGTTACCTCTTAGTGTAAGTGGCCTATTCTTATTGAAAAGTCCATCTCCAAACTTTTGCACTGAAACATTGACATTGTTGCTGTTTATGTTCATAAAGGGAAGTACCTTCATCCCCATGTTATTTCTTAATATAGCATTTTGCGTGAAACAAACTTTTTTTTGCAATTGGCCAAAATGACTGATTAGCTTGGAACACTTAGAATGCAATGTATCATACATGTATTAAACATTGTCCTTCCTTTTTCCATACTGTCTCTTGTGTTTGTATTAAGTATCAGTCATCAATAATTAATGTGGAACATGCAAGTGTAACATTTTTTTCTATTATTTGTTTTCTGCGCAATTAGTTTATACCTCTTTTCGTCCTTTCATTTGGTTTATTTGCACCATTAAGTTTTTATTCCTTTCTGTCAGTTTTCGCCCCCCTTGTTAGCGTTTCTTTGCTGTTTCATCATCGTTAGCACCTTTCTAAGTTTCTATAGTTTTATTTTCTGCATATTCTATGATAGTTTTGCAGTATAGTTTGGTCTAAGTTGATTTTGGTCCACGGTTAGTGCAGTTCTGATTAGTTTTTACCAGTCTCTTCGTGTTATCCACAATTGGCTTCACAGCAGTTTTCTCTGTCCGAAACAATGTAAGTCAGTGTACTTCACAGTCCTTGTTTTTGCAGGCTTTTTATTTCTTTATTCTGATTTTCCTTTGTCACAGCTTGTAATTTTTGCTCTCTTCCTGTTTTAGTTTCACCATGTATTTTATTTCAAGTACCAAGCACGTCAGTTACAATAAATCTTGGTGTGTGGTCTGTTATTAAAGGCCATGAGACTATTACGCTTATTGCAGTTACAAATGGCTATAGCTATGGATTAGTTTATAATCAGTACAATTCAAAACATGGACCTAAATGTCCTGCTTTCTTTTAAAAATGATTTTGTTTCACGGATCATTGACAGATTTCTTATGATAACCTTACAACTTGTTTTGCTGCTTGATATCAAAATCAACAATACAACAACTACTGTACAGTGAAAAAAACTAAAGCAAATGACCTCCAATTTCACTGTTACATGACCTAAATGCCAACCAGGACACAGCCAGGATTGGGACTATGACAGCCTTTATTACAACATGTAAATAGGTAATCACTCAAATATAGGTACAATATTAAAATGAAACAAGTAATAAGACTAGTTACACTCAAATGGAATCAACAAATGTATACATAAGTTGTAAAAACAGCAAGACTGTCAGACATAAAGGAAATGAATTTACTACCAAAAACTACCCAGGGTGGGTAGGGTGGGAAAACTAGTAAATGCAGCTACTAAAGACTATTTGCTAGCCGAGCTATATTGTACTAAGGTAAAGGCTGTCTTAGTCCCAGTACCCCCCATATTTGATATTTACAACAGCATCACAACCCTGATGCCTACCCTTTAAAATCCAAACTCATCAGACCGGTTTGCAAACTGTTTCTGTAATGCATCAAGCAATACAAAGATGGCTAAATCTTTTGATTTTAATGGATAGCTAACATTGAAATTGGTATGCACCTAAATGAATAGAAGGAAACATTAAACGTCAATGCTGTGACATATGCAAGTTATTTCCTTACCTGAACTCACGTGCTACAGCTACACATTGGACACAACAAATGAGAAGCCAGAATGCTTTCTATTTCTTGTAGTAAAATTTGCGGATGACACTGAGCAAGTTGTTATCAGTAATGATATGGTTACATTGAAATATATTTCTACATTGAAAGTTGATTTCAGTAAACCTAGAGGGAAAGTTTTTTACACTCAGCCCATAAAATGGCCAGTTGCTTAATCTCTAGGTCCCCTGCCCCTCTTCAAACCCAAACTTAAAGCATCTCATTATTAACACCCACAAGCTCAACATATTTAGAGATTCGTTCACTCCTTGTTAGGTTTGTGGGTACTAGGGAGTGAAGGTAATCCAGCTGATCTTCACTCAAAGGTATGTTACTGCTGGAAACAATCACCTCTTGATCCTCTTCTGAAACAGAAATGGCATCCTCTTCATCTACCCCATCCCAAACTAATTCTTCCTCTCATAAAATACCATCCAGAGGTGAGTTCCTGCCATTTGCAGATCTTAGAATATCCTCAGTCCAAAGCTGAAGAGGAGATGAACCACCTTCTGTACAAAGGCCATGGTAATTCCACTGCCTGGTAAATTCATCCAGAGATTTCTTAATTTCCTGCAGAAATACAAGGTGAAGTGACAGTAAATGGACTTCATTGATAGGGTCTAATAGACCAGATCTTTCCATCATGTTGAACTTATCTATATAGCTTCTAAGAACACCACTGGTCACATCTCTATGAAGCCGTTCGACTCTTTGATTGTGCACTGAACTTCCAGTTATCATGCTCCCTCTGTTGACTCCCCGACACTCCAACATCATTCGGGCTACACCCATGTTTTCGAGACCATGGTCACTCCTAACCCTTGAAGGCATTCCATAACTTTGGCAGGCATTCTGAAATAGTGCAAGTACTGTATCGGATCTGTTGTTGTTTGCACAGTGCAGATATGGTATCAACCTAGAATATCCATCAATAGCAGTATGTACCACAAGCCGCCAGCGTATCATCTTATGGTTCCCATCGATGTGCCACAGTGCATTTGGACCTCGTACATTGTACTTTCTTCGACAAATAGTTCCTCTCCACCGAAGTGCTGTTCCAACTGGATCCAACTCACGCATAAGTTCCCTGACTTTCCATCGCTGCACTCTTATTCCCCTGCTATGTAGTGCACCTATCATTCTGGTTTGACCAATCCCAGGGGTAACAGTCATTATTTCTTGCATGATTTTCTTAGTTCTCCATTCCTAAGTGAAGACCAGTTAACTTCCCCCTCGTCCTCAATTTGAAACTCTTGTCGTCTTCTAGTTAGAGTTTTTGTGGAAATTCCGAGTAGTTCCGCTATTCTGACCCAAGGAAAGTGCAACTCTCGAAGAAATTGTATTTGCCTTTTAGAAACTTTAATTTTTGGCTGACCTCTTGTACCTGTGTAGTTCCTTTCGCATTGGTGAGCTGGCACATTCAATGTGCTTTCACTTAAATCATCTGCTATATTCTCAAAATATACTCGGAGTCTTGTCAAGTATAAGGACAGCTGATCCATGTTGCTATAAAAGTTTCCCATTTCCAAATCACGATCCGTGCTAGTGAGTTCGGCAGCCCTCTCTTTCAAAATAAAAACAGTTTCTCCAGCCTCAGACAGCCTTTCGTGTAACATTTCTATTTCATCTATGTTTTCAATGGATGGAAATATAGAAATGTATTGTTCCGCTTCTGCAAGAAGTGCTTTTGTCCTTTGAAAAAAGGATATAAGTCTATTCTCTGATCCCGCTATACCACCAAGGGCCGCCATTTTGGTTTACCGCCAGTGGCCGATAGGGATCTGGGTAGCGGCATTGCTTAAAGCGCGCGGTGCATCATACCATACGAAATGAAAAGTTGAGCATGCTAATTTTTTTCAGAGAACACTGCAAATTTAGGGGTTGAAAACAGGCTTTATTTATTTATTGCGGGCTATTTATCTGGAGTTTAGCACGATTATATGACAATGGCCATATAGAACAGAAGTAGATACACCATATTTATTTGGAGTTTAGCATGTTTATATGACAATGAGCATATCACACTGGAGTTTAGCACATATATCAAAGGTTTGCAATAATGTCCAGTATGGCGCCCCATAAATATCTGCAAAAGGCGCGGCTAGACTATCAACTCTCTTTGGATAAACGAAAAACTGCATACCCTGAATCACAACAATTATAACTTGTCTAATTCTAAAAAAATCAAGGGACGCTACAGTCCCTGGCAATGACCATTCTTGGTTTCTACATACAAACACTGAGACTGAAACGCTGGCCAATGAGCTGTGGGATAGTTGTATGATGTTGGAACATAAAGCACTTAGCCGGCTAGACAATAATGGGACAGAGTAAGTACCACCTTATTTGCTTATTTGCTTAGAAGGTACCGGACCGAACGACTGTAAACAAGCGCAAAAGATCTTATCCTACAATGCCTCTTAACTGACATTTCTGTCAAGCTTTTTAATGGCCTGGCAAAGCACTTGCTCGCAAGAATAAAGAGGAAGTATTACGGTTGTGTTTTTTTTAGTCCCAAAATATTTATATTGACTAGAACTCTCATTGTGAAAGTGAGTGCTCACGTTAGAACTGGAAGATGTTACTGGTAATAGGAGAAAATACTCATAGCAACTTGGTTTTCTTATTTAGAACGTTAAATCATAAGAACAAAATGTCGTTCTACCGATGAGGCAAAGCATTTGGCAAATAATGAATTCCTTGCCAGTTGAGCTTAAAGGTGCACATTGGAGTTCAATTATTCTGCGATAGTAAAAGGAAAATACCTTCCGTTCAACCAGAAAGTCGGTGTTGGGCAAGGGTGTTAGCTGTATAACGTCAACAATCCCAGATATACGTCGTGGATAATAATAAACCCGCAACCAAATCCGAGAAAGTTTAGTACTTTTCAGCCATAAAAACGTTTTGTTGTCCCCTGAAGCTCACCAGAAAAAATGAACAATAGTGGAAATGTTTAAAAATTGAGATTGTACGAAAGACATTGTGAATGTTTTCGTTAATACCAATAATAATGCTTAGGACCTTTTTTCCGCGATATAAAGAATAGTATGCTGCCCCGCTATTGCTCGCCAGAAACTAATGGCGCGCGCGCGTTGTGTCATTAAGAGTTATTTTAACGTCATAAATGCACTTCGAAATTTGTTTTTTTCAGCGCAGATCTACGCGGGATGTAAGTTAGCAAGAAAAGAAAACGGCTTTTTCATGAACAGAAAAGCACTATTTTTACTCATTGCGCTGGCGATATACTTGGAGGCACGTCTTCTGCTGTTTGCATGTGAACAAGATGGTGAGATATATTAGTATTTTATTGCACAATTCACTGGGTTAGTAGGTGGAAAATTTCAGAAAGGATTTTCCTTTCATTTTTAAACACGTTATTTCTTTACGAACTATTCTATTTTTGTATGTTTTGAGACTTATCTTGCATGATATTTGTCATTTGTGGAAATCAAACAAAGCTTCGGTTATCATAGCTGTTACGTAATCGCTATAGGCGTGTACTCAAACCTGTTGATTTGACCTAAGGCCCGCGTATTCAATCTTCTCTCTTCGCGTACCGCCGCCCCATTATTAATACAGGCGCATCGAGTTCTAATTAACTTTTCGTCTACAATTTTCTTTTTAACCGCAATGGCTACAAAACGTTGAAAAGAACTACATACATCATGTGGTTATTATGTGAAATAATCCAATTTTTCTAGTGGCAAACCTTTTCTTACGAAATTACGCTAAAGGGATCTTTCTGTGCTGTGCGCTGCTTCCAATTGAAAAATAGGTAATTGGGAATATAAGCTATTTTATATCGGAGCTCAGGTAGAACTGTACACTACAAGAAATGTTACTTGGACTTATCTAAATCTTATCACATGCACGAAGCTGTAGGCCTTTAAAATACCAAAACCTAATAGCCTGTAGAAATCGAAACTTTACACAATAATTTAACGGTTGCAGTGGGAGAGAAAAGTTATAGAAGATTTTCATTTTCTGTGCCAAATATCACAATGGTTACGGTTGGGGCCAGAAATGTCTTATAAGAATCTATCACTATATTATTCTCTTTTATAGAAAAACTGTTTCCCCGTGATGAATCATTTTGGGAACATATGTGCAGTTCGATGATCGCTTGCCTTATTTGGAATTTATTTGCCTACATTGGTTACCGGCTCATAACGTACCCAGTTTACATCATCCGGGAAAGACGACGAAGGTGGGCTATGCTATAAAACAGTTTATAGAGACCTTTAGATTCTAAGACTAGGACAACTACGAGGACGAGGTCTTCTCGATAGGGAGTTTAAGAAGCGACGGTTTGAAGCGACGCAGGTCAACCGGAAGCGGGCTTTTTGCACTCTTGAGTTGTGATTTTGAACAACGTTTTGGGCAAATCGTCTCTATAAGACACGTAGCAATACGAATTCGGTAGCATCAAGGCATATTAAAAGAGAAAAAATCTCACTTCCGGTTGAGGTGCGTCGCTCAGACACGTTGCTGCATAAGCTCCCTATTACTATTAAGTAGTGCGCACGCGTGAACCTGCGTCATTTTAGTGCGAAAACGTGATATCCGTCGTCATTCTGACTACTTCTTAGCAAGAATGTTGTATTGGCGGAAACAAGGTATCAACGGTTAGAGGCTTGGTCATTTGCGATTGGGAATGAGCTAAACCTTCTTCAAGCTTTCCGGGCATATATATATATTTTTGGAGAATTGACGATAAAACTTTAAGTTAATCTCGTCCTAGCAAAGGTCCTCATGTGTGTTGACATAGCAATGAATGAAGGACCTAGTTTCTTTAGAAACTGTGATGTTGCAGCGGTGGGGGAGAAAAACACAATCGTAATAATATGAATTTCAAGCGCCCGGCGCCAGCCCTTCGTCAGAGCGAATAACTCTGACTAAAGGCTAGCACTCGAAACGTCAGCTTTTCGATTTTACTCGTTTGAAGATACTTATGGTGGAATACAAAGACTTGGGGTGGCATGGCATCTGCCTCCTTCACAGGCTTTCCCAAGGCTCAGTGGGAAACACGCGAGAGCTGGAGACAAGCGAGAAGCGGCGCGAGAGGGGGGTGATGGGAACGAGCGTAGAGCGCAAGGGGGGAGTGATGGGAAGGAAAACTCTCTTCGTCTCTGCTTTCCTTAATAATTAACTCAAATATCTCCCAGAAAGTGATCGCGAGCGACTGGGGACGAGGCAGGCATGGCATGGTATCAAAATAAAATGCTTCGTTTTATTCGCTTGACAGAACGTTAAGTTACCAAAGTTTAAATTAGGATAAAAATGGTTTTTTGTTCGCAGGCAAGCTCAGTTAGACAAGGAAGCTGCCGAACGTCTTGTGGTTCGCCGAAAGAAACTATTGTGGAAGCGAAAGTCCAGGAAATGGCGAAGAAGACATAGGAACGGCTGGTAGCTGATGTGAACTTTCTTTACCTGAAAATCCCAGAACATCTTTTATGCAAAAATTTCTCAAAATTCATCAGAAGTGATCGCTTGCGATTGTCTATTAAAGGGAATTGAACCACTTTGTGTTATCAATTTTTGTCGGTTTGTTATAATAGACCTTATTCAAGATACCCGCCATCTTTGCACTCGCTTTAGGATGGATGGGAAAAAAGCCAAGACACGGGTATTTCAGATTTCTTCGGAATTGGAAATTTTTTTTCATTTGTTTGCCCCCTGAGAAACCACGTCACGTTACTTTTATCTTTCATGCTTTAAGCGCGTGCAAAGATAACGGGTATCGTGAATAAGGTCTATCGCCCGTGCCGGAAATGATTTAGGGAAGCGGACAAAACTAAATTTCCCATACACCCTTGGTGGTTTCTTAAAAAGTGTCGCTGTTGTGTCATTTATGTTGGAAAATGCGTCTTTGACAAATTTTTCCATGACAAGTTTTCAAAAAGCACAATTGAACTGATCCGTTTCAATCTTTATAAATGTGTTTTTGCGTTCAACGAAAGAGACAGCTTACTATTCGAGTTTTTTTCCCGCGGGATTTACAATGTCCCGCGGGTATTGTTGTGGATGACGGTTTGGACGCCATCTTGGACTGACTGGTTGGCTGCCATATCTAGCCTCGATCTCGACATTGGCGAGTTCTTTTTACTGGAGAGCCTTTTCGATCCGAAAAAGTATTTTTGTTGTTCGCTTTCATATATTTCAGTTTAATCTCTTCATAGGAAAAGCTCTATTGAGATATCTAGATATTATGTTATGTTAACAATGTGTTAGGCACACTGTATTTGCTTTTGTGGATAAGAGCTACATCCGCTTAGATTGAGCATCATATTTATTGCAAATCACATCAGATTATTTTCTGAACACTTTTTACACAGTCATATAGCCATGGCTACCTTACTATGGAGCGAGAATACCAACTCATGCGCACCAATAGCAATGGCTTACCTCAATACACTATCAGTTGAAATCACTCGCATCTCATCCCGTCTACATCCTTTGTATTCCATCCAGTCACCATCGCCTCGTTTAAACTGTAACTCGGAGGCAAAATCTCCAACTGCCAACAGACCCACACGTTTATCGCGAGTGAACAGTGTTTTAAGGGACTGTCCCGCCCACAACATTTGTAGCTTAGGTTCCCTGGGATTGCACTGCGGGCTAACTGTAGTAGCTGTGGTTGAAGTTGTTCTTGGCGGGCTCGATTCCTTTTGTTTTGGATGTTTAGTGCAGTTTTCCCTTGGAACGCATCTAAAATGACAACAACTAAGGGTTACCTCCTACGTAGCCTGAGAAAACTGCCGACATTTTTCGGCGTAGTTTCCCCGCGAAATGACGTTTGAAGAACAAGCGGAGAAATTCCATACTGATGACGTATCACTACCCAGACCTAGGTATTGCTTCTGATTGGTTTTTCCGGGAAGGAAATTTGCCTTAACAAATCAGAAGCACTATACATCTGGGTAATGACTCGTCATCAGTATGGAATTTGCCCTCTTGATCCTCAGACGCTATTTCCAACTTCGTTTAACGTTGTTTTACAACAATTCCCTTTAGACCATGTAAACTAACCGCTAGCCATCAAATTTTACTAAATTTGCTTTGTTTTACTTTGATTCCCTACCTTTGCTTTACATTACATCACTTCAACTCACCTCATTTTAATTAATCTTGCCTTATAGAAACTAAGACCAACCCTTTCTTCACACTTTACCTCCTTCACTTTATTTTATCCTATCCACTTTTCTTGATAACTAATACCAACATAAACTAGCTGTTCAGAGATCATACCCACCTTACTTTGCGGGGACAGAACTCTTTATCTTCAGGGCAATCGATGTTGGCGCGACAAATACCATTCTCTCTGGCATGAAACTGTCTACATTTCCTCAGACGATTTTCCAAACATGCAGAAAAGGTAACCCGAAGTTGGCACAGGGCCGCATAACCTACACGAAGGAAAAAAGTAACATGTGTCAAAAGTATGCCGCCTGGTTGGCTCAGTTGGGAATGTGCGGGACGAGGGATGCAGAAAACCATCGGGATTACGGGTTTGAGCGAAAAGTTAAGTCCGGATGGAGGGATTAAACAACCCTATTGAGGACTATCAAATAACAGTGAATAACAGGTTCCAAAGCGATATATTTTTTGATACAATGTTCGTACCGGAAAATCAGTGTCTTCAATGCTATTGGAAAGCAAAGAACGTTCGGGATTCGGGATTCGGATTCGGAATTTTCATACAAAAAGGGGGGAGCGAGATTCGGGATTGAAAGAATGCAAGGGATGGGGGATGCCAAAAATAATCATCGGGATTACGGGGTTGAGGGTAAATTTAAGTCGGGATGGAGAGACTTAAAGAACCCTATTAGGGACTATCTAATGACAAGAAGGCACTTACCTGACCGGTTGGCAAACTGGCTGACATTGAAGAAGTTGAATCTTGTCGGTTTGGTGCACTTGGAGTTTTTAGGAAGACAAGCATATTGGCGGTGACAAAACACATGATTATCATCTTCACACTTGGTTTCGTTAAATTCCGGTCTCTGGTCCCATCCTTCTTTTGGGTCACCCACACACCTCATTCGCGACAGTGAGAAATTCTTGCCACTTGGACAGCAGTGACCAAAAGGAGAGCAGCTTTTATTTTTCCGCTCCAGCCAATTTAGCAATACACCAAAAGAACAGGAGCTGTTAAGGGCAGGGCTGCGGGTGAAAAGTAACAGTTAGTAATAGACCCATTTGAATAGAAAGATCAAAAACTGATATCATTGAATTAACTCACACTGTCATAAATTCAGTTACTAGGACATTTCTAAAGAAATGAGGAGCACTCTTAGCCTGTCAAGGTTTTCCTTCAAGTCTCTTTAAGATATTTTTGTCGTGATTTGTATTTTTATTTCATGTTGCTTTTTTAAAAATTTAAGACAATAGTCAAATCTCTCTTAGATGGATGCTCAAATGTCCGTGTTAATAGAGACGTGTTAGGCTAGTAGAGATTTAAGTTAGAGTACAATGATGTAACATTAGTACCCCTTTTCTAAGGTGGTGGTACAAATGAAAACAGTGGGTGAATTCAGTGACATAACGAGCCAAGGTCACTGCTATTGGAGCCAGGAAGGTCTATACAGTACCGCAAATGATCCCCAGACCGCAATTGATCCCCAGAATGGACCAGAGATGATCGTCGACCGCAAAAGATCCCCACTATCGACGCGCGACCGCAAATGACCTGCGGCGTTTATTTGAAAATCACATAATCACATTTCTTAAATTGCCACGATAAATGACATGTATTATGTAAACAGAAAGATGTTTATAAGAGTTCCAATGACTGTCTTTGTTTTTTGTTTTGTTTTGTTTTGTTTTGTTTTTTTTTTGCTCAGATAGAATCCTAATTGTCTTGATTATGTAGATTACGACGATGTACAGAAGCTTTCCGTATAATCCTCAAATAAATGCCGCACTGTTCTGATTGGGTGCCGCGTTAATTGATAATTTTCTTATTGTATGCGGCTTTTAATCGAGGGTAGCCTGCGTAGCAAGCGTTTCCTCGCGAGGTTCGTCTAGAAAGCTGGGACAAGAGCAAAAAAAAAAAAATAAGGAATGACCTTTTTTTTGCTTCCGCTCTAACTTTCGCGCAATAACTCGATTAGAAACGCTTGCTACGCAGGCTAATTCGAGGGCGCCATTTAATCGAGAATATACCGTATATTATTCACATCGACAATTTAAAAGTAGGCATGCCTAAAGAACTCTTGCATACCTCAGGAAACGGTGGCAGAATTTGTCCCCTGCCTCTAGGGAATGATTCGTCTTCCAAGGGATACTCTCATCATCCTTTTGACAAAACTTTTCATTCGCGTTGCAGTTGGAAATGCTATCGTTACGTATACAACGCATCGTAATCGGGCAAAAAACATGCCCACGTTGGCATTTTTCTCCCCAGGGTTTCTCACTCCAATTTCCTTTTATTTTCTCTTCAAACTTGGCTGGATTAGTCCTCAGGAGACGGCAATTGTCATGAGTCTTTGTGGAGAAGCGACGAGCAAACGAGTGGAGTTTCTGACAGTAGTCCTCGCCTGCCATACAGTTGAGGTGTATCTTGAAGCCGGATTGGCGACAGTGTGCATCACGAGAAAAGCACTTTAAAAGCCCATCTAAAGTGCGCGCGAGAAGTTTTTTGCTGAGAAGGCAAAACGGAGCCCAACCTATGGATCACAAAAGGAAGTTTAAGCAACGACGAAGGCGATGTCAACGAAAGTCAAGTAGCATTAGCGGCCTCAAATATAACAAATTCCCCCCCCCCCCCCCCCACCCAGGTTTTGTGTTTACAAGTGAGCGTACTCATTATTCACTGGCATTGTTTCAAAGTTTCATATGCACGTGCACATTTAGCAAAAAGAAATAAATTTGCATTTTCGGTTATTAGCATATTCGGGAGATTTAACCGAGGGTCCTTTTTGATGCAAATTTTATCTTTTTGCTAAATGGGCACGTGCACATGAAACTTGGAAACAATGCCAGTGAATAATGAGGACGCTCACTTGTAAACACAAAATCTGGGGGGAAAATTGGTTATATTTGAGGCCCTATTTAAAAGCCTTCTCTGTTTTCAATGTTCTTGAAACTTGCAGGGTATATTTATAGACGATTAATCTCGGGATTGCAAAATTTATAAAAAAATTTATCGAGCGGTTTTTTGAAAGATGCGAAATTTGTAGGCATGGACCAAATTACGTGCAAAAACTGTAACAAAAGCAGCTGAATGCAAGTTACTAAAATTCTTCTTACTCGCGATCGCCCGGTGCAATTCTCCTCTTTTTTGGTACGCAGTTTTCAATGGAATCAAACCACTATGGAAGGAAGCCGCGTTTCCAAAGCTTATCATTTTCTTAAAAATTTAGCTTATTGTGTGGATAGCATGCTATTTTACTGTTTTTATGATGCTTAAATTTCGTTTCAAAATATCTCGAAAACGTTCTTATAGAATTTGTTCAAACTTTGCCATAATGGAGGCAATTATAACAGGTACAAACTCCCTTAAGCGACTTCTTAAAAAATCTCTCAGTACAGAGAAACACAAAGATAAATAAAAAACGTAATGGCGTCGTTACGTTGTTATGGCGACTCCGATTGCAATAAAACCCACATCATAAGAAATTTTCATCTTTATATAATACAGTTGTGGTAACATTTTTTCCATATCTTTACTCATGCCGACGTAGTTAATGCTCAAACTTGGGAGGTATCCCCCCAAAAAAATCCAGTCGAGCCACCTTAAACTAAATGGAACAAACGAGATAACGTTTGAGGTAGCGCGAATTCACTTGTTAAGACTTGTTAAGTGACATTTTCCAAACCGTCGTTTTTTTTTTTGTTTTTTTTTTCATTTCCTCACACACATTCGCTTGCGCTTGCGGTCAATAAATCCACCACGGCTCTCATACGCACGCTTGACGATCTCTAAAGAGTGATAATAGAGGGTCTGTGAACAGGCTGTTAGCTGGCAGTTAGATTAGCGCATTCAGTCCTGATAGCGACCAGTGTAAAAATTCAAGAGAAAACAAATACCCCCATGCAAAAGTATTTCGAAGAGGTCTCTTTTAACGAGTATTTTACAGCTACCTATTCCGACACACAAATTGACTAACTGAAGTTATAGATGCGCTGCATTGCCACAAATATGGCAGAAGAATAGGAAAGTAAGGAAGACAGAGAGGAAATCTTAGGGCGTTGGCTGAAGTAGGTGAATCTTATTTTAAGAGGTTTTTATTAAACGGAAGTCTCATTCTTGAGATGTCCGCACATTTTTATCGATTATTTGAAATGTCACCAAGTCCAGGGGCAAACAAATTAAAGCAGACAATGCAGAATATTATATTTTGATGGCAACTGTTGAATTCTCTCTTGCCAACACTGAATAAACGTCTGAGGACCTCTCTGGAAACTAACTTCCTATTAGGGCGTTTAAATTGGTCTGAAAGTAACTTTGGATAACAAATTCGCATACCGTATTTATTCGAATAAGCGCCCAACCTCGAATTGGTGCCCACCTCGAATAAGCACCCATCCTAAAGTTGGAAAAAGTTAATTAGCGCCCGCCCCACCCCACCCCTTCCCCCTCCCGCTCATTGAAATTGAATAAGTGCTTCCCCGAAGACGGAGTTTTCTTCGGAGTATTTTACAGAAACCTTTCTTTGTTACATCTTCGTGTTTTGTTATTGCTATTTATTGTTTTGTTGCGAAATAAACATAATATACCTGCTGAAAATGGTGAACATTTAATAAGCGCCCAGCCTCGAATAAGCGACCACTCTCAAGGTCCAATAATGTAAAAAGCGCCCAGGGCGGTTAATCGAATGAATACACTATCTCAAGGGCTAGACTGAGCATTTCCCTCCCTGCTCCATCATTCCATCTTGTTTCTATTTAAACTTCTTTGCGCATGAAACCATTGCTGTAAAACCCTAGTGACATTGAGATCATTACTTTACCTGCTTTGGTAAGGTTACGAAGAGCATCATCTCTGATCATTCCTGTGGACAAAAGTACAAAGTGAATTTACTATAATGGTGGCAACATGGGAAAAAACGACTCGTAATACAGCAGGGTAATACAAACGTGCTTAACTGAAAGAAGCTATGTCACTCTTTTTAAGGAAAAAACCTTTTTCGCATCAATTGAATTCCTCAAATAATGGCCCTGTTTTGTTATTTCAGACTATATTTAGGCACTGAAACTGTTTCCTTTCGTCTGTTGCAAAGGATGGCCAGGATAAAAGTAGATGATACTTGACAAAGTTGGGCCAACGTTTTCAAGTTTTAAAGCTATGCCTGCAAAGACCACCAAAAAAGTTTTTATGTAGAGTGCTCGCTTATGAAATTCGTTTCCTACAGGAGCATTCTGTGTACGGGTTAAGGCACTAAGTAATGACTTCAGTACAAAATTGTCCGAGAACAGCAATATCCTGGGGACATAGCCAATTTAACCCTCTAAGTCCCAAGAGTGACCAAAGTCTATTTTCTCCTAACAATATCAGTATATAAACTAGAGAAGATGTTGTCAGAATTTATGAAATGATCATCTGATGGGAAAAGCTTTGATCAGCAAACATATTCTCTCAACCAATTCTTTAAGGAAAGGTATGGAAATCAGTCTGGAGAATTTGCATTTGGATATTGGGGCTTAAAGGGATTAAAAAAGAAGGCAACTTACTTGGCTCAAGATTAAGCGCAGCTTCACGAAGTGCCATGCTCATGTTGGCTCTCCGAGGGCACTCTCTCTCTTTCGAGCGGCAACTAACTCCGCATCCGACACAAAGACGTTTAGAGGGTTCGCAGAGAAACTTGGATGCTCGACGAGTTAGATCTTCAAATCCACTACCCTGTGCCTTAGGTCTGCAATCAAACGTGGAAAGGTAGAATCTTGTGCCGTTACGACACTTCTTTCCTGTGGGGGAAACGCGAGTGTTGTTCATTGCCATCCACTTCATTACAGGACGATGAGAACACGGCATCTCCTTAGGAATCTCAGCACTGAAAAGTTTGCAGTACTTAAATCCTTTTTTGGGCATTTTTCGGCAAGGAGACCAGGGTTCGTCAAAGTGATTTCCGTGTGCCGCGGAGCAATTTTTTCCCATGGGTATGCATCCGTTACCCTTAACAAGAAAGCGGAAAGGGCAGAATTTGGTTCGCTTGGGGCATTGAAACTGTCGGGTGATATTCCGAAGTTTCCGCGCGAAACGTTGAGGATTCTCCTTCATTTCGCAACAGTGGTCATCTAGATCCATCAGACGTATCAGCATCCTTATGGCGTCCTTGATACCAGGAGAATAAAATCTACCGCACTCTTTCGGACTCTGGCCACCCAACGAATCGTTTTCGTAATTTTCAGATTCAATAACCTCCTCGATGATCGATCGATTAAACAATCTACCTTGCATTTTCCTCCTCAATAATCTGGTAGCATTTTGATCATGTCCAAAGCCAATGCCCTGATCCATAGTCTGCTCTCTGTCCCGAGATCGGCGACTAGGAGGGGCGAAGGGGTTGCCACCGTCATCATCATCGTCATCGCGGTTGGCTGGGCCAAAAGAGTTACTGCCACCACCTATGTTGGCTCCTCCGCCGAAAGGGTTGCCTCCCCCACCCAAAGGGTTGCCTCCCCCGCCGAAAGGGTTGCTTTCGTTTCTTTCAGGACACGTGTTTCCAACAATGCAATTTAATTCATGCGGTGGACCACAGAGCGTTTCGTTTTGACCACAGCTTTGATCTCTACAACGAAACTCAAAGCGTGGAACACATCTCTGCTCAGCCAGGCAGTAGACCTAAGATATAAAAGACATTTTCTGGTCATGTCTAAGTGAAATAGTGAGAAAGCGTCTTACACAATGTGATTTTCTTGCACTTACTTGACCGCCTGTGGCGGACCATTCTAAGAAAAAACGTTGTCCGAGAAAAAAGGAATTAAAAAGTCCTGAGCAGTAAAAGTGTTTCTTGAACTTTTAGAGGGATCTAAGCTATGTTAGGAAATTCAAGCTAATGGGATTCATGCTCCTTACAAGAGACATCACGTAGGCCATGAAGACTGCAGGTTCCGTTTAAAACACCAAAAAACTTTCAAAACGTTTACGTAACTCAACTAGTGGCATGTGGGAAAAATATCAAACTTTGAGCTGTGAAAATGACAACCATACCTTTTTTAGAGCACCCCTGTGCTTAGCTCTATCAATTTCTATCGTTTGAACAAGTTGCAAGCAGGCAGGTAACCATAGCAATGGTATTATTAAAAATATATATATATAAAATAGCAATGGTATACTTCTTTAAAAAGCTCTTAGTTTAAGCTTTTAATTCTCACAACTCAAAAATGAATCATCAAATTGAAAAATTCAGCGTTTCACAAGTCTTAAAAAAGAAACTGACAGCTGGCACTTTCTCTACTGCGAAGCGTGGGTAAATAAATTAAATGCAATGACGTGTCCCCCTATTGTAGCATCTGCTTAACAGAATTTTAGAGGTCTTCCTGTTTTAGAAATTGCCTTAACTTGCAATAAAACGCAGTTTGTAATCCAGTAAAATGCCACATAATAAGCATCTTCCATTACTGCAAAAAAGTTGGACGTGTTTTCCCAAATTGAAACAAAATATATCGCCGGTATTGTTTGTAGACGTTGCATTATAGGTTGAAGAGTGTCGATAAATTAAACTTTTCTTTTCTTTTAGTTTCGCAATTAACAGCACTGCCAGGATCATAGAAATCTGCGGCCAAAATTGAAAACACCTGCTAAACTCGAATTCGGAATAGGCACTTCAACAGTGAACCCCAAACATAAACAAACAAAAAATAAATAAAATAAAAACACGAGTAAGTTAAAGTTATAACTTCCAAATCAATTTCGGATTTCCTTGGAGCAAAATGAAGTCTAGTACAGAATATATATTGCCAAAAGCGAAAAATAAGTTATTATTTTAATTTATTTTTCAGGGATAAAATATATTACTGGGCTCAAACGGCAATATTTCTACTACGAGACAAAGGAATCTGAAAAATAAACTTAAGATTCTAAAAGAATTAACTTGAGAACAACAACATTCAAGGGGGAGGCAAGGCAAGGCTAAGTCGAAGAAAGTCGTAAGTTTACCACAAGCTCACGGTCTTGAAATTTTACAGTGAATCAAGTAATTTCTTACTGCAAACATCTCGGTGCTATGCTACACAAGGCTATAAATTTGCGTAGCGATTACAAATTTGCTGTAGAGTTTTCAAGGTCGGAATTCTTCAACTTGGCTATTACAGACAACATTGCGTCATCGACCTGACTAATTGCACCTTCGCAGCAGGTATCGAAGCCAGGAAAAAAGATGCAAGAATAAGTTTTTGATGACATCAATTTCTGTTTTCTTTTTATCAGGTTTTTATCCGACTGCAGACTAAAATTGCCACAGAGCTTACCTTTCCTCGCACTTATAGTTTTCACTCGAGGTTTGATGAGAAAAATAAAAGATCGCCGGAGTTTGGACAATCTTAAGGATGGTTGTGTAAATATATTTATATGCCACACAGGAGGTGCTATCATAGACAATGGCGCGAAGGAGAACTTCTGCGTTAAAGATACCACGGGGCATTTGACAATAAAAGCTTCACTTTGGAAGACACCAAGAAAATAACATTTCAATTGCACCGGTTACGTCTAACAAAGTCTAACTTAGGCCGCGGTCTAAGAAATCACTAGACCTTCAGATCTCTTTCTAAGTGAGTTATTTTAAGAAGACAAGTGTTTCTCCGGTCTGCCTTGTTGCTTGCATGAAACTGTTCACGATAATCGGTGTTTAGATAAAAGCGTTGGGCAAACTGAAAATGACTTAGAAAACGGTATTGTTAAACACTGGCTTCACTCGCATTAAAGAACCGGCCTTAAACCGTTAAACGGTAAAGCACTTCACTCGTAAAAGACTACAGAGAAGAAAATCGATAAGTCAGTCATAGAAATTGCCCTTAAAACACGTACACCCAAAATGTAGTGATTAGAACACTTTTGAGACGCTGTTGCAACAATAATATTGCCTTTTGCCATAGGACAAAAGAACCTTAATTGACTACAAGAAAATGACTTTTCTACGCCATTTCGTGGTAACGAGAACTTATGATGGAGCCTAGCAAGACGAGTTTGCAACATGGACGAAGACACTGATGCTGTGCTTACCTGATCGCGGTTACAGGGTAATCTACCTTGGCCGACAGCACCATCGAACAGTAAAATGAGCGCAAAACCGCAAAGGGCTGCAAAGGAAAAATGTTGAAATTAAGAAAGACAGCATCGGCGCACAACGCATCTCAGTTTACGTTCCACAATGGACATTTCAATTAGTTTAGGTTTTTTATGTCTAGTTTTTATACTAACCGGTTAACTGCATTCTTCTTAAAACAGTCTTCAACCAGGGATACAGGATCCTCGGACAGCACACTGAAATACACAGCCGTATATAACTTGACTCTGGTCAATACCCTTCACAGAATTGACAGGTGCAATGTCATTATGGATCTGAGTACAGCGACTAACACTCAGACAATAAATAATAAATAATAATTTCCCACATTTCACCAGGGCTTACCATAAAACAAAGAGTTCCAAGGTCTGTACCGCTCGTTACCATGGTAAATTGCTGTAAACAAGTAACATTTATTCAACGCGCTGAACTTCAGTGGAAATTTCAAAGAAGCAACCATAAACATGCTGTTCAATATTTATTTGCGTTGCACTGAAGTCTGTTTGGTTGTTATATTTTTGGAAAGACTAACAGAAAAAGGCAGTATTTGAATAGATTTCTCTTAAAGTCAATGCTTAACGTAAAGACTCCCGGCTGTATTTAAAACTACAAAATTGCCGGTGCTGATTTTGTAAACAAATGCTTGTTTCTTTCGCTGCAGTCAACGAATCTTCAACAAGAAATTGTTTGGGGGGCGGGGGTTGACATTAACTCTGCATGCCTATTTTATGAACAGACAGCTCAAGATGCACGGCCAATGCTAATAAGTATTACTGCTAGGAAACTTGAATTTTAATGGGGGTTATCAAAACAATCAAGAAATATTATAATTACAAAATTTCCCATGAGCGCTAGGTTAAATAAAAAGTATTTTTGCAACAACACTGTTTGCGGACGTACATATTTTCCAGTTAAGCCGTGGGAGGAAAAAATTTAGTGGATAAAGTTTTCAC
>NC_133202.1:28417265-28439765 GCF_958299795.1 Porites lutea
CCCAACACTGAAGTTTCAAGATTTCATTAAAAAAAAAACAGGGCCAGGAGTGGCAAGAAACATACCGCAAATGATTAAGCGTTTTTTTGAGATGTTAATTTTTATTTTTATTTTAATTTTCTTTCTGGGTGAATGACATGACCAAACAAAAACCAAAATGTACTATATTTTTTATCAGATCATTCTGTTTTAAATGTCATCATAATCATGGACAAAGTTTTTAAAGAAATTCATTTGCTGTATACATGTGTGTTTAAAAACATGGGATAGACACAGTTAAGGTAGAATATGTTTGGAATACATTTGATGATCAATACATAGATGAAATTAAAATTAGTTTGGTATGCTTAAACTGACTTTTGACTCAGCATTACTATAATAGTCATTTTAATAATAGTGCAAGTCAAGCAGCTTGTGTGGACTATATTCTATAAGACTGACCACTCAAGGTAAACTCTGAACAAGTATGCAGACCCTGTAACTTGATCCTGGCCAGGCTGGCTGAGGTTCTTTAGCAAGCTTGACCAATTTTTGGCCCCAGCCAGCCGCGGCCAGTGCAGGCCAATTGCAGGCTAAAATTTTCTGCTTTTCCTTGGCAGTTTTTGCCAGTTTTGACCCTGGCCAACTGCGGCCTGTCCAGGACACGCAAACCATTTACAGGGTTGTCAGGAAGTTTTGAAGTACACAGCTGAGTTGTCAAAGTAAGCTGCCAGTCCAGGAATATTTTATTTAAAGAACGCAATCTGTAAAGAAAAGCCAAGCCAAGTAGCTAGCTGATACTAACCATGTAGGCGGCCATTTTTGCCAGTAGCCGGCTACTTTTGACATCCCTGCATTAATGTTTTTTGCTTTGCCTTCTCAATTTTAGCCTCGGCCAACTGCGGCCAGGCCAGGCTGGGCTGCCGCTGTGGCCGTGGCTTTCCCGGTTTTTTAATCCCTTGGCCAACCCGGCCAAAGCCCAGTCTCACCCCGGCTTCAGGCTGGGCCTTGACCCCTGTCTGGCTGGGTTCCTGATGCAAGGGCAGACATCTGACATCAGAAACCAAATAACAGAACAGACGTCTGACATTGAACACCAGACATTTGCCATTAGACAACAAAAATCAGATGTCAGAAAACAGATGTCATACATCAGATGTCTGATGTCTGATGCTTGTTGCCTGATGTCAGATTCTCATGTCAGACGTCTGACAACAAACATAAGACATAAGATATCAGACGTGTGACATCAGACGTCTGACATCAAACAACACACATCAGATGTCTCACATCAGACAACAGACGTCTGACACCAGACAACAAACATCAGACACGTGACATCAGATGTCTGACAACAGACGTCTGAAGTCAGACTTCAGACAACAAACATCAGACCTTTGACATTAGATATCATACGTCTGATGTTTGTTGCCCGATGTCAGACGTCTGATATCTGAAAACAAACATAAGACATCAGAAATCAGACGTGTACATCAGACAGACTTCAGACAACAGACATCTGATACTAGACATCTGACATTGGACGTCCGCCATGAGACATCACACATCTTATGTTTGTTGTCTGACATCAGGCAACACACATCAGACGTCTGATGTCTACTGTCAGACATCTGATGTTTGTTGTCTGAAGTCTGATGTCAGACTTCTGATGTTTAATGTCTGATATTAGACGTCTAATATCAGACATCTGAGGTGTCTGATGTCAGATGTCTGATGAGGATGAACGAAAGGTTTTCTAATACATTATGCAGCGCATGCACTGTAAGGCATGCAATCGTATCACCATGATCGTTTTCGCGTTTTTGTGTGAACGGGCGAAAGCGATTCAAATACGGGTATGTGTGGACACGCATCGTTTCCAAAAACGGAGAAAAAAAAACCTCCGTCAGTTTCAAAAATATCCGGACAAGTGTTGACAGGGCCTTAAAGGTCTATTCTATTACTACATACCTGTTTTAAAATCAGTCTGACCAGCTGCCTGTATACCTGTCTCCCCTCTTTTCTAATCACCCTTCATTAGAGAAGAAGGATTTTAAAATACAGAGGATGTACATTTTATTGATTAACAACCCAACACGACCAGATGAAAAACTGACTCTTTCGAGTTAAAAATGTCAAAGAGGGTTGAAATACCAACAAGAGGGCAAAAAATAAAATGCTAAGATTCTAACCATGGATTTTGAGGGAAAATTGAACAGTTGAAGGTTAAAGTTGCCCTAGGATTAAATATGAATGAATAACAATGTTTTAGAGTGCTGTTTAGAATTATTAATCTCTTGTTAGAATGCATTATCTAGGTACTCGGATTGTTGTTAGAGATCATCCTTGCTGCAAGAGCTTTTCACCCCTTATCACTAAATTTCCTATTCCTAACTTGGCTAAAGACAATATTCAAACATTCTTTTTAGCAAAAGTTCTTAATTATTCCCTTGTATATTTTTAGCGCACTGTATATATTACAATTTTCCCTTTTAAATCATTTGCCCCATTGAAGACCGCAGATCAGGCAATCAAAAGTTTACACTCTTTGACCTTTTTAGCTAGAGAACGTTTGCTGACATTTGAACAGTATCATCCACTGCATACTTGGTTTGGCATGTAAAAAGTTCGCAGCACAAATCAAACTCTTAACCTTGCAAAAAGTTTTTTGTTAGATTTCTTACCGAACAAAACAAAGTTATATAGGATAAGGAAGCCTTAAGGCAAAAAAGTTCATTTAGTTAATTCACTGTTTGTTTAGGACACACAGGTCTAGGATGATGATATCTCAGTGAGCAAGGAAAAAATAATGTTCCAATTACAAATGTTAGACTCTAGGTTTAATTTTTTCCGTGTTTTTTCTCAAAATCAGCTACAACTAATCCCCAGACTTGATCATTCCACAAAATATCCAAGGCAGTCAATGCCATTACCTTTGCTTGCGTAATTGCTCTCACATGAGCTTCTGTCCTACCTGCTGCTTCAGTAAAGTCTCGCGTGTGATTGGCCACGGATGTGTCGATATCAAAATAAGGATGAATGGAAGGTTTTATATGGGAGACATTACCCATATCTGTAGAGCCAAATGTTGCTTTGGCTTGCTCCTCGCGAGATGGAAAAGACAAGCCAAGTTCTTCCGCATTTTTTTGATAGACCACTGCTAATTGTTCATTTGTTGCCATGTTGGAATAAACCACGGAGTTCCATTCTATATCCACAGTACAACCTGTTATTTGTTAAAGTAAAGAACAGTGTAAGGCACACATTGCATTTCTCTAAAAAATTATAGTGGGGGTTGATTATTATTGTTATTATTATTATTATTATTATTATTATTATTATTATTATTATTATTATCGCAGTACAAATGTCTGGATGCCCAGAGTATAATAATAATAATCATCATCATTATTATTATTATTGTTATTATTATTATTATTAGGAGCAGTACTCGGCTCAAGATCTTATCTTGAGGAGTATGTAAGTAAAAAGGTGGACGACTGGGTTGGCCAGGTAGTGAAACTGGCAGAGTTTGCAGCAACCCAACCACAAGCCTGCTATGCGGCATATACCTTCGGTTTGAAGCACAAATGGACATACATGTCAGATGTCTGTTATCAGATGTCTGATGTCTCGTGTCAGACGTTCGATGTGAGACATCTAATATCAGTCTTTTCTTTGATGTTAGACGTTTCATATCAGAGCTCTGATGTTTGATGTCTGATGTTGGACGTCTGTTGTTTTATGTCAGATGTCCAATGTCTGTTGTCAGACATCTGATGCTTACTGTCTGATGTCAGATGACTGATGTCTCCTGTCAGATGTTTGATATCAGACGTCTGATGTCAGACCTCTCATATCAGACGTCTTTTCTCTGATATTCATCAGATGTCTGATATTTGTTGTCTGATGTCTGATCTGATGTCAGTCGTCTGATGTCAGATGTCTGATGTCAGACGTCTGATGTTTATTGTTGGATGTCGGAAGTCTGACGTCCGATGTCTAATGTTTATTTCTAATGTCAGACATCTGATGCTTATTGTCTGATGGCAGACAACTGATGTCTTATGTCAGATGTTTGACGTCTGATGTCAGGCGTCTTTTCTCTGATGTTCGTCAGACCTCCGATGTTTGTTGTCTGATCACTGATGTCAGATGTCTCATGTTTGTGGTCAGATTTCAGACATCTGGTGTTTGACGTCTGTTGTTTGATGTCAGACGTCTGATGCTTATTGTCTGATGTCTGCTGGCAGATGCTTAAAATCAGATATCAGATGACTGATGTCCCTGTCAGGCGTTTGATGTCTGATGTCAGACGTCTGGTGTTTGTTGTCTGATGTCAGTCGTCTGATGTCAGATGTCTACACTAATTTAAGATCATTATAGGGAATACCTGTATGGGGCCTGGGGCCCGTTTCTCGAAAGTCCCAATAATTAACGGGCCCGGTAAGCTGTTGCCGTTTACTTTAAAGGTCGAGGTTTCAATAGTTTGGCATCTAACATGATAAAACCATCAGTTAATGAAACAAAATGGAGTAGTTTGCTAGCCAGGACCAGCGCTCTTATTCTTTATATTTCAATTTGAACATTTGATTTCAGGCCTAAAAAGTTACCAGGACTTTCGAGAAACGGGTCCCTGAGCTCTAGCACCACACAGTAGACCCTTTAGACCTCCACTAATTTAATATTATTAAAGGGAATACCAGTACAGCGGCTGAGCTCTGGCACCACATAGTACACCCTCGGGACCTTCACTAATTTAACAGAGCTGTCATTAAGGGCCGTAACCCATAACACCTGTTACGGCTAAACTCACTTGATGTTACAGGTGATCAAAGTGGAAAGCTAAAGGAGGCACTATAAATTTTTGTGAGATGTTACAGGCAAATCTTCTTGTGTTACGGCTGCTGAAAAACTTAATGACAGCCCTGTTTAAGATTATTGAAGGGAATACCTGTATGGGTGCTGAGCTCTAGCACCACACAGAGGCCCATGGGGTCCTCTGCCAAAGGGTATATTAAATATACCCTTTGGCAGAGGACAGGGGCTGAGCTGTAGTACCACAAAGAGGCCCAACCACTTGTGGCCAATTCACCGATGAGCTGTGAAGAATTTGACTGGAGATGACCCACCCGGACTCTTGAACTGACCAAATTTTTTTGCATACCTCTCCTCTTTTTTTCCCTCGCCAGCATTCAGTTTTAAATTAAAACTTCTACATTTACTATCAAGACAGTGCTGCACATAAGTAGTAACAATGGCACAAAGTTAACCCTCTGGTGCAGATAATCTGAAAGTTGTCCTATTTAAAACTTACCAGTGGCTTGAGCTGCTGACTCAAAACATCTGTGTACTTTCTCACGAAGTTCATTTAATTCTCCCTCTGTTGGAGCCCGCACAAAGTATTCCATTGATGTTTTATCAGGGATTATATTCGGCTTAGCTCCGCCATTTGTTATAATCCCATGAAGACGCCATGTGGGCCTCAACTGCTGTCGAAGAACGCTTAGAGAACTGTAAGCCATTACTGCAGCATCTAATGCATTGATTCCTTCCCATGGGAATGCTGCCGCATGAGAAGACAATCCATGGAAAGTCACCTTGACATCCTGCATTGCCAAACATGTTGGATAAACACAGCTGAATGACTTTGGATGTGCCATTAAACAAAAATCAACCTCATCAAAGCAACCATTTTGAATCATTTTGACTTTTCCACCTCCACCTTCTTCTGCTGGGGTTCCAAGAACAACAACTTTCCCCAAATCCTGGTTTGAAGCTTCAAGTGCTGCCTTTATACCTTAAAATATACATGTAAATTCAAGACAGTCTTTGTTGTAGTTCTCACCTGTCTAATACAGTGGTATTCTGATTTTTTTTTCCAATTCAAAATTGCCTAGAATTACCGGGAGGCTCAAATGTTTGGAAGTAAATTTCAGTAGTCGATAAGGATTCACTCCAATAGTGAAGTCAGTTTTGGATCAAAAAGAGGTATAGAAGGTGTGGGACTGTGAGGTCCCTGGTTTCAAATTTGAGACTGAGACTTGAGGGTTTTTATTAAGTCCAAGCCTGAAGACTTTACCTCTAAAAAATTCAAGCCAGAGACTCGAAGCACAAAAATTTCAAGACAATAATACAAAAAAGGCTAAGAAAACCGACCAATATACTTCTTTGCCTTGGTCTACTGTCTTAAGCTAATAGCTCAGTTTGATAAGCTGTACCCATGAACTCTGAGCTCCTAAAGACCAAACAGAATGAAAAAACAACAAATCCTAAACTCAGAGACCCATCGGCGAAAAAAATTCAAGACTCAGAGATGCAAAAAACACCTAAAAAAGTGACTCCAAACGTACACTAACGGCTTTCTGTTTACAAGCCGTTTGTCAGCCATTCGAACAGCTTGATCACCTGTTTGTTCAAACCGTCAGCCTGTTCCAACAACTTAGTTACCCGTTCATTAGAAACGTCAACCCGCTCAAACGGCTTGGTCACCCATTTGTTGAAACCATCAGTTGGTCACCCATTCATTGGAAACATCAGGCCATTCCAACAACTTGGTCACCCATTCATTAGAAACATCATTCTGTTCGAACAGCTCAGCCATCTGTTCATTTGAAACATCAGGCCGTTCGAACTGCCTGGTCACCTGTCTGTCCCTTTCAAACAGCTTGGTCATTATTGGATCCCCTTGAACGACTTGAGCTATTTTCTGTGGAATGATGGCAGGGGTACTTTGCGGAATCCCAAATGCCAAATGAATCTGAAGTTTAGTGATTAGTGTTAGGGAACTATGTGAATCAAGTTTCAGGTCATAGATTTTGTTTGATTTCATTCGCAAAAATTAAGCTACGTTTGTCAGCTGTTAACACTTACTAATTTTTGCTCATATGATAACACCACAAAAAAGATTCTAGCTTTTTTCCTGACCTTTCTCAGGCAATCCAAGTCAAAAAACACTTTCACCTTCATGAATTTCTACCATGTTATTCTTGATCGAGTAGAGAAAACAGCTGTGCTGTCAGTATTAATTATCCTTTTACAGACGATGAATTGAAGCCGTATGTAAACAATGCATTCCAAACGAAGCCCTTCAAATGGTTTTGCTCTCTGCATGTTATTGCTGCTACAAATGAAATCTGTTTGGCATCGACTTCACTCTTCTTCATGAATTGCTGGCAACACTGGCCACCTTTAGTGCCCTAAGAGCAACTGCATTTTCATTCAAGTGTTTGTCATGGATTGGTTAGTGTTGCGTTACCATCACTCTGCTTGATCTACTTTTTGCAAATTTAATTTTGACAAGATCCCACATTCGACTCAGGTGTGTAATGCTTTCAAAACAGCAAAGGGCGAAAGTTTTTGACAAAATACAAAGCTGTTAGAAAAGTTTCAGTCCCTTGTTAGTGCAAAAAAGCAGTGAGTATTAAATAATCAACGATTTTGCTATGGTAATCGCTGTATGAAGTCTGTGTTTGAATATCAAAATTCATTTTATTCAGAAAAATTGTAAACAAAACCTGGATCAGATCTGTTCGGCTTGTTTGCTTGCATTGTTTTTCATGAGCCGTGCTGTGCCAGTCAAGACAAAACTAAACGTTTATGTCAAGCCGTTCAAAAATTTTCGTAAGCCTTTCAGTCGTTTGGGGAACCCGTTTGGAAATTTTTTATGAGCCCTTCAGGTAAGTAAGCTGTTTGTAACGCGTTTAGTAGCCATGTGTTTCACCCGTTTAATGGAAAGCCATTAGTGTACGTTTTCGTGTGGAATGTCACATATCATAAATAATGATTCTGAGCTTGGGCTGCCTGTGGTATCCTTTAGCAATAGGCCAATTGCACTAAGAGGTCAGGTGACCAATTCTTCCTTTAAACAATGACTTGGAATCTTGCAGATGCCCAAAATAGTCAAAGCACATAAAAATTATCTTACACCCGAAATTTGAGAGGAAACCTATTTAAGGGAAGTAGTTTATGGCACTTTGGTTTTTCAACAAAGTAGTATGATTTCTATTGGCTGCCATGTTGGAGGGCATACTCTTGCCCTCCAACATGACCACCAAACTACTTTTTGCTTGTATCTTGTTAAATGTTTGATAGTTATGCACAGATGTGCTGAAAACGTTACCACATCATCTTTTCAACAATTTCCTTGAAGTTTAAGTGTAAAATTTCTGTTCAGCTACGACCAGCTACGAACTTACTCATTTCAAGAAAATGGTGCGGGTTTCAAGAAACTAAATTACTACTATTTTGTTTAAGATATGACCCACTGACCGTTTTTCGAAGGCAAAATCATAAAACTGTTATTTTCATAAAAATGATGTCACATGACCTCTTTGTGCAAATGGCCCGGCAGGACTTTTCTGCGGGTGACAGGTGACGGGTGACTGGTGGTGGGTGACGGGTGACGGGTGGCGGGTACCAGGTAGATGAGTAGCGGGTAGCGGGTGACGGGTAGCGGGTAGCGGGTAGCGGGTAGCGGGTAGCGGGTGGTGGGTCAGACCGTAAAAAATAAAAATAATAAAAATAACAAGGGGAAACCAAAAAAAGAAAAACAATAATAAAAATTACAAAAAGCGATATTTTAGCAATATTCTTCTACACGATATTGCATGCACGAGATAGCTTGAGGAACTCATAAAAATTAATAATAATAGTAATATTATTATTTTCATCCTGCGACCAAACAAGTAAGATCGCATTCTCTTCTCGACATGTTTGACCAGTGTCTCAGATTTTTGACAAGTGTGTTTGTTCTTTTGTTATAAGTTGGGATAAACATTGCATTGCCCGTGGGATAAATCTTTGCCAATTTGGTTCCCGACTTGTAGTTTAAAATGAACAAAATGTATATTTCGAGAAAACAAGGAAATTTTCCAAAGACTAAAGCAACAAAGCTGTCAATGTTAATACGTATCAGAGAAGGAGCAACAATGTTTTTGGCACAGCATGGACCGTTTTCACCGATGTTGGGTCTTGGACACGAATTGATCTCACTGTATATATATACAAAAAGGATCTGCATTTTTTAAATACTACTTAAAAATACTGATTAGGATGGCAATCATGCCGCATACTAGGGCAAAAACTGAGCTACGACACAGAAGGCCGAATCTCTTGCAGTCCGTTATAAACACGGCTAAACAGTTGGGGAAGTGCAATCATCTTTCGTCTTGATGTGGAAGAAAAAGCAAACTAGACAAACAAGATCGACACGTGCTATGTGTCTTGCTTGACATAGCCCATTTTCATTTCACACACCGCGTGTAGCCTGACGAAACATCACTTGTGGTGCGGAGCTAGGAGAGGTGATTGTTTTCACAGGCATGATTTCTCGTTTTTTTTTTTTCCATTTTTAGTCCGTGTAAGTAGATAAGACAAAACAAGACAATACTTTTATTTGGAGTCTGGTAGCTAGTACATAAACGTTGAAATTATTTTAAAATTACAACATACAGTTATATCAAAATCAATTACACTATAACGAGTTATAACATTTTATTTTCATATATATTTTTAACCCGCCACCCGCCACCCGTCACCCGTCACCCGCTACCCTCACCCGCCACCCGCTACCCGTCACCCGCCACCCGCCACCCGCAGAAAAGTCCTGCCGCAAATGGCCTATATTTATCAAATTTACTTACCTAACGCAGCACCTACTCCAACTTCAGCGATAAGATTATGTCCACAGGCATGCCCTATACCCGGCAGTGCATCGTACTCACAAATCAAACCCACAACTCTCTTTCCACACGAACCACTGGACGCGCGAAATGCCGTCTCTAGTGTGTAGTGCTTTGTTACTTCAAAACCTTTGTCCTTGAAGAATGTTGTGAGGACTTCATGAGCGTATTTCTCCTGATAGCAGAGTTCTGGTTTCCGCCAAATTTGTTGGTTAAGCTGATAAAGCTCAGGTGCAAAGCCTTCTATCGTTCGAAGAGCCACATCTTTCAAATTTCGTAGAATACCGGCCGCCGCCATATTGTTTTGTTCTCAACGTATCCCATGAGGGGCTCCCATGAGGCCACTTGAAACAAAAGTACTTGAGGTCGAGAAAAGTTTAATCGGGGAGGAGTGGGAGAAGTTTATGAGCCCCTGCAGGTCAGGGATGCTTTCACTTTGTCTTCTTACGGAGTTTTGTCTAAAATATTCCTGGAAGGGCTCCTGCCTGGATTTAATGAGATTCTGAAAACATTTTGTTCTCCTCTTCCGCTTACTTATAATGGGATAGGTAAGCTTAAAAACTGACCAAAATAAAAGTCGAGAGTACTCTCCGCTTACCACATAAAGGGAAAGCACAAGGGTGGGGTTCACTTGCCCCCTTTCCGTCTTATCAACGAGTCTGAGAGGCAGTCTGAGAAAACACGCAAACACACAACCAAACAAAAACACTTTTTTCTCTTCTTTTTATGTAAAATTCTTGTCTTGTCACTCAATGATCCCGGAAGGTTATAGTCTCCTTCGCAGCCGTTATTAGGGTCGTCACTCGTCACGCAACGCTCCTCGAGGAGCGTTGCGTGACGAGTGACGACCCTAATAACGGCTGCGAAGGAGACTAGGAAGGTTAGAGTTACGAAAAATCGATGACGTCAGAAGTGGCACAAGGACTAGAGTGAATGAATTTTTTAAAAAAACTGAGGTGTGTACTTATTAAAGAAAAAAAGAAAACTAAAAGAAACAGAAAGCTAGCAACCTAAATTGACAACCATGCGAGCAGAGGCTACATTTTCGCGGTATGAGCTGGAGTGCGAAAAGTAGCCTCTGCCGACAACCGTTCAAATCCGTCCAGAAATCTGGACGAATAAATTAAACTTACTACAGTTGATAGCATAAAAATACTTTCCTAAAAAAGACGATCCGTGGAAATTTTGCGGCTTAAAACCAGAAGGTCCAGAAGGGGCGAAGCAGAAAAACAAAACAAAAGCTCGAGGAGAGTAGTTCGCAGGTAGTTTTCGCAAGTTTGATTCCCGCGAAACTCACGCAGATTTGATGAACCAGTTGCTTGCGAGTGAATTGCGAATCGCGTGACGAATTTTGCGCATGCACGATAGAAAATTGAACGACAGAGGCTACTTTTCGCACACCAGCTCATACCGCAAAAATGTAGCCTCTGCTCGCAGGGTATAAATTGACTGAAATTTTGACCAAAAAGTAAGCTTCATAACTATTTTCAGAAACGACAGTAATTCTTTCCTTTTTAGAATTTGAGCCAACAAGAATTTTCAAGAATCCACCAGCTAGGAAGAATTTCCACGTTTGCAAAAGGTCTTGACTAAGTAATTATCAGGCCAATTAAAGCTACACCTCTCCCTCAATAAAATCGCCTCTTTGAGGGGGCATCGTCACGCTATATGGCACCGTTTTAAGAAGCTAAAACGGGGCTAAAACGGGGCTAAAACGTGCCTTGTGATCAAGTGAATTCCAAAAATAATGGCCTTGTTTTGTTACTGAAGACTTAAGCTAGGCGAAACTGTTGTTTTCATTCTTGTTATGAATGGCAAGGATTGACATGGATTGTAGCCTGAGAAAACAGACAACATTAGGTATATGAAAGGGTAGGGATTTCACTCGTTGAAGTTTATAAAAGGGCAGGGAAATCTGTCATTTGGGTCTGTGAAAGGGTCCAAAAGGGCTAACAGATGAATTTTATGGCTTTTTTAAGTCCAGAAGTTTTATTTGTGTGATTGATTCCTATTTAAAAGACAGTGCATTTACAGCAGTTAAAAGGGATGCAAAGTTCTAAACAAGGTATGTGAAGGGGGTACCATTTGTCAATAAAAGGTATACGAAGGGGGTACCTTTTTCGTGAAAAATGGTATATAAAAGGGTAAGGGGTTAGAACTTGGGAGGGAGCCTCCCCGTATAAACAACTGTTTAGTACTCCCCTCACCGGGAATTGACCTAACAGCAATATCCTCGTAACATAGCGCCGTCAAGCTGTTGTTGTTCAGCTGTGTATTAATTAAAGATATTATGTCTCACATTGTGAATCTTACACCATACCTATATCTCAATTTGATGTTAAAAGGGGTTTACAGACAACATACTTTAAAACTGACTAGGGGGATTCTCTTTACAGTGTTTCATATTTGCATTACTAGACATCCCATTTTAATTGAAAATATTATCTCAATCATTTTATGTACATTGATGTTTATTTTAAATGAAAGAATGATGCCAACCACCTTAGGCACTGAACTTTACTGGGTACTAGCCAGCCAACTATGCTTATACGGGTTACGTTACATATTTTAATAAAATGTTCCAAAAGCTTGAGGAATGTCTTATCATTTAAATACGGAGCAAAACAGCAAAAGGAACACACTAATTTTAACTACTAGCCCTTGCAACATGTACATCAACGTTGATAACGCACAAAAAATAAAATTCTAAAGAATACTTTCCATTTATTTCATTTCGTGTTTAAGAAAAGAATTTGTTTTAAGAATTTAGACAAGTATTATCACTTCCTTTATTCTTAAGACCGGCTTACACGTATACGAGTTTTTCTTTCCTAACAATCTGTCAGCCCAACGTAGCGACCAATTTTCACACTATGACTTAAATTTGACTGATTTTCGAGATCCAGTACGCTTCAAAATCAGGTCAACAAATCGTAGCCAGCAAACCGGTCTTCTGATCTTAAAGTTTACTTGAACTCCGATATTTTCAAGGGAAATTTTAAGCTGCTTACTTTAAGGGCGTTTAAGCATGTCATTGAATCTTAAATCAACAAATATTGGACCTTGAAAAAAAGGTCTCTCAATTTAAGAAAGGAGGATCTCCATTTACATATCTTCGATAAGACATCTTTTTTGCCCCCCAAACCTTGCATAACTTTTCTTTTCTTTTTTTTTTTTTATTTCTCTTGGGGTACTACAGTGGTCCCAAGAGGGAAAAAAACAACACTTATGCAATTTTTTGGGGAGGGTGGGGGGGGGCAAACAAGGTGTATTATGGGAGATGTGCAAATGGTGAATGGGATCATCCATGATAGTATTATGAATTTTTAAAACAATCTAACGTATGAATGTTATAATAATTTAAGCCAAGTACCACAGCAATTATAAAAGACTCTTCCATGCAAGGAAATTCAAATTTTGCAAAGTGCAAGATCAACAGGCCAGCTGTGCCTCTTTTAAGAAAAACTAAAGCAAGTCTGTAAAAGCCGAGTTGAGTGGATTTAGCAAAACCTTGCACCATGTAAGGTAATCCAGGATCCCGAATCCGGATTCCTGGGCTTTGGAATCTGCATTCAGTTCCAGAAATCTGTAATCCAATTAACAATTGAAAACCGAATCCAGATTTCACTGACAGGAATCTAGATTACCCTAACCCTCAACACAAAAGGCAATATTGTTTTACACGACCACTTAAATTAGAGGTTCTTTTGAGGTACTGGACTACTTGAACCAGGTACCCGGACTTCAGAATCCACAGCATGGAATACACAATCCAACACTGTTGTGGATTACCTTACATGGGATGAAAACCATACCTTCTGCTTCTGTTTAACCCTTTAAGTTCCAAAGTGACCAAAATCAATTTTCTCCTAACGATATCCATACATTCAAGAGATTAGGTTATGAGAAGTAATAAAATGATCACCAAAGAGAAAATGCCTCGATCGTTTATCAAATTCGCTGAACACATTCTTTAAGGAAATGTATGGAAGTCAGTTTAGAGAATTTGTGCTTTCAAGGGTTAAGAAAACAAGGTCACATTTAAATATAATCTCGAATCAACTGTAAACAGAGCGCACAAGTTGTCATGGTACTTAAGCCTACATTAGTTTAATCACCCACTGAAGGACTAAGCACAGTGGCAGTTCTGTTGTTTTTCAATAGAAATAAATTTATTCACAAAAGATATTATGGATTCTGTGGAGCAAGAAACCTTCCAGCATTTGTAACAGATGGATGAATACCTCGGTCACAGTAGCTAGGATCGCTCCATGTTTAAAGAAGACGTTAAGTTGGCAACATTTAAAACAGGGTTGTCATTTACCTTTTCTGGTGTAAAGAAAGAAGTTGCTTTTTGAGGACTTAACCCTTTCACTTTTTAACAGTTTATTAGAAGGATTTTTAAGACAAATTGATCACAAGGCACCTAGAAAAAAAATCCCTCTAATAAACTGCTAATTACTCCTTCCAGTCAAACTTGCATGCTTGCATGCTTGAGGAACAAAACGAGTACTTACACAAGGGATAATCACCTAGCACTATCTATAAACAGCCCTATCAATATCATTACTAAATAAGTCTATTGCAAAACCACACGAGGTTAAGGTAAAGGACCAACAAAAGCAATTAAGACAAAAAAAGAAAGACAATTTCATGGTCATATAATAAAAAAAAAACATTTTCAGCTGTATTTTCGTATCCTATTATTTGTTACTTTGTATAAAAGGATCTAAATTTGATCTGTGGATCAGATCCTACAGTGAAACTATCCGAATAAATACTCTTCAGTGGTACTTGTACAAGGGATTATTTATCATGCTGCAAAAACTTCCTCTAACTTTTCAGTCTGTGGATTCATTTCTATGGTTTGACATTCAAATTAAACCACTTTGGTATTTCTTTTGTCTGGCAGTAAGAGTGAAAGTTTTTAAAAAGTTTCATTTCAATTTCATCTTTCATTCAATTTTTGTCTTCCATTGTTGTTAACTAATGATCATGCAACAAAGAAATATAAAAATAGTAAAGAAAAAGAAACTTAAAATTGAGTGAGTTATAAAAAATGAACAATGCTTGTTATAATAAATTATTAATACAACAACAAAATGTGAGAAACAAAACCTTGGCCAAGTTGTTCACAAAATCAAGGGATAGTTACCATGGCAACTCAGTTGTCATGGTAACTGACCCTGGATTGGCATTGATCTTTTGTATTAAATGTTTCGTGGCCTGTGCCCAACAAGGTGTAGTGTACACGTCCATGTACACATGGATTTTAGCTATGGAGCAGTGTAAAATTAATGCAGAAAATTTCCACCGTCCATGAAAATGTCTTAACACTAAAACTAAAAGCCCAAAAGGCTGACAGCCCAAATTAAAACCAAAACCCATATCTGAAGTAGCAAATGTGAGTTAATGTGTTACTTAATTCATCAGTATTTGACCCGTCAAGGAAAGAAAAACACTCTACAACAGGGGGTCAGTACTTCAGCTCCTCTGCGGAAATGACATACTTAAAAATTTAAGTTAGATGTATAATTTTTGAGAATGCTGAGGCAATATTTTCCCCTACCTTAAAAGGTTCCTGTTAAACACTTTGTTTCCCCACAAAATAGCCTGTCCACATTTATAATAATTTAGCAGGTGAGTAATTTGTTGAGCACACAAGTGCAGCCTGCAAGCAAGCTCTCCAGGGTGCTCTGGAGGCAGGGCGGGAAAAGGAAGGAGAGCTTACGACTGCGTCTCTGGAATTTTAATATCTGCATTGAAAAAGTTGATGCGAAAGGCTGATAGGCAGAGATGACATTAGTAATGACATCATTACTCTTGGAATGCATTTTTCAAAGTTTGTTCACATTCTTGCTCATTTTGATTGGCGGAAATCTGACAGCTAAGTCGACAGGGAGCCACAGGGGAATTGGAGAGATGTATCTGCAAGCTCTCCTCCTTTTCCCACCCTACTGCCAGAGACCCGGAGAGCTTGCTCACAGGTTAACACAAGTGAAGTGAGTGCAAATTACAAGAAAGAACCTCTTCTTCTCATACCCACCCACCCACTTGTACTTGTGCTTAATAAATCCCCTGCAGTTTTTATTTTCATACAATGACTCAATGATCTCTAACCCTTAAAGTCCCAAGAGCAAGAAAAATCAATATTTTCTCCTACCAAAATGAATTCATCATAAAGGCAAAAGGTAATGAGAATTAACAAAACAATGAAGAAGGAAAATGTTTTGATCTTCAGCCAAATTCTCTTAAGGAATTCTTTAAGAATTTTAAAATGTATGGAGATCAGTTTGGAGAATTTGTATGAGGAAATTGAGGGGCTAAAGAGAAAACAGAGGGTCTATGAACAGGCTACTGCTATAAAGACAAAAGAAAACATTGTTAGAAAATTGGTAGCATCCACCCACCAGTTCCCAAATCAATAATATCTTATTTCACACCTACAAAAGGTAATCACGGCTCTCCGCCAATAATAACTTATTAATAATAACTAAAGTGGAATACCAACAAGCTTTCAGAGGATTTGGAGTCTGTGCTTTGAGCCATCTACATTTTTGTTTAAACAATCCTGATAATATTATTATGATACATATTATGTGGTTAAGAAAAGGTTGATAAGAGCAACATCCACTCAGACATAACAAAGGTAATGACAGCCCTGCTAAAAATGCTAAATCGCAGGAAGACAATACACAGGGAGCTAGTACTAGCCAATTAAAAATTAATAATATTTTTTTCCAACATAGCACTCAAATGACTCCACCCAGTGGAACCATATGAAAGCTTCATTATTGTACATTATGCTTCTATGTGAGACAAAATTGGTCACCGTGTACTTGAGTTAAACTGTCCAGACACACAACCGTTTTCTCATATTGCTCTGAAATAATCCACTTGTAAATCCTTGTAAAAATTCCCTCTTCCTCAGAGGAACAAGTCTTAACTGTCACAACAAAGGAAAAGCTCCCGAAAAGAGTCTTTTGTTACTGATGTGCACACTGAACACGCGGTCCATGTCCAGATTCGTCGTCACTTCCATCTTCATAGGCTTCTCTCTGGTGATATCTTGGGTCAAGTTCCATGAGGTCCACCTCTTCTGCATCTTCCCCGGGTGGAGCTTGCTTTGGTCGAGATGGAAGTAAGGACTCAAGTAGCTATAGCAATGAGCAAACACTGTCATTTAGGAAAACATTATTTTTGGTAAAATTGCAAAGCAATCATAACAACTTGGGAGGGGTTCAGAAGGGTGTGGTAATAATTACATGGTATTTTTCACATGTGAAAAGGTCACTGTTGCTATGGCCACATTATAAATCGTGACTTTCGCAGCAAAAAAATATTTAAGTGAAATGGTTTGGCATTTCATTGGTGTTTATATAATAAATAGAACATATAATGGCCACTTTGAGATACGAAATATTTCACTTGTTGGCTGCGCTCACTCGGGAAATATTTTTCAACATTCAAAGAGAAATTTCATATCTCCACATGGCCATGTAATATCCTCTATAGGTCAAAACTGGTCACTCATAAATTGTAAGCTTTCAGAAAATCCCACCTAACACATTATCTGCAGTCTCTTCCTAAATCAAAGATACTCACTGATATTTTGTCACATGGGATAAAATTGTTTGGAGGAAATTCAATTTCGAACTTGATATAGAGGTTTCCCTTGTCAAAGGGTCTTCTGTACCCTGGCATGCCTTCTCCAACTACACCTCTAATACAACCTGACAAAGAATTCACAATAAAACAGAATATTTAAGTCATTCTTTTAATTGAATTTAATAATACTAATTAAACTATGATAAATTATGTATTTAGTAATATCATCACCTAAAAAAATTTGAGTGGGAGCAGAATGGCGAAGTCAAAGATTTGCTGAAACATTGATCAGACTCCTGCTTAGAATCAATGTCAAGACTTAAGGCTGGTTTTCACTAGCAACAGAATCAGTGTTTTGCTTACCACTCCATCGCTTAAGATCAGCTACTCAAGATTGATGAAGTCATAAGCAGAAGTGAAAGAACTAAACCAATCACAACATGTGGGAAGGAGAATAAAAAAAAATTATTGTGTTTGGTTCATAGTTCTTTTTCTGATTCTAATTCTGCAAATGTAGTTTTTATTAAATTGTAAGCCATAGTATCACAAGCTGTGCCAGCAGTGGAAAATTCTGATTATTGTGGCTCTGATTCTCTCAAGTAGATGTCCATGTTCAAGGCTCTAACTTTTTATCTGTACTAGGTTGTAGGTGCTCTTACATGTATATTTATATGTGGTGCGATAATAAGGACCTGAAGAGGTCCGAACCCAAAAAGAGCCCTTACCTGGTTCTATAACCTGACCAGCCGGGTATTTCACAATCAGATCTCTCTTATCAAGGTGCTTGATTACCATATGAAAGCCACACAGTGCTTCTGCAAGGTGAATTTTCTTGGTCATAAAGAGATCATCTCCTTGACGCGTAAATAAGTCGTGATCTTTTTGTTGTAAAACGAGGATTACATCACCAGGTTCAACATTGGGCTACAGGAGTGAGAAGATGAAAAGAAATGGTTAAATGGGCCAAGGGCCTTAAAAGAACAGTACCTTTAAAAAGCACATCAAACAATTTGGTGCAATAGCCTTTTGTGCTAAGCAATCATTTGACAACAATTTGTAAAAACATTCTTTCAGGATTTTGTTGTCTTGTGCCAATAGGGCATTTGGTATTGAAACCTCACTGGGATAACTAAATATGAATTAGAAAGAAAAATGGTAAATTCTGACAGTTGACAACAAAATAATGAAACCAAGAGTGCTTTGCATTTCCCTAACCTGAGGGTGTCCAGATAATGTTTTCAAGGAAAACTCTCAACCATTCTTAAAAACCTAGTTCAAATGCCAGGATAGTCTTGTGCTGAACCTCATTTGAAAACATTTTATTTCAGAGGGACTTTGAAGAAACAACTAATTCAGGAAACATACTTAAGTCAAACTAACCTTCCATATGATATCTACCAAAAGGATTTGCTAACAGTCACAATTATGGGAAGAGTTTATGAATTAATGATTCAGGGTCAAAGCTTTAGAAAACTGTTGTACAAATCAGCCACTGCTCCAAGTGTCGAAAAATGCAAGAGCATCTGCTGAACACACTGCTCTACATTTACTCTTCACACTTAACATAAATTAATAAAACTGACAATCTACACTGATTCTCACATCTCACTTCTACCAAACCTAATGCACCAGTTAAGACATGCGCTGTTTGGACCAGATGATCAGTATGAGACTCGGGGAAGCTGCCTACCTACCTCTCTCATACTCCAAAGTCAACTCTAACTTCTTACTAAGGCAAAAATGTTGGGTTATAAGAGGAGTAACTGGGCAGTTTTGATTCAGGGAAACTGACCACCTACCTCCTGTTGGGTAAAGGGAGAGGTAGGTGGGTTTTGCAGAATCTAACACTGATTCAAGCCAGATGTTATAATGCCACTGAAGGATAGCTACAACATTTACCTCCTGATCTCCTTCTCCCCTGAATGTGATCTTTTGTCCATCATTCATACCCTTGTCCACATGGACCTGAAAATAGATTTTTACCAAAACAAATTTATGTTGTTTACTCATCAATTGCAGACTATTTTACACTGGGGGGGAAACATCTAAAAGGTCTGGACAAATCTAACATATGACTGTTAAGAGCATGTTAACCCTGTAAGTTCCAAGAGTGATCAACATTAATCTTCTCCTAATAGTATCAATAAATCATCAACAGAAAAGGCTATGAGAATTAATAATGTGATCAGCAAAAGTGCTTTGATCTTTTATCAAATTCTCTCAACCAGTTCCATAATGAAAATGTGCATGTCGCAGTTAATATTTTATCTCAGGTAATTCTTATTTATTCTTTGTTTCAACTTCATTAGCATACATTGCCATACCCAAAAACAAAAGGAAAAACAAATATTACCAGAGATAAAAAATTAACTAGAACATCATGTATGGAGATCAGTCTAGGTAATTTATATGTGGATAAAGGGGTAAGTACTTCCTGTCTTTACACTGCCACTAAGATGTCTCAGAATGCCTCAAAATGACACATCTAACTTTGGAACTATTTATCTGTCTCATTTCCCATATGTACACTAGACAACTCCAGCTAGAGAGTGACACTGGTCTTTGAGGGGAGGATCTTGCATCCGTCAAGGTCAACAGACAGGAATGGGACAGACTTATTAAATCAGTGCGGGTGCACCCAAAATAGATAGATGGATACTAGATAACAAAGACATTCGAGACATCTTTGTCTGAGATGTCTTAGACATCAAATTAATTATTGATATGGTGCACAGTTAATGATGCAAAGTGTATGTACCATGCAACTACACCTTCATCATAGTAAAATTAATAACCTATCACAAACCAAAGGGCAAGATTTTGTTCAATTTCAAACAACCAGCCAAGATATCAATTCTGAGGAGCAAGGTAATGTCAAACTTTGCTTGCCTCTGGTAATTTGAGATGATAAACAAAATAATAGACCAAGGTAAGAAATTCTGTTTTTACTTTTCAAGCTGTGGGTAAAGTCATAAGGAATGACCATTAAAATGCAAGCTCCTTGGCTGCAGCTGTTCTTCTGCACAGATTCACAGAACTACATGTGTTGATGTTGTTTCTCACCACTTAACAATTTAAAACTTTACATATGTTGTTTTCTTAAAATTAATGGTAACCAATGGCATTCTTGGGAGTTAAAATGTTTATTAACAATAAATTTGCAATAACTTTACCACCTTACCTCTAAAATTTTGCTTTCCTTGCATACTTTTTTTCCCTGACACTTTTTACACCTATCTTTAGGATTTATCACCTCCCCTGAAAATCAAAACCATTAACATTCATTAAATGAGGAGAAAACTAAAGCCTGCGAAAACAGCCATCTCTCCTAACTCCTCCCCAGAAGGGACATTTTACCACGAGAGACATCTGTGCCTCAACAAAAGAAATTCCACACTGATGACATAAAACAATGTTTGCATAACTACCGTAAATGACCTAATAAATGCCCACTTCCACATAAATGCCTCTTATCTAACAAAAGCCCCATCTATGCCGTTAAAGTAAGTATTAGACGCCCCTCTCTGATAAACGCACCCTGACTCGAGGGAGACAATCATTTCATTTTGTTTTATTATCTCATTAAATAAAAGAATAATCACATCAAGTAAACTGAACATGGGCTTTTAAAGTGTCCCAAATTTTCAATGTTAATTTTCAATGTCATTATAAACTATCAAATGAACAAAACCTGTGTCAATTTTTAATTTGGAAAGGAGAGGATAAAAGAAAGAGGAGATGGCAAGGGGGCTAGAGGAGGGAGACTGTTCCAATAGTCTAACCTACTCATTATAAATGCATGAATCAGTTTCTCAGTATATTCACTAGTAAGGTATTTCCATATGTGTTGGATACTAAACAGATAAAAGAATGCACTACCATGCCGATCACCAGAAACTCAGTCTTATCATCATTCAACATCAACTTATCATTAATCATCCATGAGCAAACATCAGTGATTTTAATTTGTTCAATGTTAGGTTTCTCCTGGTTTTGTGTTGTTTTGCGAGCTTGAGCAAAACTCAAAGAGCACAATTATTGACTGTTTTGTATATAGATTAATCGCATTTATATTTGACCTTTGTGGCCTTTTTTCTTTTGTCTGTAATTCGTAAATAATAGCTAAAACAATATAACTGCTAAGTCAACAAATCAGAGCTCCTGGCCAGATTCCGGACAGATTTTAAGTCATCAGCATGGAATTTCTTTTGCTGAGGCATGGACATCTCTCCTGGTGAAACGTCCCTAACAGCTAGGAGGGAGGACCTGACCTTGCATTAAGCAATTCATTCCACTTTTTTTACGGTAAAATCATATAACTTTCACTTATTTTATATTAACATGATGTCATATGACCTCCTAGTGCAAATGGCCTATAAGCAGGGTTTCATTTTCCATTTTACCATAGAAGGGCATTAAAGGACAACTTAGATGGACAAAATTCCTTACCCTCGCCACTACATTCATTGCAAGAAGACTGCATCTGTTGTACCATGCCAGGACCAATCGACCGAATAGTCACCTTAATACCACGTCCTTTACACCCCTGACAGGTGCGAACAGCCCCTGGTTTCCCTCCAGCACTGCAGAGTAAGTGAGATTACGTTATCCTTGGTTTATTTTTCAATGAATATAACAGCCAGCTTACAATTCATTGCTGGCCTCCATAAATTTCTTATTGCATGAATTGGGAGGCATCAAAAGACATTCATCAAATTCAAGAAAAGCGAGCTGGCAGAAACTACCTTGCCCAAGAATGCTCTGCTCAATATGTAAGCAACATACAGAGATGAATCTGAAACCTACAACTACTAACGGATTCAACTTTCAAGAATCTTAAGGGGGAGGGGGGGGGGGGGAGGTTGACCTGGATTGACTGTAAAAAATCCCATCCAAGAGATCATGGGTTCAAAGCTACCTGCTGGGAATTCACTTCATGTTGAACATTAATAAATTGTACTCACTATCTGCCTTTTCATTGGGTTAAAGCCGACATTAATTTTGGACATCAGCGCAACCTACAGATCACTAATTAACCAACTGCCTTGCTTAAGTGGAAGGTGGGTGCCTGGGATACATTTACATTTAACCACATCTAATCTATTAATAACTTCACAGGAGCTCAGGGTTCAGGAGTAATCATCAATTGTTTATTGCAACAGTGCTGTTTCGTATGGTTCCGAAATTATAGGACCACACTCATCAAGCAACTTCAACGATTGAACTAAAA
>NC_133202.1:28447265-28459765 GCF_958299795.1 Porites lutea
GTTTCTAACAATAAGTGATGCAGGCATAAAGTGCTACAGTATTTTTGAACAAAAAATATACTCTACAAAGTGGCTGATCAGTTTTCTTTAAAAAATAATCATAAAAGCCTCAGATTTAATTTTTTTATAAAGCATTTAAAAATACTTGTCCTATACTACAACTGCATAAGAACAATATGCGGTCACATTCAACCTGTTTCAGATGTGTCAGTCGTGTGCGCATAGAACATTTATGTGCGCTCTAGAAGAGGGGGTAACAGTTTCCAAATAAAAGGGCATTACAGAAATTCCCCCAACGAAACAAGATAAAGGGATTATATCATGACGTAGGTAAGCCAAAAGAGCCGCAAGTTACAAGGAATGTTCTTAATTCATCACCGAGTTTTGAGGACATGGGCTGATATCGAAATCTCGACACCAATATCTTCTCAAAGTTGACTTTCTGCGCTGCGCCATTCAGGGGCCTTGGCCAAGAAAGGCCGCAGAAGATTACAACTGACAGAATCTGTGTAATTTCATCGCTCGATAATGTTGCCACTTTGTTTCCACTTCGACAACTGCAACTTGGCAGATCGTGAAAGAACTAAATCATTTGTCAGTTTTTCGAGTCTTAGCTTAATCCACTTCCGGTTGAGATTCGCTTTTTTGGCATTTTTTTTCCATTCTAAACATGCTTAGAACCGTAAATGTTCAGGCGCCAGCCGGATCACAAATATCCACTTACCGAACATTCCACCGCCAAAACCACCAAAAATATGGGACAAAATATCCTCCATACCACCACCTGAGGGATAAATGATAGTTAGAAGGACGTAAATAACCGAAAAGTTGTTCAAAAGCAAAAAGCACGCGAAACAAATTTCAACCAGCAGACTTTCTAATTCAGCTTCCTTGGTAAAACCAAACATGGATCGTAATACGTCATATCGAAACGGAAAACTAATTATGGGTCGTTTGCAATGTTTAAGCTCAAAATGTACGTTCAATTGCAGGAAAAGAAACGAGTTTAGCGAACATCGAAATAAGTTGACTTACCGCCCATTCCAGCTCCTTCACGCAGTCCTTTCTCACCATATTGATCATAAAGTTGGCGTTTTTCAGGGTTTGAAAGCACCTCGTAAGCGAAGCTTATTTCCTTAAACTGGACAAAAACAATGACAGTTAGTATCTAAACTGACTAAAGCTCTGAGAAACTGAACACTGAAATATTGCCCAGAAAACTAACTTACTCGGTCGCCAGCGTCCGGATTTTTGTCAGGGTGATACTCTTTCGCCAGCTTCCTGTAGGACTAGAAAATTTTGCCACGTTAAAGGGACAAAACCACATAGACACATCAAGAATTTCCCAAAGACTACTCCAGCCTTCCAAAAAACAACCAACTTACCTTTTTAATCTCTGTATCGTTCGCATTGGGGCTGACACCAAGAATATCGTAGAGCCGCGTGTCCGCCATATTGTGTAATAAAGGCAAACTGTTGTGTGACCGGTAACCATCGCATGACGTAATAGAACACGTGCTAGTACCCAGGCAAACTTCAGACGACAATCAAATGTGGTATATCTTGAGGAAAGATTAGGGGGGAAGTCACGAAACATATTTTGACGACCACCAATACGCGTAAATACAAGAAATATACCAAGAGATTTTCGTATAAGATTGGATTAAGCTGTAGGTCTGTTTGATTTGCTGTTCTTTTTAGTTTTTAGCCTCCGTTTTTATTTCGTGCTGATGGTAACAGCTTTTAGCGCCATGTTGACAATTCTGAATACATCAAACATCGAATCTCAATACAACCTTAATGTCGGTTTTTGGTCGTAGAAAGCCCATTAACTGCGTTTCATTTCGCTGTATCCTATTGTTTGCCTGTCGATCTCTTTTCTCTCGCGCAAAAAAATAACTTTCATGAAAAGGGAAAAAGCAAGAGGAAAATCGGTGTAATTTGCAGTTCTAGCTGAATTCGTGATCAAATAGAGCAAATCGGCTCTCTGATCTGACACCACGTGAAAAGCGCAGTGATGATCCGTACATAGAGCAAAGTAAAAAACCCAAACGTGTTTTTTCATTTTGAAAGGAAGAAAAGTTAAAAAACGAGAGTAACAGAGCAAATAATAACGAGCTATTGTTAAATAGTATTTTTTATCGTTGTGGCTCGGAACAGCTGTGAATAATTCATCAAACGATAGAAGTTCTTTTTTAACCTAACGCACGCAATGTAGAAGTGTTCCTTCAAGGTCAATGTCTCGCCCTGGATTGAGTTTGTCAACTCAATTTTGACTTTGACAAGCAATTTTAATTTATTTGTCCTTTTTAAAACTCAAACAGAGACAGAATTGAGTCTCGTCTTCGCATGCAAGCGTTCTACTTCCAACTCAGTCACGTTACCCGTGGTGACAATATAAAATTAAACGAGAATACATGGTAAATCGGGCTCAGCTGAGGACAAACCTTATGAAAGCCTCGTGCAGGGTTTATAAAGAAAACAGGGCTTAACTCAAAAATAGTGTCAACTGAGGCTAAACGATTGCATGATACCTAAAGATTCATGGAGGAAAAACGTGCCATTTAATATTCTTATATCTCGATCTCTCAGCAGTTAATCACTTCGGACGGGAAATTAATGTGCTCGTGTGGTATCCGGGTTTAGTTTGATGGCTGCCCCCTTTTTAACGGCCTCAAAGTAATCAAGTTAGCAAGAGCAATTATAGCACAAGGTTCGTGGCGGAGGGCCTATACAGACACTCGACAAACCAATGAGATAGCTGCTTGTCTGAAAGGCCTATTCAAGGACCTTTTAAATTTCAGTCCATGAAAAATCGAGACAATATAGCCGTCTTAAGAAAAAGAGACCATTACTGTTCCATTCGCACGAAAGACGGCGAAAATAGCCAGGATTATTTTAAACCAGGACCGAGTCGATAAACTTATTTTGTCGATTGTACTCAGTCAAAAATAGAAATAACTGAATATCGAATGCTTTCTGAAAACTTCAAGAATATAAGTCTGGAGACTCAAGTATCATTTATGACGTCACGAAACAACTTAAAAACTTTTTCTGGTTTGGTTATTAATTATTTGGCTACGGTTTTTAACATGGCATTCTTCAACTTCCTGTATGTTGCCATATTCCGCGCTTAACAAAATATACAAGTGAGTTCCTTTCACACAAAGCACCCGGAAAAATTCCCCTGAATTATTATGCAAACATTGGACGCACACAATCACAGAGAGATTAAGCGCTTTCTTTTTTTGAAAAAAGGCTGACACTTGATGTAACAGCCGAGTGCATAAGGAAGTCCCAGGCGAAATTTATAGGCAGTTTGGCACTCAACCACAGCCCGGCACAGACTGTGGTTCCCGGCCGTAGCGGTGGCTCTGACTGAAACTAACAAACTAGAAATAACTCGGTTTCAATATTCATGCGGTAGCTAATATTTTGTTTTGTCAGTGAACGATTCACACTAAAAGAACAGCTCAAAACCCTGAAAATCCATCATGAAATTGCGTGTTGCGACTGAGCGGGTAAACATCATTGCATGAGGTACTAGACGAAATAATCATATCACGCGAAAACTAATCAAGCGCATTTCCTTGGGCTACACAGAAAAAACAAATACATAGTGGTGCAATGTTTAATCAGGTGTCCAGTTCATCTGCGACTTCTCTGATTCGAGGAGGTTTATGCCAAAGTTTTAAAATTTCAGTGCGCTGATCATAAGAGGGATCGGTCTGGAAAGTCGATTGAAATACGAAGATCCGGGATCGATTAGACGGGATTAGAATGGGCGATAAGCGAGGTCCCGACAGGGGATCACTTGTATATCATTGTGCTCTGCATTGGATCGAAAAGTCAGCGACTATTTCAAGGTTCTTTCCGAGAATTACCAACGTTTATATATCTAGCAAAAGTTAAACACATCGCTTGGAGAATTACGTTTCTAAAATTGAACAGAGATACAGCCGTGTCCCGATAACATGAACCCTCGCTAACTCGAACCCGTCGATTTCCCCTTGATTTCGTTCAAACATTTACAGTCGACTTCCGATAACTCGACCCTTTAAGGGAAATATGTAAAACAAAAACGAAAAAAGTTCGAGTTTAGGGAGTTTGAGTTATCGTGAGCCCAAAGAAAATAGCTGGAACTAAAAAAAAAAAAAGTTTTTACGGTACAGTGAACATTTTAATCACATTTACTATTTGAAATGTTAAGCGAAAATTGTAAGATACTTCTACTAGATTATAAATCAACTAGATTATAAATCAACAATGTAGCAAAATATTGCCTAAATAGAGCATGAGCTTTACTGTTCTCAGAAGTAAAGCAGTTCACGTTAGACTTGTTACAAACAACATCAGCCTCCACTAGTGAAAATATGCCTACCAAACGTCAAAGGGAAATTCAATTTTCAATGATTTGGACGCCATGCAGTACACTATTTTTCCACAACTTTTTCAAGGGCCGATGTTGTTTGTTACAAATCTAACGTGAACAGCTTTACTTCTCAAAACAATAAAACACATACTATAGGCTTGACTTTCAACATCGGTTCGACCAGTTCCGGCCTCGATAGGTGCTCCAGCTCACTTAAGTTGCCTCAGGGCCTCCTTTTCAAAGCTAGGGTCGTTAGTGTGATTCGTTGGCTATGAGAATCCAGCATTTTCGATTTTTGTGTAAATAAAGCTTAAACCCAAATGATCTACATACAAATTCTCCAGATTATGTTCCGTGTATTTCCTTAAAAGAATTAGTGATAAAAGTATTTTCCCTTCAGTAATTATTTTACAAATATGCATAACCTTTTTTTTTTTCTTAATGGTGCATGAATATTGTGAGAAGAAAATTGATTTTGATCACCGTAGTTTGTTCTGTTAAGTAGAGAAACTCTTCTTCCTCCGAAATGTACAAGGCCTTTCCTCGCCTTTACTGTTCGGGTTGGGATACAAAAAAAATACCAACTTCACACTAGCTGCGACATTTGAAAGGGGACATGACAGGAAGCGGTGCTGAAAGCTTGGAAGTGTGCCATGGAATCAGTGAAAGAAACCGAAAAGTCACAAACTCGAACTTGGGTTCCCACTTTTTCGGAAGGGACGTTAATGAAAAACAAGCTTTGACACTCCCTCCTTTTCACGTGGCTTCCCATGGTCCGTTACCCGCTCACGATGCAATTTTCATTCAGTTTCATTTTGTTTTATCCTCGGCTTGTACATGCGTGTTTACTGATAAGATCGAGCCCTCGCAAAGCCGGAAAGAGGAGCATGTACTGCTTTAATTTTTTAAATAAGAGGTGGTTAATTTTAGAGTCAATTTTACCCTTCTTAGTGGAGGTTGTAGGACTGGAAGCAGAAATCTGCCGTAGTTCTCCTTTTGGGGGTATCTCCAAGCTTCTCGCGATACAGATGACGCGCCCAACCTCGTCCTGGTGTCGAGAAATGGCAAGGTTGATCACGTGCTACAGTCAAGTAGAAAGGTCACCAGAGGGTTCACGGCAGTGTTTTTAGGCAAGCGATCAACTTGAAGAATTATAATTTTGTCAAAACAAAACGACAATGGCTCTTTAAGAGGGCTGTAATCTTTGTCTGCGGTTAACCATATAGAACGGAACCGGAAGGGTATTGAAAGTGATAATCGTGCCTGCTGTTGGTCCCCAAGTTGTTTTTCTCTTTCCAGGAGCCGGATTGAGGACCCCTGGGGAGGGGGTGGGGGTACTCAACAAAGTTTTATACGGGGAAGCTCCGCTCCAGGGTCCACCCCCTTATCTGCTTTTATTTACCATTTTTGACTAAAGAGATACCCCTTTCCTATACTGCCTATTAACCAATGGTACCCCTTTCACATACTTAGTTTAGAACTTTGCATCGCTTTTAACTGTGTTAATACACTGTCCTAAAATGTGAATAAATAGCAAAACCAGAACTTTTCTCAACTTTTTCACTGCCACAAAACGCATATCCGCCTTTTGGGACTTTTTACCGCCCAAAATGACCGATTTGCCTAACCTTTCATATATTTCAACACGTGAACGAAATTCAGGATTGTAGCTGACTTTGATACTCTGTCTAATCAGCCACGTGGCGTTTTCATTGCGCATAGATTTGGTAAGAGGAGCAAATGATTACTATGGATGGAATGAAAACATGCGGTTTGTTGTTACTATTGTCAGTTGTGTTGCTGTTATTTTGGTAGTCAGAATTATTGCAGTGCAATGGTAAGGTGTTTGCGCATGCGTGTGGAGGGCAATCCACCCCGGCTATTCATCGCCAGGGGTCTTGTGATATAGGGGTAGGTTATATCGGGGTGTTGTTACATGCATCAAATTATAACTGGGGAAAAGAACTGTCATTTATTATGCAGGGGTTTCGTGGTAGATGATTGTAAAAAACTAGAGGGGATTATATAAAACTGCATTCAGTGTCTTAACATGGAAAAAGTAGCCCCGTCGACTTTGTATACGTTTAAATAAGTATATACAACTTTCATGATCGCGGAAAGAGGTTTTTTGTATCCAGCGCTCTACATGTGAGCTGAATGGCCTTGAATTTAATTGAGGGCCTCGTAATTTTAGTTAAAGTTACAATCTTTTGGCTAAATTCCATCCAAACCTGAATCAGTACAAATTATTTGTAGGCTTTGGACGTAAACAAAGTGCATGACTAGTCTGCTCTGGAATACAGCCCTCTCTCATCAGGCTAACCTCCTCACAGGTATCATGGACTTGTCCGCTCCCTGGGAACGTCCCAGGCGGCGAGGAGCGAGGATCCAGGGATGGCTGTATTCGCGCAGGCTAGTGTCATGACTTGAGATTTCTTGGAGGTGCTGTGAATGTAAAATAATCATTGAAGAAAATAAGAGTCTTTTAGGATAACGGGTTTTTCACGCCGTGAGCTGAGTGAGGATAAGGAGGACATGATGCCGATCTCGTTACAATGTCTGAACAAGAGCGCTGGAGGAGATTTCTAATCTCGTAATATTGAACATTTATGGTAGAATTGTAGAAGGAGTAAACAAAGCGTTTGTCAGAAATAGAAAAATTGAAATCGTAAAATACATGAAACCGAGCCAATCAAAATTGCTAAAGGTAAGCTCGATTGTTTGGGCCTTCTTTAATGGGTTTCTCGTGATTTAAAATACCGGATTATAGCAGAATCTCAGTTAAGGTGGTAGGAAAGTTCTGCACCCACATAATTCAGCGAGGATATTCAAGTGAAGAGGTGAATATATAGTCCCATCCTCCAGAGAACTGAGTCTTTTTTATTTGAAACACAAAGACGTACGGCACTTTCCTTAGGTTGTCTTGTTACGTGCTGATCATAAATCTCGGCTATCCGGTCTTTCAAATTTCATGGCGATTTCAATCAATGTAATTAGGGATTTTCACGGTTACATTCTCTATAAGCTTGAAGACTCAATCAGCTACTTTGAAGGATTGAAGGAGATTATAGTGATAAATATTCGGTGTCTTTGACTTCCTTCCCGGATCTTGTCCTTAAGCCGCAAATGGTTTTCCCCTAGAAGGACTGCACGCAATCCGAATATCAAACTGATTGATGGGAGCGTACAGAAATCTGCAGAGAGATAAAACTGCGCTCCTCAAAATTTCTTTGGTTTACGGTAAATTAACATTTGCCTTATTCATAATCACATTTCATATCACAACAGTTTACTGAAAGTATAGGGCATGATTCGGTTTACCCGGCCAGCTAACTAGCCCCTCGAGACCGAGATAAAAACCTGTGTTTTTACTTTAGAAAGAAAAATAAACATTTTTTGTTAAGATCAAAGAGGGAGCTTTGAGAAACTGACTCCGCAAATTTACGCTAAATTTAAGTTTCAGCGTCGAGGCTTTTTTTTTCTTTTTTTTTTTAAGAAGTGTCCTGGAAGACTGCAAAAAAAGCCCGTATTTTGCCAAGGTCAAGAACGCGCGCGCGAGGTGAAGGAAAGTTGAAGAGTAAGGGTGACAATGGAGAGTGAGATTGGAGAGAGGCCAACGCGCTCCACGCGAAAATATCACGCCTTGTTACGGGCCTTGCAAAAATGATTTTGACCGATTGTTTTGCTGTTTAGTCCTAGGGTATAGGTGCCCATAGTTCATACTCTCCCCCCCCCCCCCCCCCCCCCACCCAACAAACACGCCATGGGAGATACTGGACATTGGGTATGGTTTTTTTACTCCTTTCAGGATCCAGTTGCTCATTGCACGGGAAACAACAATATTTCCCTTTAGTCTGGTCCTGTCCCTAGGCTTTAGCCTTCAATGGCCTTTCTCAAAATGGTGTCCGTGGCAAGAAGTGCAGACTTTTGTAAAGTTCTAAGCCTATTTGGAAATCCTTTTTCTTTCAAGTGACTTCGGTGTCACTTCTACACCTCCCACAATGGCTCCAACGCCTTGATATTTCCCTTACAATGACTTGATATTTTTCCCTTTTCTTTCTCTTATTTCTTTCTGTGTTAATATAGCCAGGCAACGTAGTATCTATGATGAGGACTTTGCCCAGATGAACTCGAGTTGCTCTAGAGAACCTACGCAATGTATACAGACAAACCATGAACTCAAGTTATTTAAGGCATGGGCTGACTCCAGTTATTCACTGAAAAGGTGTGAGATGGTCTACCTATCTTTCAAACTTTTATAGTAGCCGTGTGAAACTTTGTCAGACACATACATCGTTATTTTGTGTCAATTTGGCAAATGAGGTCACGTGACCCATCACCACCTATAAAAGCTTTCCATGGGGGTTTTTAACTATTCTACTAATTGCATGATTTTAAGGACTTCAGTTATATTATTTCTGTGTTTGACAATGTAAACATTTTTCAAAGTAAAAGTGTGATAAAAGAATTACTTGTAAAGGGGGACTAGGTTCTAAAAGTAATTGCATATTAAAATTTATACACCCAACGGCCTTAAAATTACGCAACCAGTAGGGTGCACTCTATGTGTTAAGTTTTAATTTAGGTCATCTGAAGTCACGTGACTTAATTTGCAAAATTTTGATCTGTTAAAAAGTATAACTTTTCCAGACATTTCATAGTCCACCCAATTTACAATTTCATGATGAACACTTACGAATATAGACCACCCCCGCAGAAGCTGCCGTCCAGGACAAAATGCTCAAAATATGAAGAAGGTCCCTTGTGAGATCATGAGAGGTTCCCTGCAACCACTGAGTTTTAATACTGAGTTTAGTGTTCTGAATAAGTAGTCGCATACGGTAAGGTGATCGCCAACGAGATAGCCTGCGTAGCTGGCACCTGTAATTATCTTATTTCAGGCCGCGCGTCCTCGAGATTTCTTCCCTCGCCCTAAAACAACTGCCTGCTACGCAGGTTACCAACGAGAGGGAGTCGCGTACGAATGTTCGACTGTAGTAATTTCAGGTGTTGTTGACATTAGACGGCAACTGATTGTTTGCAAATGCACCGGTGAATAAGCTTCTTTGCGAAGACAAACTTTGAGATAGGAAAACGGTAAGAAGGGGATATACGTTTGTACTGAAAAATTCAATAACATATCAAAGACCAAGACCAGGTAATTGCAGGAATCCCTGAAATGGGACATTTCGTGAGAGTGGCTTCAACGCACCCTGGCGAGTAATGCAAGTAGTGCTGAGCCTGTTTCAGGTTCCGAAATATAATAGTAGGGAAAGCAGATCGAGAAAAGTAATCTATTCAATAACCATCCGAAAGTAACGACTACCCGAAAATAACGGCGACCCTAAAATAGCGGTCCATTTTGCCTGCTAGATTCGAAAGTAGCGGGGGCGTTACGGATGTTACTTTCGGGATTGTACAGTATTCTCCTGACGTCGAACGCATTCATTATTCCAAGTTATCCTCAAAACTCAGCCTCCTTAAATGAATGTTGTTTCTTAGCCTAGAAATACCAAACACAACAATATATTGGTCTATATTGTATTGTAAATGAAGACACAGCGATAATGATAATTTGAGTAGCGGAGATCAACTAGAGATCCGTGAAGCTATAAGAAAACTAAAATGACTCGCACATTCCAAAGGACTAAAGGGTTCATTGCTCCAACTCTTACAGTGACCCTGTTCTAGGTCGTGTTAGGGCGAACGGTTTAGTAAGTACCTAGCCTTCGTGGCAGGCGTTTAAAGGGGAAGGGGATGGGGGAATTTGGCCGCGCGAGAGCGCGCGAGGGAGAAAGGAAAGGAACTTCCTTCCTCCTCCCTCGCGCGCGGTCTCTCCTTCAGCCCTTCCCTTTCTAACGCCTGCCACGCAGGCTAGTAAGTTCCGAGCTGAACAGCAATAAAGAAGTTTCTTGAGATGAGCCTTTAGAAAAAACTACGCAAGTGTTGCGATATCAGTTTAACCGGGGAATTCGAGTTATCGGGGTAAATTTCAGTGAAATTTTGATCAAGGGAAAGGAAATTTACACTTGGTGCCCGATTTGGGGAGTGGGGGATTGGGCCTTGCAATTTGTGAGCATCACAACATCACAATTTGCGTACTAAATTTAAAGACAAGAGAGAAGGTGTGAGTGTACCATAATCAATCTTCCTAACGTTCGCAATGTCACAATGCCACATAGGAACATTCAAAGGATATCGCCCAGTATGAAATAACGGTTAATAATCTCTTAGGTTCCGGGGAGTTTTGGTAATCATTGATTCATTTATTTGCTGTTCACCGATTTCAATACTGGTAATTTGTTGTCTTGCGAGGGTGATTTATTTGGAAAGCCGTGTTATTTTGCTTTGATTTCGCGTTATCAGGTTAAAACAAAAGAATTATTTAAGAGTCTTCTTTCATTGTTTATTTGATGATACATCACAGGATAGCCGATACCATAAATCACCGGCTTATTTCCGGTCGTCGCTTCTTCGGCTGAATTATTTGTGCGTGGCTTAGTGTGATAGTTTGTTGAGACAAAAGAGTTAATGAAAACAGTTTGCTGTATTATTGTTTGCTGCTTCAGATACAATCAAGTGCTCAGGCCGTTTCCAAGCCAGTTCGAGGAACGTCCTCTTGATAATGACTAGCAGGAAGCGGGTTAGGAAATCGTTCTCAGTCGATGACCTCAGACAAGAGGTAGCCAACGAGAGCTCTTTGCAGCAACTCCTGGGCAATTTTATTGCCTTTCCAGCAGAGAATGCCCCTGAGTCGAATCCTATAACTCTCGAGGTTTGGCTTGTTGCAAGGTATGGTCTCCTCGCTACCGTTGAAATGTTATCTTTCACTCGATCTGCGATGTCCTTGCCAGCAAATGAACAACAACGTTTGCTGGCGACATTTCATCCCCACGTTGATGCCAAACACTTCCATGTGCTGCATAGAGTTGCCAGGACTTCGCCGGCTGTGTTAAAGAGTGGTCAAACGTCTGTTCTAACTCCTCCTGCATCCTCCTGCTTGCTTTGCCCTAATTCACCTCATCTTAGTGTACATCACAAGTGCAACGTAGTCGTGTACGGTTTTGGTGGGGCAAGGCAAGCAACAAAGATCTCCACAAGGTGTCAGCGTTGCCGCAACATATACAACTACACCTCCTTCGGAAACGCTGGGGATGGTTGGACTCTGTATCAGGAAGCCAGGGATTTGGTTGAGGCTAGCGACGCCTGCTTCGTCGAAAGACCTATGTTCGAGCCGCAGTGTTCGCTAGCGTAAGTTTATAGCTTACATATACTGTATTCTAGCTTGTTATTTTATCTGATTATTCCAGTCTAATGTGATGATTATTCCAGTTAGGCTCACCCATCGTTATTATTTTGTTCAAGAAAAAGGGAAAAGGGTCTGTTTTTTATCTTAAGCTTAGGTAATCTCTTGTTTGTCCTTTACGTCTCATATTTTCTCGTCTCTCTCGCCGTTTTTTCCCTCTCCTTGACTTGTTTCCTTCCTCCGCTATCTGAACAACAGGCACAGGCTACAATATTTGTGGATGTATATATACATGAATTCATTCCAACTTGAATTAATGTGACATTTGTGAAGTGAGTAACTGCAAGGGGGTGTCATTAACGATATACATTTTTTCATTGGAAAATTAAAGATTTTCCTTCCTTATGAGAAATAATATAAGAAGAAGAAAAAAGAAAGAAGAAGTGGTAAAAGAAGTGGTTAATTTTGTATAAGATGCAACATTTTTAGGAAAACCCCCTCAGTTTAACACTGATCGATGCTACAATAGACTTTGTCACGGTTTTCGACGCCATCTTGAGGAGTAGGCGAAAGCGTGAAAAATGAAAGTGTTTGTATGAAATAATTTCCGTAGAACGGCTGCTTTGACAAAAATATGATTTGTAACTAAAGCTTCTCTCCTAAGAATTCTACTGAAAAAAATTGACGGAGTTACATGCACGAGAAGACCCAGAACCACTTTTTTAAATTTTCTATACATTTGTGAGAAAGTCCCGGGAAAATTACAGACTAATATATATTATATATAGGGAAAATTAATCTAGAGTAAGCCTCTGGAGAAATCTCAGCACAGGTACGCCCCCGAAAATTTTTTTAGGACAATCCTTTGCTTTGTAGGTTTAG
>NC_133202.1:28464765-28487265 GCF_958299795.1 Porites lutea
TGATACTTTGTGATACCTTGTGATACCTTGTGATGCCTTGTGATACTTTGTGATACCTTGTGATACTTTGTGATACTCTGTGATACTTTGTGATACTCTGTGATACCTTGTGATGCTCTGTGATACTCTGTGATACTATGTGATACCTTGTGATACTCTGTGATACTCTGTGATGCCTTGTGATACCTTGTGATACTTTGTGATACTCTGTGATACTATGTGATACCTTGTGATACCTTGTGATACTTTGTGATACTCTGTGATACCTTGTGATACCTTTTGATACTTTGTGATGCTCTGTGATACCTTGTGATACCTTGTGATACTTTGTGATACCTTGTGATACCTTTTGATACTTTGTGATGCTCTGTGATACCTTGTGATACCTTGTGATACTTTGTGATACCTTGTGATACCTTGTGATGCCTTGTGATACTTTGTGATACTTTGTGATACCTTGTGATACCTTGTGATGCCTTGTGATACTTTGTGATACCTTGTGATACTTTGTGATACTCTGTGATACTTTGTGATACTCTGTGATACCTTGTGATGCTCTGTGATACTCCGTGATACTATGTGATACCTTGTGATACTCTGTGATACTCTGTGATGCCTTGTGATACCTTGTGATACTTTGTGATACTCTGTGATACTATGTGATACCTTGTGATACCTTGTGATACCTTGTGATACCTTGTGATACCTTTTGATACTTTGTGATGCTCTGTGATACCTTGTGATACCTTGTGATACTCTGTGATGCTCTGTGATACTATGTGATACCTTGTGATACCTTGTGATACTATGTGATACCTTGTGATACCTTGTGATACCTTGTGATACTCTGTGATACTCTGTGATACCTTGTGATACGCTGTGATACCTTGTGATACTCTGTGATACCTTGTGACGCTGCGTGACGCTGCGTGTTTTAAAGCCTTGTACTGATACTAGAATTCGTGAACAAAATGTGTGTCAGCTTACATGATAAGTGAATTGTAGAACACACCGGCATGATACTGGGGTGATGTTACTAAAACCTCAAGTGAAAAGGTATAGTGATTGTGTGAGCATGTGATGCGATCACAAACTTTGTGTCCTTAATCAGTTGTCCCCAAATCGTGCACTGTATAGAAATTTAGCTCGAGTTAGCGGGGAATTCGAGTTATCCGAATTTGAGTTATCGAGGTTCTACTGTATCTAAACATGAATATTACGAAACAAAACTAAGGCACACGAGTGCCGTTGCAATTTGTAAACCCCGTCGTGCTTTCCCTGAGACCAAAAAATATTTCTTTGCTATTTCGTTATAACATCAAAACTATCCGAGCTCTTTCCTATATCTTCCCTCTATTCGACTCTGTTCTACCTGCTATCAGTAGGAGCCATAATGGCTCTTGCTATCATTTTATACATAAATTGAACAGTGTCAAGGTCTTCTGGACCAATGAGTCATTGACCGGATCTGTAAGTAATAGTATATCGAGCATGAGACGCAGTGTTTCATCACTCGATGAAACACTGACAAGCGAGTTAAAAATACGACGCCGCGGAGTATTTTAGACGAACTTCGAGGTGTTTCATCTGGTGATGAAACACTGTGTCGAATGCTTGATATTGCTTACAAACAAAATGATTTTAGAGGGAGAAATTAAGGATGCAAAATTGAGCAGTTTTTCATCTGATTTCTAAACACTCATTAATTAAACATAATTTTCTTTGTTTTACAGTCGACCCCCGATAACTCGAACCTGTTGAAGGGAAATTGAGAAAAGGTTCGAGTCATCGGGAGTTCCAAGAAAATAGCCGAGAGTAAGGTAAAAAACAGTTTTTACTGAAAAGTGAACATTTTAATCACATTAAATTGTAGAAATCTCAAGTGAAAATTAAAAGATACTTTTAGATTATAAATCAGAACGTAACGTAACAAAACATAGCCTAAATAGAGCATGCGTTTTACTGTTTTGAGCAGAAAAGCTGCTTCACGTTAACCTGTGACAATCAACATCAGCTTCAACTAGTAAACTATACTCCTACAACAAGTCAATAGGAAATCCAAAATTCAGTGTTTCGGACGCCAGTAGACGGCTTTTTTCCCGACCTTTTAAGGGCTCAAAACATGGTTCGAGTTATTGAGGGTAAAAATATATAGTAAATGTCCTGAGGGGAAACGAAAATTGGTTCGAGTTAGCGGGAGTTCGAGTTATCGAGGGTTCGAGTTACCCAGGGTAAAATTACAGTGAATGCATCAGGGAAATCTTGGTTCGAGTTAGCGAAGGTTCGAGTTATCGGGAGTCGACTGTATCTTTATGAATTATTAATGAGTTTGAGAAGATCTGCGTCACACACACACACACACACACACTTTATCAACAATTAACATGTATGATATCCGTTTCCGACCGCAAAGGGCAGGTGCTTGTCGAGGCGGGGGGAGATACAGGGGTACAGCGGTCAATGATAAATTAGAATGGTTAATTAAAAATTAATAAATGAATAAAACTTAAACGTGAATAAATAACATTTGCAAAATCACCCACTTGTAACAGTTACAGGTATTTATAGCTGATATCGTAAATGCTCTTGGCTTTTGGCCATGCTAAAAAAACACTAAAAAAAGCACGAATGAGGCCGGATTCTGGGGGAAATTCCTATTACTGCCTACACGCAGGGGCTTCGCCCGAACAGAGTACCTTTTTCACCCGGGGGGGTACTCCCACATATGGGCTATACAGGTACGTGCCGCGGAATAGGGTATGGTTTTTGAGGTTCTCGGTCCTTAAATAGGGTATCTTTTTTGACCCTTTTGTTTCTGTGTCCCTGGTGTGGTCCTTAGATAGGGTAGCTTAATTGTATTATCTAATACTGGAGTGTGAAAACGCCCGCCTAAACGAACATTTTTTTTAAACTAGGCTTATTCTAGTATTTTATGCTTGATGATATACATCCAATGTTACAGAGAAGAAATAAAGTTTTCCTTTTCATGCTATTAATAATTTTGTTTTTTCCTTGAATAGGGTGTCATTTTTCGGCTTTCGGCCTTAAAAAGGGTATCAGTTTTCGCTTTCTTAGTCCTTAAATAGGGTTAGGGTCCACGAACCTTCGCGGCACACCCCTATCCAAAATTCTCGGGAGTACCCCCCCCCCCCCCGGGCTTTTTCAGGCTTTAGGTATATGAAAGAGTAGGGATTTCACTTGTTGAAGTAAATGAAAGGTTAGGGAAATCTGTCATTTAGGTCACTGAAAAGTCTCAGAAGGGCAAACACTGATGCATTAGTCGAACAACAGTTGTGGTATTGTAATTTATTCAAGTTTTAAAGACAGCGATTTATAGCAGTCGAAAGGGATACAAAGTTCTAAGCTAGGTATGTGAAAGGGGTGTTAGAAATTATTGCGTCATTGTGGCGGGAAAACTCGTCACGTGATCTGAAAACTGAGCTTTTTGCAAGAGTCTTAGAACTGTGTAGTCGTTCGGAGTCGTGCAGCTGATCGAGTGTGTGGATTGAGTGTAGATCATCGAATTTTTACGCGGATTGATGTCGATGAATCCTTTAAGTGTAGAACAGAGTACAGAATTCTAAAATATGAACATGTGAAGAAATATGCTTTAATGGAGTGAAGAATTAAAACTACAGAGAACTGATTATATATACAACATTTGGTTACAAGGGGCACCATTTGTCAAAAGAAGGTATACGAAAGGGATGCCTTTTCTGTTAAAAATGGTATATGAAATTGTAAGGGGTCAGACCTCTGGGAGAAAGTTTTTTGAGAACATCCCCTGCCCCAGGGGCTAGATACATTATACAGTGTTATAACAACTAACATATCGCTCCGGCAAAGCCACGAATTAAGACAAAATAAAATCTGAATATGGGTGCTCGATAATTCACCTCTGAAACACAGAACTTTGCGGCGGGCCGTCTTTGTCCCCGACAAAATTCGTGCTCCAAACTAAAAAATATTGTTCCCCAAATTATTGAAATTATTAAACATTTGAATTTTTTTCTCGATTCTTCAACTCACCGAAAAGATATGTTTGTTTATTTTTTTCTTCATCAGGGAATAAAATATTTTCTGTTGCCTAGGGGAAAGGATGTTAAGACAGGAGTCATCTGGCAAGGCGCCGAGAAAGTAAAAAGCAGGAAGTTCATACATTGACTTCAGCCTTTCAAGGAAACGGGTGATAAGGTTCTGCGCACCACCCCCCCCCCCCCCTCTCATTCACCTCATGGCAGGTGCAAATCGAGAGAAGGCCTGCCCGAGAGATGACTCACTCGCGAGCTTGGCACCTCTTTCTCTAAAGCTATACAAGTCGCCAAACGTTGATGACGACGAGGGAAATTTTGAGGATCATGGTGTGATGGGGGCTCGGTGTCTAAGAGCAGAAAAGCAGACGATGTCTTCTCTCCCCTTCGCGTGCCAGTCCTCTCGCGCCCCAGGCTACGAATTGTTTCAAAGAGAGTACGGCAACAAGAGCTTTTAGGCTTCTTAATATAACTGACATGTTTTTTAACGTTTGAATACAGTTGGCCTCCTTTTCTCGGCGTCTCGGTGAAGAAGCGTCGTCTTCATCCCTAGCCGTCTCCTTGAGTTCGCGACTCGCGGAGAAGGCTGAAATTCAGGCTATTCGCGCGTCTCCTACCCCTATTTTTTCCTTACGGGAGATGGAGGGCTATTCATGAATATGAGATACGATGTGAAGGAAAAACCTTATTCTCTCTAAGTACTCTAGCCTTTTTTTTTTTGTTACTGTAATTAATTATTTTTATTTGCTGCCAGACAGCCGCACATTTTGCAAGTTAATATTCTCGAAATCATGGTTGCTAGGGGAATTTCTTTACTGGCTTAAAAAACGCGACATTTATATGCGAATTGTTTTTACTATCGACCTCTAAAGGTTAGCTGACGGAAAATCATAGAGGTTGTTATTATAAGGGAACTAGTGCTCACAAAGAACCAAAGATTTGTGTGCTAGTGTGGTACATAACCGGAAGTAGTGGGGTTTTCATTCTGTTTTCTTTTCAATCAGAAATAAAGGTGTGGGGAGGCGTAGTTTCCGGCGATTTTTTTTTAAATCGTTAAAGACGCTTATCAAACATCCTGTTTGTAAGCACATGCAAACATCGATCAGACCTTATTGTTTTCAAAAGTGTAAATGTCAAATTAGTGTTCTTCGTTTTATTTACATGACCGTCCACAGTTGAAGCGATTTGTCGGGTGGAAAAATAAACGAACAAAATATTGTTTTCTTGTTTTACAGTCATGTTTCCACGGTTTTCCGTCATAAAAAAAAGTGAAATGACATACGATACGAAAATAGCCTTTTTACGTCAAATCTTGTTGACACATTACATGACGTTTTGAATAAAGAACATTCCTTTCAACCGGGGAGTCGTAACTCTCCTGTCACTGCAGCGTGGTGACACGCGGGATGTTTTTGGCAGCGAATTCTTGCAAGACTTCTGATCTCTCTCAGTCGTTTTAGTTAGATATGAAGTACACACCACAGATGAGGACCACGACAACAGAGGTTGTTTATGTACCGGATAATGTCGATGGAAAAGCTTACATGGGATATCAGAGATTTAAACTACGTGTTTGGATCTTTTCTGGACTATCGATTCTCATTGTTATCTCTCTGGCTGTGGCATTAATAATCCAAATTTTGAACTTCTCAACATTCCTTTCACAGAAGTACGACCTTGCCGAGGGCGATATGAGGATAATTTCTGTATCAACAGCTTTCTGTGAAGAAATTTCTCTTGGCAAAGACGCCTCTGTAAGGACGTTGTCGATTTTGCCTTCTGTGACACTTGGTCACCAATTCCGCCGCACCAATACATCAAACGAAGTATTCGTCTCAAAATTCCTTTACTGGTACAAAGGGTTTTATTTGTTGCGAGATTCATCGATTGTCATAAACGCTGAATCGGACGATGCATTGTCGCTATTCATTTTCAAGGACAAAACGCGTTTGAATGAGTGGATCGATCGAAACGGGGATCTGCGAAAAACGATTTCCGCTGCGGAGCGTCCTCAAGGAGCGAGACCCACGACGCAGCCTACAAGAATATCGTACAGTTTGAACGCTCTGGAGACCGGAAACTACTATATTCTTTTTCAATTCCCAAAAGGTGCAAAGGAATTCGCAAGAATGAAACTCGACTTGAGCGTAAATCGCAAGCTCTACGATTTGACGCCTTCTGTTTATAGTTGCAGCGCGGGGGCTAAAGATACGTGCTCTGCAAGACTACTTTTTGGTTCCTCGGAAGTTGGTGTGATCGAGGTCATCAAAGAACCGATCCAGTCATCTTATCGCGGTAATGAGCTTACTGCCACATGGCAGTGCGTTCCGCGGATTTGGTTTTACTTAGCAGTTTTTGCTGGACCAACATTATTCGCTGCCGTTGTCAGTTTTTCATGCTACTTCGTTGTCATCAGTCGCGAGAAACAAAAGTGTGCGCGGATGCTTGATCAGTGCTCCCTCGAACGCGCAAGTGTTGCTGGACGCTGTAACTCTTTGTCTTACCGTAGTTTGAACGGTTCAATGCGACGACCTCCCAGTGAAACACCGAGCACACGAAACTCGGACATGTCACGCTCTCCCTGTTTCCAACCCGTCGTGACAACAATGTACACTGGTGACTCATTAAGCGCAAGCGAGGATAGTGGAAACGATACCGAGGAGGAGATTAAGCAAAACAGCGTGACAGCACGCCCTAAAAAGGGGAAAAGCTTTGTTGATGGGATCTCTGTAGCTTCAAGGGAAATTACGGTTTGTAGAAAACCAAGCTTCACCACATTTCAGGGCAGCGACGACGAAGCTGTCAAAATTAGAACTGCTAAGTCACGCAATCCAGGCGGTCGACTTTGCGAGAGTACTAACAACCAAAAAAATGAACGAACGAATTCTAATCGCTTTGAAATGCGTTATAATTTTCAGGTCGGTTCTCTTCCAAAAAATCTGCCTGCGCGACGATGCTCAAGCGACGAAATATTTGGTCGAGGGAGTAGAACTCTGCCTGTTCAGCGTGGTTACCTAGCAACAGGCGTCCAAGTACCGTATCAACACGCCCCTGGTGCAGCTTGTTGCGCTTTGACTGAAGGATCGCCTGACAGCTTCCGCGGGAGACGTTCCTGCAGCGAAAGGTTACACAAACCGAAATATGATCACCGTGGCTTGCATGATAAAATTCTCAGTGGCCCCATACAAGCAAACTCACGAACTCGACGATATTCCAGCGATGAAATTTTTGAACGTGAACGTATCAGCATCAGTCTACCGCGTAGTCATGACAACTCAAAGGTCTCCACCCGCCCGCCTTATCAACCCATCTCAAGCATGGAATCTCCTATGTCACGCAATTCGAGTGAAGGTAGGCGTGACTTTTGCGAAAGTGAACAGCCTACTAGTAAAAGACCACGCAATATTTTAAATGACGAACTGTGTGAACGTGAGCGTATTAGCAGAAGTTTGCCGCGTAACCACGACAACACAGAGTCTACCAGAAACCCGCCATATCAACCTACCACAATCACTGAAGCTGCTTTGTCACGCAACTCACTCGATCGTAACCGTAACATCTGCGAAAGTGGCCAGTCTGGCACCAAAAAACCACGCAAGCCTTCAAGCGAAGCGAGAAACAGGCCCGATGGACAAGGTATTAGCATTAATATTCCTAACGGAACCATTCCAAACTCTTCCATACGACGATTTTCTAGTGATGAAGTTGGTGTTAGAGAAGTATGTGGTCTTGCCAGTAAGTCATTACCCCGTAGCCGCGGTCAGACACTACCTGCCGCGCCTCTTAGCGACCAACTGGCACCGGAGCAGTTTTTTTCATCCAGTAGGCCCTCTTCTCTTCCTTCTTTGCATTATCCGGCCGGGTCAAAGGGAATGCAACTTCATTCAGTGCCCAACGCCTGCCTAAATGGAAGCGATGCTGGCGATGGAAGCGATTGCGTTGACAAAGAAAAAGAAGCCGAAAAAGAAAAAGACGTCGAACCGCAAAATATTAAATTGCGGGCGCACTCTATGAGGCGGCGAGAAATGGGCTGGACCCCACGTTTGTCCATGGTCTCTGAGTCCGAAGTGTGAGATTGTACTCTGTCTTTTTCATGTTTTTGTCGAGGAATCACGGAGCTTAAGCAACGACGACGGCGACATCAAGGAGAACGGCAAAAACCGGTACGTTTTTATTGGCAAAACAACAACTCTGCACGTGCATCACGACGCTTTTTTGTACCTTCCTCTGCCGTCACTGCACGATTACGACGTTCGTTTTGTGGGGGACGTGACAAAAACAAAAAGACAAAAACCTTCTTTTTCTTCTCCTGCCTTCGATACAGTTTTTTAGAATTCACCATCAGAAGAAATTGTCAACATTTCACAAATTGAACAAGATGGCATAAAGCGCGATAAAGTTTTCACTTTTTTAAGTGATACAGTGGAAGCTCGATATGACAAAGGGCCAAGGGACTGGCGAAATGTTTTCGCTATAACGAGGTTTTGTTATATCGAGGTTATTTTTCATATATTTTACTATTACTGGGGGAAAGAAAATTGGGCGTTATACCGAGGACTTCGTTATATAGAGGTTCGTTATATCGAGGTTCCACTGTAGTCTGAAATTTCATACGTCACCACGTCCCGTGGGGGCAGAGGGTTAGGGAGTGGAGATGTATGACATTTCAGATTATTTAAGTGACGTTTTCATCGCCGTTGCCGTTGCTTAAGCTCCCAAATTTGTCAACAACGAACAATTTTTGTGTTTGAGTTGAACGAGTCGTGCGTTCACATTGTGGATGTAGGTTACGGAATCGTATTCGGTTTACCGATCAAAAATTATGCTTAGAGAAAGCAGTTAATTCAAATTATTGGAAAATGTGTACCTTCGTGCTTGAAAAGTACCGCGCTGTAAGTTCACCCATCCAAGCAGCCTCATGCGGGATACACTTTGAGGGGCTGTTTTGTATGGGCAGATTTGATTAGCCTGCGAGCAAGCTCTCGAGAGTCTCGAGAAGTCACGTGAGAGCCACGCGAAAGGAGACGCGAGTGCGCCCCTCGCGGCTTCGCCGCCCACTCGCGCGTTCTTTCGCGGCTCTCTCCGCTCACCATAAATGGAGAGTTTGCTAGCAGGCTAACATTTGACGTAGGCTACAGAAATCGCACCGAAATCATCGTTATATGTGAACAGAAGCTCTATCCGGTATGGTTTTCGTGCAGGTGCAAAAGTTAACCGGTATAGTGTCCTTATAGCCTTACATTTCACGTACTTCTTGCAACGAAAAACGCGGAGCTAAGGGCCGAAGGGCCCAAAGAGAAGAGTTCAACTCCATACACTCGTTTTCTAGACGCTAAATGTTGATTACTAACAGGAATAAATGGCGCGAGTCTTATGAGCAGTGTAAATTTCAAAGAGCTCAGTGGCCTAGTCTCTTTCGCAGCCGTTCTTTGCGTATTCTTTGTATCTAGGATTCCAAAACTTATTCTGACAGTGTACATATACGTTGTTAAAAATTCAGTGCGGATTATTTGGTGCTCTCATTATCTAGTGCTAATAAGTCATTCCGAGTTACTTAAAGTCTCTGTTTCAAAACAAGGCTAAGTGTGAAGCCTTTGATGTCAAATTATTATTATTATTATTATCATGCAACTAGAACTCATTTTCATTAGAAGTGTTTTCCACTTAGGTTTGAAATTGATAGTTTCTGGAACTCGAAAGTGGCCTATTGGACACATCGAGAATAATTTCGTGCGTACGGTTCTTGTTCCTGTGCTTGTTAGATTTGAGATTCTTATTAATATAACATTTCTTTTTAACTTATGCTTAATCACGCGTATTCGCAAGTTTGCCGCTCTAACGCTGCTTTGTTCCAATTTGATAGTTTGCTGTGCAGTTTAGTTCAGTTTCCTGTCACTCCACATAACGTGTGGCACGAATTTTTTGCCGTAGTTAATTTTTGCGGATTGGCGATTGTTTGTGTTTTGCGGGAATTACTTTTTGCGATTTTCAGAAATGTTTGTGAATGAAAGAGGCAAGTTGTAATTGAACAGACATGATTTCTTAGTTCGAGAATATTTACTCTGGAGTAAATTTTTGCGGGAAAAATGTTTGCGGTAATTTTTATTTGCGGGAATTTATTTTTGCGGATCGCTGGGAAACTCGCAAAAATTAGAACCCGCAAAAATTTCGTGCCACACAATAGGCTCGATTACCAGCCGCTGATCGAGAAATGAGCCCACGCTCCTCCGCGGGGGAGGAGGGTGACCCTACAGCTCTCGGAAGACCTCGCGGGATTGGTTGGGAAAACAATGAACAAAGTTAACAACGGAACCTAGCCCGAAAACAAAAGAGCTGCGATCCATAGCAGGAGCCGATTACTGGCCAGAGGGGCCCAATTCAATTAGAGCTTCTTAAGAGCTGCAAGGCTACTACGGAAGGAACAACACACCAAATTCGAGACAGCGCGTGGCGGAAATCAAGCCTACTATCACAGTGCTGCATTCTATAGATATACAGCGTTATAGGTAAAATGGATCAAGTTAGGTTTCTGAGAAACTGACCACCTACCCCTCCCCTAAGCCATTATTTTGCCCCAAGTGAGAAGTTAGTATAAATGGTAGGTTAGGGGATAGGTAGGTGGGCAGTTTCCCAAAATTTATCAATAAACATTCAAAGAGAGCTCAGTTATATAAAGTTTGATACTGTGTTGAATGTTATTTTGTAACATAACAAATACAATGCAACTGCCGAGATTGTCGGGTCCGCGGGGATTGAGAAAGCGCGAACATGAAAATAAACGGGAAGGAAACTTAGGAAAGGAAGGGCCCTTTTCCTTTTTCCCTCCCAGCCCCCCTTTTCGCGTACCTTTCACTTTCTCGTCCTCCCCACTATCTGAGAGCCTGGAACAGGCTAAGTAGATCCCAGTGTTGAATGTTACTAAAACAGGGAACGAGGAATGAGATTGTGAAAAAGGGGAACGAAGCAGAGAATTGGTGATTAAGTTACTCGATGGGGCTAGCTAGGGTTCAAGTGAGGTAAGGTAAGGCGCCACAAAAGATTCCACGTTTGACGTCGGCTACCAAAGCATGGTATTTTACTGAGTGAATTGCAGCAAAGTTGTACTACATGACTTCAATCATGGCCGAATTTGCTGCAATCTGTCTTTCCCGATTTAACGTCTACCTACTTATTTATTCAGATGGTCGGTTATATCCATTTTAAGTGAAAGCGTCTTGACAGGTTCCGCTCAGCCGGAATCGATATACGGCTGGAATAGAGTCTACCCTTACATAAGTCCCCGTCCCGTTCATCACGTTGCCCATAACGTTGATATATAGATTTAGCCAGGCTAAAAGCGAAGCTCTCGTTATTATACTTGTACTCATGCAAACCAAAGGAAAAAAAACTACGAAGTTTTAAGAAAATGCTTTTTTCGTGAGAAGGACTCTTAAACGCTGAAAAAGGGCAACAAATATCTAAAACTATAATTTCCATATGTTTGCTTTGCTCGAAAGCTAAAGCTTTCTGCTGACTTGCAATCTGTTATAAAAATCTCCAAAATAAAGGGATAAATCTCGTAGTTTATTAGATATAATAGTGTAAAGTTTGCTTATCATTTTCACATAAATTATGACCTAAATTTGGAAACGCTGAATTTTTCGCACTGGGTCTTTGCGATTTTGGTGAAACTCGGTTCAACGCAAGGCCCTAATGCGCGCACTATATGTAGCCGAGAGATTTTCACGAAAAAATGCCGGCAACAGCAGAATTTCGACTCAGACCCCAAAGGGGCGTGGGACTATAACCACGTGACATTTACCCCGATCGCCAAAAATTTTACTCTTTATTGTAGATTGATCTATATGTTATCCATGCTATATGTTAGACTTACGATCAAAGTAAAGGTGGGGATACCAGAGAGCTTCAAAGTAGGATGGTACCCTCACAAAATAACTGGGTCGAGTCACTTTAAGAATTCAACCACAGGAAAAATCACCCACATTTAATAAATTATTTTCGAAGGTCTAGATAGACGCGAAAAAGTTAGAATGAAACCAAATTCATTTTTAGCAACGTTTTCACCGCCTTCGTCTTCATCGTCGCTCAAGCTCCCGAATTATGGTTGATTATAATCACGCCAGCTATGCAGGTTAAGTCTAGAAAAGTAAACACACAAATCATATTTGTTCACACATTATTTAAATCAACACTGCCACAACGGCTACTTGGGGAAAAAAATAAGATAAAACTGAGAAGAATAAACTTTCCGTTATATAAAAAGCTCTTCAAAACTCACAAATATTATACAAGTGTTTGAGACCAGATGATGTATTCAGGGTCCGGTCCATGATCAAGGATAAGAAAAATTAATCCACGATTGTATTAGCCTTCCTTCCTTCCTTCCTTCCTTTTGTCTTATTATAAATGGATCTCAACTTCAGTTGCAAGTATCAGAAGTATCTAGACATGAAACCCTTGCGAAAAATTTGGCTTAACGCTGGGTTAAACTTAACCTTGCATCTTTTAACCCTTTCACTGCCAAATGAGGCCAAAGGCAAATTTCGACCAAATTTCAATTTCTAAAATTTTGACGAACAAATAGCACCATGAGTAAGTACAGGCAGAGAGCTTTCATTTGAATGTTCACATCATAGGATTTGGTTCGCAGACTCAAAAGTTTAGAGTCGCCTTACAAAACTCCATCATCCTCTCTGGCAGTGAAAGGGCTAAGGAACCGGGGCCATTAAAGCAAAACCTGTTCCCGGCACAGGAACCACTTTGAGGCGCATTAATTCAATATTGTGCATTTGTCATTTTCAAGGTTGTTATGTAAGTGTTAATAGATATTTACAAATAAAATTTTTTTTCACAGAAGTAAAACAAATGCTCCTCAAAGTAGGGATATCAGAGCATTCTTGACCAAGTATTGAAAGTTTTCAGCCAAAATAAAACCTTTACAAAGGAGTTTTATATCTTTGGGTCTAACAGTTTTTTCAGAGGAGAAATTACTGCACAGATCTGCAAGAAGTCTAAGGGCACTTTTCATTTGTCAAAACTGAGCAGACCCTTCCCGTCAAAATGAGAACTTCACTATTAATCAAAACTATCCAGCCAGATCAGTCAAATCCTAAGTAGTGTGCAGGAAGGAGATGGTTTTTCAGCAAAAACCCTTGGAAAAAGCGGATTTTATTGTCAAAATGACTAGTCCAGCAAAGGACCGGCCGGCCGGCCAGTTCTGACCAATGGAAAGCACCCTAACTTCCCTTGACTAATGGACCTTAGTAAATTATACTGAAATTTATTTGCTATTTTCCCTTTTTTTGAGCAGCAATTCAAATATCCATGGTTAGAAAAGCAGCAAAGGGCAGAGTTTACCCATAACCCTTAAAAAATGACCGTATAGAGAATTTGCATGTGGACATTAAGGCTTAAAGGGATAATCTTATCATGAATGATATTGAGAGCCACAGGGTCAAATGGCCTCATCCTCTGGATTTGTTCAGGGCTGGCCAGCCAGGTCAGTTATAATAGTCCAAATGGCATCCTCCTTTTGTTGAGGGGCTGGTCGTTTATTACCAGTGAGAGAGCACCTGCCATTTTGCTGGGGAGTCATTTCAAAATCTTGAGTGATCTTGGAGGGACATTTTCATATATGGGAGTGTTACCTGAGGGGTGATTTTCATAAATTTCCTGAAAGTAGCCCAAAAAAGTGAGGAGCATGAATTGAAACTGAATGTAACAGCCATAAATAGTAAAAACCGAACTCATAAACATGACTGTAGATAAAGTATGTGGTGAACTTCGGCGTGATTTGTAGCTGGAATATTTTTGTGGATTCCATAGCAATTGGGTGGGGGGTCACTATCACAATTATGTAAAATTTCTGGGGGATCATTTCTAAAAAGCTAGGATGAATTGGGGGGTTATTTTGAAAATATTCTCACTAAAGCTTTCTCAAAATGCCCCCCCCCCCCCCCTCCACCCCCACCTCAAAGGTTATAAACGACCAGCTCCTGAGAAGAAAGGTATCCAGTGATAGGTCACTCCAAAATGACTGGTCTGACATTTAGCCAACAGGAACCTCATCTAGTACATCCTGGAGAGTAACCTAAACCTCTTGTCTCTATTAGCTTGGAATTTTGTTTAAGCTGGGTAATAATGTGATGACTTAAAATGGCCTTAAATTAGCTGTTATCACGAGAAACTGTGTTTCCCACACAACTATAAATAATTAATTATCATTTCACAAGTTCCAGGTAGTGGTGAAGAATCAAGTTCTGGCAAACTTGCTTCCATCAGTAACTGGCAGAAAGAGTCAAGAGGTGTTTGCCATTTTCTATGCAACCAGACCAGTGTTGTTATTGGAACCTGAAACAGAAATTAAGAATTCTTTTTATTTACACAGCAAGAGGAATTCAGGGCTGGACATTTATTAAATGGGTAAGGAAGCCCTCTGAGAAAGATTATTTCTGGCATCAAAATGATGATTGTGGCTTTTGATAGTATCTACTTCATGTAAGACTTCATATAATATCCTAAGTCATTCCCATTAGGGGCCAGGTCAATTTGTTGGGAGTGGGGGGGGGGGGGGGGGGGGTGTTGAAATTCTGGTGGTGGTGGGGGGGGGAGTGAATAAAAGAGAGTCTCCAGATTTTAGATCTCCAGAGGTTGGCATCTCTGCTGTAGACCTTCCGGGTGTTTGCCAATGGAAAATTTGTTTCACTACCATTCATCTTCTATGTAAGAAACAGTTGGTAAACAAAAAACACAGCTTATTATAAAATTTGGTACATTTAAGCTAGGAAAGCTCCCTGGCATGTCTCACATTTAAACTGTTAAATTTCTTGTGAAGGACTAATGAAAGACAAAGAAATGTGAACTGAACAAAGGGTGGTGTTGCCATGGAAACATGAGCTTACAAAACCACAGACAATGGCAGGAAAAACCATTCATGATAAAGCAAAATCCCATTCTCTTTATCTGTATTTTTGATAACAATACTGAAATCCAAGTTGCAGGCCTGGCTGTGCTCTTGTAAATGTCTGGTGGTAATTGATGCCATCTGTGCTTCTACCTTTGTGTGGCAAGGAAACCTTCAACATGCAAAACATGTAAGTAATGAAAAAAAAATTACCTGGATGGTCTTTCATAGGGACTTCCTCCTGGAGTTTGGCTCTTGATGAATTTGGTGAGACTCTTTGCTGTTTTTTCTTCTTCATACAGCAGTAGACTACGAGGACGATGATAACAATAAGCAAAAGGCCACCAATCACACTGCAGACAATGATGATAGTAGTCTTATTACTGCTTGATTCTGTGGTGGTAGCAACTGTTGTTGGCGGCGGGACAGTGGGAGTAATTCTAGTAGCTTTGAATGAGTTAGGATCAGCCGTGATGACTTCCCCTGAAGGCAGGGTCACACGGAAGTCACCAGACTTGACAGCTGCTTCCAGTTTAGCTATTGTCTTCATTAAATCATCAGTAGACTGGCCTTTCTGGGGAGTCATAGTGAAAGTGACATTGATGCTGCCTGACTCCACTAAAAAATCCCGTATGCAACTACTGTTTGTCACATTCCAGAGAGATTGCAGAGCATTCTGCGTAAATAAATCTACTGAGCCATTAATCTTGCTGAAACTAACATTTTTGAACACCAAAGTTACTATAACTCCTTTTGCTGTAATTTCACATTTGTCATCACCTCCGCAACGTTCTGGACTCAAGCAAATGCCAGTGACGTTGCACATGATTTTTCCTGTAGAGTTAAATGGAAACAAATATTATTTTCCATACAATAATTAAGATATTACACACACTTTGATTGGCCAAGGTGTATTAACTTTGCCCAATGGTATATAAAAACAGTTGTAACATCATGACCTTTTGCAGTGTGTATGCAAATCATGCAATCATGATTTTGCCACAAAAATGGTTTTGAGCTTAAAACTCAGCAAATTTACTTCCTTTGAACATTTCATTTGTCTTCCTTTGCTTAAATGATGATAGAATTTTTTTAAAAATTGAGAAGGTCTGGGGTCGGTACAAAAACTTTACACACTGGTGATATGCATGTGCTACAATAAAACTTGCCAGTGCAGAGAAAGACATAACATCACAGATTTGGCACTATAATGTTTTTTTGTCAAATAATAACAATGAAATCAAAACATGTATTGACCCAAACTGAGTTGTTCCTTATTCACAATTATAACAGATATTTCCCAATATTGGATATTTTAGGGTATTTAAAGAATACCCACAAAAATCCCAAATTTGGCAAAGTGAGACAAGTCCCAACCAGGGAATTCCCAACCAAGTACCCTGGTTGGTACTTCTCTCACTCTACCAAATTTGGGATTTTTGTGGGTATTCTTTAATTCCCTAAAATATCCAAAAATGGGAATCTGTTATTTTTTCCCGTGATTTTTTCTCAGCTGCTAAGAAATTTCCTTAGCAGCTAGCTACGAAAAATAGGGAACAACACATTCAAATCATTTTTAAATTGTAGAAGCAAAGGAAAAAGTATCTTTTATTGTCATCACTGATGGTACTCAACCAAAGAAGTGTTAATCAGGCAGAGCTGTTCAATCCATCTTAAGTTACTCTTGATCTAATATGAAATGTTCCGACAGTTGCTCTTAAACATGATGAGACTAACATGTGAAAGGACTGATAAACTTTTATGATGAAATTTAATGACATCAAAATGCAAACTTGCAATATGTGGTACCTGTATACTGTATTTATTCGACTAACCACCCTGGGAGCTTATTTGAGGTTGGGCACATGTTTATTTTGCAACAAAACCATAAATAGTAATAACAAAATGTGGAGATGTAACAAAGGAAGGTTTCTATATACTCTGAAAAAACTCCGTCTCCAGGGAAGTCTCTCATTAGAACTTTATCAATTTTGGGGGGGTGGGAGGGGGGCTGGGTGCTTATTCGAGGCTGGGCGCTTATTACATGTACCTTTTTCTGCCTTTAGGATGGGCGCTCATTCAAGGTTGGCTTAATCAAATAAATACAGTATATGAAGACATTTACAACAATGATAAATAACAAATGTGTACCTCTTGGGCAACAATCTCCTCCAGGTGGTAGACACCTTCCAGTATAGTTACAAAATGTATGTCTCTCTGGACAGAAACTGAAAATGAGACGACCATTCAATAAGTTTTTTCACATTAATTTTAGTAGACAGTGTGAATCTTACACAATTATTGAAGATACAGTCAGTCATCTCTTTACACTCAACTCTCACCTTGCAAACACCCCCCTATAACAGACATCCTGATAATACAGGCAGCAGCAAAATCCCAGGCAAAAATAAATTGCAGTTGTTTGACTCTAAAATAAACTCCCGCTATTACAAACTCTCACTAATGAGGACACTAAATCAAGGACCCTACAGTGTCTGCATGCTGTAAAGGGAGTTGACTATAGGGGTCTAATAATATCTAAAGATGTCTGAAGACGTTCTCGAAGAGTTCCGTCTAACACAAACACAGGAACATGAGGTAACAGGACCTCTTATCCTGTGACTTTCCCTACTAAAATAAGAGAATTCAGAGAAAGTCGATCATTGACAACACATGGACTCTTCTTTTCTCTCCTCAGTTCCAGTTTCTTTAAATAATAATTACTAAATACATTTTTCAAAATGTGTCAGTTGATGCTGTAATGGCTCAATTTTTCTACCAGGCATGAGAAATTGAAACACAGCAGTATGCAAAGAAAGTAGTGTCCAATAGCCCGGCGCAACTGGATTTTGTTATCGGGCTAGCGAATTCTGTTTTTAACTTGCCCGATGGGCAAGTGATGTTTTTGAGCAATTCGAATAAAGGAAGAACTGTGAAATCAATTCTGCTCGTCAAAAAGCTTTTGGGGCTAGTTCAAATGATGTCTGGGCTAGTAAATGCTAGCTTCAGCTTGCCCGAAGGGCAAGCTATAAAAATGATTTTCTTTGCACCCTGCACAGCCACGAGTAGGCATGAGATCAAAGTTTTTTGATCTGAGGCATGACACTTGGCAGGTATACGAAGGAGGTGGTTCCTTGTACAGACAAAGAAAAGCATGTACATGGCCAAGGTGAACAGATATGTTTTGAGGAGAAGTGTCTTCTAGTCTCTAAAGATCCCAGCTAAAGTGTATCTGTGCAAGTGGTGCTTTAAGTAAAGACCATTTTAATCTTGAGCTGCAAAGTGATTGTCAAAGAGGACACCCCATACAAGCCTAAGATTCCTCTCAAGACAACTATCAGTTTCATAGGAGATGGCATAGAAAGGAGTGATCCCTAATTTTCAGGAAATTATATCCATTAAGTAAGAGTGATGATTACAAAAAAAGTAAGAGTGAGATATCAAAATTGAAACAAATGAGCAAACAAGAGGTTAAAGAACGGCTGAGTAAAATTATAGTAATATTTAACATACTTGCAGTCAAATCTGTCACGGGCTTCTGCACATTTTACAACAGCACGAGATACCTTAGGACAAACCAGGTTCCTCATCTGACATAGATGGGCCCACCCTAAAATGGAAAAACGAAATTGCATGAAATTTTCCTCTAATCAACTGTTCTCCCTCAGACTCTATAGACTTCTTGTTCTAAGACAAGAAGAATCAACATGACTACTTTTTTTTTAATTTTTAAGGTGCTCATTTTGCTCTTAATGTCCTCTCACAGCCTCAAATGCTCAAATGCTTTTTTTTATAAGAACACCTAACAGAGTGCACTTAAAGCATAAAAAATGACAATTTTAGTGAACGTTTTAGAAAGAAGTTGACCTTTCAGAACTCCAAAAATGGCATTTTCAGAGCAACAAGATTTCAACATTTACTGGCGGAAGCATGTCCCTTGCGGCCCACACCTTCAACGCTGGCACGATTTGATGGTGATTACAAAATATCCCAATTTTACATACTAAGAAGGTTGGACAGTCTGACACGATCTGGTATTCATACCTCCCAAAGCATCATTTTCCAGTGCCTCACTGTAGTTTGCAAATGGGGCAGGTTTACAATCAGCTGTATTGTTGCAGGATGACGTGTAGGGACAGAAGACTTGGCCACTTATTGCATCACAAGCAATTTCAGCCTTCTTTCGTGAAGCTGTGTATTTTATGTCTGGCAAAACACATTCAGTGTTGTTTGGGATGCAGCTCATGTTGTGAATACAGAAAGTCTCATTTTCACCACACTCCATCCCAAACGGTCCCACACTAAAGTTGTTATTTTTCTGCCATTCAAACAAGTTCTCATATGAGCACTTTAAACTTTCATTAATGCACTGCATGAATAATGGGCAAAAGTATTTTCCAGATTCACATGTTGCACACCAGGGTGTGTTGGTCATGTTCTTTAACATGTCATTGGTAAGATGGATGGTGCACGCCTCGTCAGAAGAAATGCATTTATGGTTCAAGGCGCAAAACCTGGTGCCTAATCTGCATTTTGCATGTTCTTGTATAGTAGTCGAAAGCCACTGCCGCATTGTTTCACTGACATTATAGGATGACCACCATGGCAATGCAGAAATAGTACTACTGATCATAAGAGGATGAGTGGAGTAAGGGCACACCATGCCAACCATGCTGCTGAATGTGGAGGTGACAATAGTTGGCCATGAGAATGAAAGGCTCGAGCTGCTACTGCTGCTGCTAGAACTGGATGAGCTGGAGCTGCTGCTGCTACTGCTGGAACTTGATGAACTAGAGCTACTACTGCTGCTGGAACTAGAAGAACTAGATGAACTTCTTGAAATAGAACTGCTGCTACTGCTACTGGAACTGGACGAACTTGCTGAAACAGAGCTGCTACTACTGCTACTGCTACTGCTACTAGAACTGGATGAACTGGAGCTGCTGCTGGAACTGGATGAACTAGAGCTACTGCTACTGCTACTGGAGCTGGAGGAGCTGGAGCTGCTGCTGCTAGAACTGGATGAACTGGAGCTGCTGCTGCTGCTGCTGCTGCTGGAACTGGACGAGCTGGAGCTGCTGCTGCTAGAACTGGATGAACTGGAGCTGCTGCTGCTGCTGGAACTGGATGAACTGGAGCTGCTGCTGCTAGAACTGGAAGAGCTGGAGCTGCTGCTGCTAGAACTGGAAGAGCTGGAGCTGCTGCTGCTAGAACTGGAAGAGCTGGAACTGCTGCTGCTAGAACTGGAAGAGCTGGAACTGCTGCTGCTAGAACTGGATGAACTGGTACTAAGGCTACTGCTGCTGGAACTGGAGCTGCTGCTGCTAGAACTGGATGAACTGGAGCTACTGCTACTGCTGCTAGAGCTAGAGGAGCTGGAGCTGCTACTGCTACTTGGAGAGGAAGTAATAGTCACACCACTGCTTGTCAAAGTGAGATATATTGTACTTGTTATGGGTATGCTGCTACTGCTACTGCTGTTGCTACTACTGCTGCTGCTGCTAGAACTGGACGAACTCGAACTGCTGCTGGAACTGGGTGGCTTGTTTACCAGTTCTGGGCAGATTAAATCTAGCCCACTGCAAATTTTCCCAAACAATTCCACTTTGTTGCAGAACTCATTCACATGACAGCATTTATCCTCCAACTATTAAAGAAGAAGCTACCAGTTAGGTTAGGCAAGGTACAGCAAAATATAATACACGTCGTAATATGAACAGTTTTTTGGTCTCAATAAAATTTTTAGGCAAAGAAAGCAAACGTTCGCCAAAAACTCCAAGCTTCTTCACTTCTAGCCTGATTCTCAGACGTCCGAGGTCGTTCGTGGTCCCTTCGCTTGCCCGGACGTCTGAGAATCAGGCTACTTCACTTCTCTCTGACTTGCTAACGCTATTCTTGCGGCTGAAAAAGGAATCGATCCGATTTCTGAAGTCCTATACTATAGTGATTAAGGTAGCGCACTGAAAATAGTGGTTAGGGTTAAACATAGACTCAAAATGGTCAGCTTTCATTCACTGTTGGGTTTGAGGACGGGTTTAAGTGAGATCAGATGGGTACTTGTCGGGTCGATTCCTGTAACGCCAAAACAGCCGCCATCTTTGGTGGCTTTTGAGGGTCGACACGAAAAAGGAAAGGGACTGGGACGAGGATCCCAAGACGTGCTTTCGTGAAGCTTTCGTGTAAGCTTTCGTGATGCTTTCGTGCTTTCGTGAAGCTTTCGTGGTTGTTGAAACCAAACCGAAATATTAGAAATATAGACGTTGTTCTATTTTTTTCGTTCTTTTCCAAAACATTTTTATTTTTTATCATGCGCGCTCGGTGGACTTTGAAGAGAAAAAAGAGGGTCTGTGAACAGGCTATCTTCGTAGCTATGTAAGTTGACCAAAAAGCGCTGCCAATATCATCAGTCTCCGTTTTCAAAAACTTAGAACTTAGTGCACCTTGAAGAAATCAGGTAAATAAATAAACAGCATATTGAGGATTTATTACACTTTGAACAGTCAAAGTAGCAAACTTATCTTCGTTCCGTACTTTGTTTGGCTCTTGTTCTATCGTTTGACCTAGGTGAACCTGAACTGGGTTACTTTGGAAACCGGTCGTTTCGCCTACAAGTCGTTTCGCCTACAAGTCGATTCGCCTACACTGACGTCGATTCGCCTACATGATCTGAGTTGTTTCACTGAAGTTAAGATAAATAAGACTGAAGCTTAGTTCACAGTAAAGTTCACAGGTGTCGAGATGGTTTGGTGGCCAGATGATGACTGTAAACCCCCGATTTTGATCGTGATCAGGGTTAAGCACTGACTCTGTAGTGATTAGCCGGGGGGGGGGGGGTTAAGAGTTGACAATAATGATATATTAAGCACTGAATCAAAATGGTTAGCTTTCATTTCATTTGTCACTATATGAAGGTTACGTTGGAGAACCTGCATACGTGACTAAATTAAAGACACCAAGTTTGCAATTCAATAAGAATCATAGGAAGTTTACCCAAGCAGCCAAAAAAACGACCCAATTCATCGATCCAATTTGTACTTTTCTACTTTCCCACTTTATTCGCCATCAATCAACCTTCGTATCTCTTTAATCGCTTAGAGTATTTTCAGTTACTACAATCAGTTTCCTTGCTGTGGCTCTTTTTCAAACCGCAGTGCTTTGTGTCAACGCACATAGTCTAGGCAGCAAGTGATGATATGCCTGGCAAAAAAAGTTTGATGAGAGGGAAGTTTATTACCAGACAATCCACGGAAACGATATCGAAACACAGTGTCGTTTTGACAGATGTATAGTTTTATGATGTTTTGAAGGACAAAACTGAAGTGAAGTTACCACATCTGGTAAGCGCCTTCACCGAGTTGCGAAATCTCAGGCTAGCTAGTCCTGCGAAACGCGAATAATATTCAATACCGCTTATACCAGCTTCATCTTTATACGATCGATCAAGCCCCTCTTAAACTACAAATATTAAGCATAAATGATCCAAAAACACTTCGGTAAAATTAGTGACCTAGTTACAGACAAACATTTCTAAACGAAGTTTGAAATGCATAATTGTGTGGTCAGGCG
>NC_133202.1:28497265-28504765 GCF_958299795.1 Porites lutea
TTCGGTAAAACCCCAGGGGCGAATGGGTTAATTCATTTAAAAATGGCTAGCTCCATTAGCGGGCAAGATGAAATGAATCCTGCATTCTTATTGGCTACTCAAGGGGGCAAGATGGACTTGGGATGGCCTGCTTCTTCCTCGCAAGAAAATATTAATCTCTGTTTTTGGCGATATAATAAATCTTGTATCGACCATGCTTGTTTGGTCAAGATGGCTGGAAATTGACCTCACCTTTGGTCGACAATAGCGCATATGTATTGATAAGCTGCTCCAAGGGCAGGGTGCAAAGAAAGTCATTTTTACAGCTTGCCATTCGGGCAAGCTGAAGCTAGCATTTACTAGCCCGAACATCATTTCAACTAGCCCCCCAATTTTTTTGATGAGCAGAATTGATTTCACGGTTCTTCTGTAAGTTGAATTCCTCAAAATACTTCACTTGCCTGTCGGGCAAGTTAAGAACAGAATTCACTAGCCCGATAGCAAAATCCACTAGCCCCGGGCTATCGGACACTACTTTCTTTGCACGCTGAAGTGTTCATACCATTTGACCAAAAAACCTAAGTGGGTTGTCTAGTGGCATAATGGTACTCACAATTTATTGTATGTATGTCATGCCATAAAGTAAATTATACTACTACATGAAAAATGTCTTCAATTTGTTTGGCTTAGAGCAGTGGTATTTTAGTTTACTTTGAAATACCTACATATGAAAATTACAAACCTCTTTTGATATTTCAAAATTGTCTCAAATTTCACTTGCCTAACGGCTTATGAAATTATGTGTAACAATTTCAAAATATCACTCGTGATATATATGCTAAATATCACTACAAATCATGCTATTACCTATACTAATATCATTTTGCCATGTGTCTGTTCAGTTATGGATCAAAGCGACATACAGTTAAACCTCCCGTGAGTGACCACCTGAAATACAAAGAGGGGGTCGCTTATGGGAGGTGATCGCTCACTAGAGTCAAACTTTTACCAGGAGAGGTTTGGACACAGTTACTTTTTGAAGAGAAACATGAGAACATAATGAGAGAATGTATTGTATGAAATTACTAGGTTACAATATAAGAGTACATTGCAAATCCATGTTGTTCCTAAAAGTTCTTTTCAAACTCTGAGTAGTATGGTCCATACAGTGATCATAGAGATCAGGTCATTATATCACTGAGGTGGTTGCTTAGAAGAGTAAGACCAATGGAAAGTTCTAAAACCGCCATCCTTGAAAGTGGTTGCAGTCGAGGCTTTTGGCTGGATTTTGTTGTTTTGGATAAGTGATCACTTATTAGATTTGGTCCCTTATGAAAGGTTGTCGCACATGGAGGGTTAACTGTATGTTCTCACTAATTTTTGACATCTATTGTTGGACTGTTCAACCATTCCGATTTCGTCGGGATTCTCCTGATCTTGCTTAATCCCGAATCCTGACCAATCTGTGATCAGGATAGGAAAAATCCTGGTTTTTTCACATATGTTCTGATATTTTCAAATTAATTCTTATGATACTTATAGTAGAACTCCTAACGGAGTATATTTCACTGAAACTGATGTCCAGAAAATTGCCAAAAAGACAACATAAGTCCAAGTTCCTGTAAGCAAAGCCACGTAAATAAAAATAAGCATAAAAAAAGAAAAAGATTTAGGGACCAATTCATAGACAAAAATTGTCCTCTCAGAACACTAGAAATGGTGTTTCAGAGCATCAAGATTTCAAACTTTTCCTGGGGAAAATGCCCCCAGATCCCCTTAGTGGCTCACCCCTTTGGTGCTTGCGTGATTCCTCAGTGATTAAAAAATACCCCGATTTTACATACTTAAAAGGTTGGACAGTCTGTATTGTTGTTGTTGTTTGTTTGGACAAGTACGTGTAAATGTAGTTTGTAATTTGATGGCACCCTTAGGGGATCTCAGAGTTTTCAGAAACCACCTCACTCATCTGTCTTTTTCATTTCAGCTCTTTGTATCTTATTGATTCACTTTCTGCTGAAGACTAAATTTCATTACCTTCCTGAGAGTGTAGCAGTTGTATTTTTAGGTGAGTTCTATTAACGTAATTATGCAAGGGGGTGTTTATATGAGAAAACTTGCACCGGTGTGAGTTTCATACCAGGATGACTTTTTGATTTTGTATCGTGTTTACATGATAAACTGGTCATGGTCTATAGCTCTTGACCAATCAGCTTGCGAAGATTCGCTTAGTTATTGTAAAAAATGTTATAGTTGGAGCATCAAGCATAGTGGCCCATTTTTTTTCAGCATAAAGAGAATGGTGATGAAAAAAAATTCCATGACTGTATTGAGAAATTTTTACTTTTAAGTTCTTTTAGTGAGGATTAACGTATTCTAAAAGGCTTGATTGCTACTTTGATGTCTTGTTGCACCATTGCATCATTCTGTTAGGCTTCTAAGACTGGTCATTTATCTATCCATCATGGCTGCCAGTTTGAAATTTACAACTAATGCAATAAAATGTTGTATTTATGTCTGTGCGGATGGAAAAGGTCATCAAATACAGCCAAGATCAGTTGAGCATAATTACACTTTTCGAGCATAATTTTAGGCATAATGCTGTTGTTTTGAGGGTGATGCTCAAAAGCATAGATGTAATGCTCAAATAATTTTTGAATGTAATGTATCTAACCCTACTGTAGTGTGTTTAATAGTGTAACCTAAATGGTATTGTGTTGATTTACAGTTTTCTTCTCTTTTTTTCAGGAGCATTAGTTGGTTTGATCATAAAAGCATTGAGCCACTTTGCCCTTGGAGACTGGCGGGTTGGTATCAGTTATAGTCTGCTATCCCTTTAAGCCCCAGCATCAACATATATCTTCTCCACACTGTTCTTTATACATTCTTTATGGTATTGCTTGAAAGAATTTGTTCTAACTTAACAATGATCACAACATTTCCTCTTTGGTGATCATTTCATTAATTCTCATGACCTTTCTGTTTAAACAAGCAGTTTTATCGTTGGGAGAAATTGGATGGGGGTCACTATTGGGGCTTAAAGTGATTATACAAGAATTTTAGTTTTATCAGCTGATTTGATATCAAAATGAAATAAATTTACCTCCATAAAAAGAGGCAAAAGTTCCAAAATGGACTGTGACAGGGGCTACCACCTTCCCCCAATTTATGGAACAATTTTGCAGCCTCATCAAAACGAGGCTGCGGATGTTGAAGAATATTTTTGTCCGCAAGCTAATCTCTAGTTTTCCCTACATCATGCAAGAATTTGTCACTTGATTTAAGTCTAGTCTTTTGCTTGATTGGTGTGAAATATACTAATGTTGTTCATTAAAATGTAGTGTTATTTCTGTTTCAATTTGTAGAAAGAGGAACATTTTAATCCTACTGCCTTCTTTCTTATCTTGCTGCCACCAATAATTTTTGATTCAGGATATTCCCTCCACAAGGTGAGAGCAGAGCAGCAGATTAGGTTGTAACTTTTCCATTTTCAAACTAAAACCAGTGGCAGCCAGTGGTTGCATACTTGGGCTGTGAATGTAAGGCTGACTTTGGTACAGTCAAACTTCTGTGATAAGGAACAATGAGGAGGGCTAGTAACTTATTACATAAGGAAGTGACCATTTTATAATGTACACAGCATTTAAAGGCATCCTATCCCCAGAAACAAAGCAAACTGTCTGTAATAATGAGGTGTCCACATTAATCAGGTGTCCATGAAGCAGGGTTTGACTAAAAAAGAGCAGGCGTTTTCAGAGAAGATGTATTTATGTGTATAAGTGTTTAAATGGACTTGTTGAGCATGATTTTGACAGTAACCACAGGATATCATCCAATGTTTTAAAGCTACAAATACCTTACACTGAACACGTGCAGGGGAAGGACTACTTTCAGGAATGCTTGGATGTGCATGTGCCAACACTTGGACTCTTTACATGTTGTTCAGCTATACTCAAATTCTCTCCCTATCCTAGAGTTGCTATGTTTCAGAAGCTATTCTGGCCACCTGCACTGTCCAGCCAAAAAAAACTTACTGAGCTGTTGGTAAATTAAGATTTGTTGATTTCTTTATTTTAGTGTCAATTCCCAGGGTCCCTAGTCCAGACTAAGATCTTCAACAAGTTGATCAATTTCCAAGAAAATGATCCCCCCAATTCTAAATCCAAAGTCTGTATACCTTATCTCACTCTAAATTGCTTGAAATACCCTTGACAGCAGCTTATACCTATGTAGCGTAAAAAAGGTGTTACGCTCCCCCAAGTGTTGTTACTGTAAAGTTATGGATTTGTAGGTTTGATACCGTTTTGGATTCTTGGTTTATGCTTCTTTTTTTTTTACTTTGCAGGGTAATTTCTTTGCCAACATAGGATCCATAGTAGTATTTGCTGTGTTTGGTACAGCTGTGTCTGCAATCGTTATAGGTGGTGGTATTTATTTGTTGGGAAAGGTAAGGTTATAGTAGTGTATAAAACCAGTGCTGAAAATTACCATATGTAGGACATCAGACCCTTTGAAAATGTCTGACTATTAACAACAATCTTTCCTTGCAGCTAAGACTATCTATTTTGAAGAAACTCACAAATGTCAAAAACGTCCATGTATACAACGTATTCATGACTCCTAATATCCATACATTGCTGAACAAGTTTTTGTATGTCACCATGGCTGCCTAGAAATTATAGAATCAGGTTTCTGACTTGTTACAGCTTAAAACTGTCAGTGATAGTTTGTAGTTTACAGAGGTTAATTTTTGTGAAAACAATCAGGTAAAAAAAAAAACAAAAAAACAAAACAAAACAAAATGCTATGCTGTATGTTAATAAGCACAACATTGCATGATGTTATATATAAATGGATACAAATAAGCATATTTTAGTAAAACATCCTTAAAAACATAATCTAATTTGAGGGAATGTTTGAAAGCAAAATTTTATTTCTGACTTGCAGCAGCTTCCTCTTTAATAAAAATCACATCCAAGCAAAATTTCACAAACTTGCCAGATAGCAGGCCCCAGTTGTTCAAAAGCTGGATAGTGCTATTTACCGGATAAATTACTATCCAGCAGATAAGAATTAGGGAAACCAATTGCGCTATTTAGTGGATAGAGGCTTATCCAGTGGATAGCATTATCCACCTTTTGAACAACTGGGGCCAGGATGTGGTGCAAGGCAACAAATGCTACATTCATAGCTTTAGAGGAAAATCCATAGAAAAAGAGGCTAATCGAAGTAAATGTCAAATATACTAAAAATGAAATGTTTTCAGAAAAGTGCACATTCTTTATAAGTTATATCAATTTACTTGAAAAGCATGTTCCATACTGAACCTTCTAGCAAAAGTGCCATGAAGTTTCAATATGAGTGATCTGTGACAAACTCATGTTTTCTTTTTGTTTTTGTTTCCTTTTTTGCCTTCAGTTTCATTGTGGGATCAAAAGCAGTTGATTGTTCAGTTTTTAAATTTAACATTGCATCCAAACATGAAAGTCAATGTCTTCTTTCAACGAGCAGGTTTAGTGAACATAATCTCAATGTTCGGGCAGTAAATTTTTCATAATGAATTTTCCTTATGTTGAAGTAAAAGGTTAAGCTGATTTAAATAATCTTAATGATTGTCATAACTAAGACTATTAGATGGCAGAGCATTTACTGGGCATTTACAGGTTCTACAATATTATATAATTTGGATAAAAATAATTTAATGAATCCAATGACCTGCCGTTACAGTATAATTTGCAAAAAGCAGTTGTGTGGGTGGAGAAAAACATTACAGTCGACTCCCGATAATTCGAACCTTCAAGGGAAATAGAAAAAAGTTCTAGTTATTGGAAGTTCGAGTTATCAAGGGTAAAATTATATAGAAAATGATCTGAAGGGAAATGACAATTGCTTCGAGTTAGCGAGTGGTTCGAGTTATAGAGGGTTTGAGTTACTGGGAGTCGACTGTACTTTTAGCTGCAAATGTAGCATTTTCAAGTTAATGTACCTTCTAATGGATGTATTTTGCTTTTCACCAGGGTGGTGTCGCATTTCAGCTTGATTTAAGAGAGAGGTAAGAAACTTGATCTACATTCCCGGACAAAATAGTTGGAAAACTTGGTCAATTTTCTCTGTCTTCCACTTCACAAACTTGAAAATCACATTCCCCAACTGAACTTTTTAACAATAAGGGAAGGAGGTAAGGGGACCGCGATGTCCTGCTCAAAAAATCAGAAGTGTCTAAGTTTTTTTGAACAAGGTTGTAGGTTTCCTAAAGATGATGTTACAGTGGACAATTCTAAACGGCGATTTTTAGTGCAATGATGTTGCGTTAAAACTTGATGCTGTGTAACATATGTGCAGGACCTTTTCTGGGCAATTTTTACATTACAAGTTTTTGAACAGGCATCAAAAATTTCAGATGCCAAATCATAAATTCCACGCAATTTGTTTTGTGGATACATGTGTCATCAATTTTCTGTGCAATGCTCTTTGAGAACCGTTTTTGCTTCCTTTGTTACACTTAAATTGTCCTGTATGTACCTCTTATTAGCCAATTTTTTGGTCTGTACTGTAAATTACGGACCAAGTTTTTATCCATCGAGTTATGGCCCAAGCGCAAAGCATGCAGGCCATAAATCAATGCAGTATGCAAAAAAAGTAGTGTCCGATAGCCCGGGGCTAGTGGATTTGCTATCAGGCTAGTGAATTATCTTCTTAACTTGTCCGATGGGCAAGTGAAGTATTTTGAGGAATTCAACTTACAGAGGAGCTGTGAAATCATTTCTGTTCGTCAAAAAATTTTGAAGGCTAGTTGAAATGACGTTTGGGCTAGTAAATGCTAGCTTCAGCTTACCCGAATGGCAAGCTGTAGAAATGACTTTTTTTGCACACTGCAATGGAAAAAAGGTTAGAAGTTTATTCAGTCAAACTGAGAGCAATGTAAGTATTCGCTGGCCAATGTGATGCTGGAATCTTTCGAAAACTGGACATTGTGTTTGGCTTGAAGTTGCTTCCATATCTGCCAGTCAATTTTCGTCTTCTAAACTTTGTACTGCGATAAAATTTTCAAACACTGACTAGAATCCTCTTCTTTGATAAGATTAGGATTCACTCTCTTCATCGCCTTCATTCATAAATATTTCACTGTTACAATGTTGACGGATGAAGTCAACATCCAAGTCCTCATGGTTGACAGACATCTTATAAATTTCTTTAAACCTTTTTTAGAGATTAAGAATTGCAAAATGAGCATTTGCTTTGAGATTTTGGTCCGCATAGCTAGTTTCGGACTGCACACATTGACCAATCGCATGGCAAAAACAGACTTAGCCATATAATAAAACATGTTACGTACAGATTTTACGTGCGCATTAATTTTGTGTTGCTAGTTTTTTTATGAATTGTCCTGTGTAACATCTCCTTAAACTTTAATGTCATTTTGCAACACTGACAGGAGCTAGAAATTACCATTGAGAATTGTCCTGTGTAGCGTCATCTTCACCTCTTGCAGAAACATGATTAGTTGTGACCTTTATTAAACAA
>NC_133202.1:28509765-28637265 GCF_958299795.1 Porites lutea
GTCATAACGGCGACTTTTCTTTCTTCTTCACATGTCTCGATAGTTGGCACAAGAGATTTCTGTCTGGGCCAAAGGTCTTCCGGTTGGATCAACCAAGATGGCCCGTGCCACCACATCTCGTTCCCTTTGAGCTCTACTGCTAACGATCCTCTCGACCCAGTGTCGGCTGGGTTCCGCTCACTGGGACAGTGCCCCCAATCCTCCTTTTTACTCAACTTCACGATCTCGTTAACACGGTGACTCACAAATTGTTTCCACTCACCTTGGTTCATGATCCAATACAGCGCCGTCATACTGTCTGACCAAAGCTTTGTTTTCTGAACACTTACCTGTGAATTCAACGCATTCTTCACTGTGGCCATCAGCTTTGCAAGGATCAAGCATGCTATGAGCTCAAGTCGTGGTATGGACAGCTCTTTGAGCGGTGCCACTCGCGTTTTAGAAGTTAGCATCTTTGAATACGTACCTGTGCTTGTCTGGTATACGAAATAAATAACTGCGCAGTAAGCTTTCGTACTCGCATCTGCAAACCCATGTAACGAACATTCCAAGACTTCTTCGCGCACGTGTTTGTAGAGACACCTGTCAATCGTGATTAGTTTACATTCTATTAGGCTTTCAATCCACGCTTCAACGGCTTGCTTTATCACTCCATCAAGTGGGTCGTCCCAATTGATCTTTTGGCGACAAGTCTCCTGAAATAAAATCTTCGCTGTTATTGTTATGGGACCAATAATTCCGAGAGGGTCAAAGATCCCAGCCAAGAGTCGCAGTGTGTTTCGCTTAGTTGCAGGTAGATCTTCTGCGCGTTTGGCGATTGCGGTCAGTTCGAGGGTTATCGTATCTTGCTCAAAATCCCATGACAGACCCAGTACCTTTTGGCCGTTACTTCCCATCTTCAGGCCTAGAGATGACTTTGCGTACGTGACATTTTCAGCTGAAACCGGGTCAAGTTTCACTTCATCGATCAGATCTTTTTTAATTTTCTCTCTAACACTCGGGTCATTGGTCAGCCATTTTCTAAGCTTGAATCCCCCGTCTGCCATCCGGTTGACAGTTTTACTATACAAATCGACAACTTCACTCGACGAGGCTCCGCCCCCCACGAAATCATCCACGTAGAACGAATCAATCAATTTCTTCACGAACTCGGGGTCAACTGCCATAAACTTCGAAATATGATGCCTCAAGGTTGCATTTAGCAAAAAGGGGGACGCATTCAGTCCAAACACAACACGACAAAATCGATAAACCACAATCTTAGATAGGTCCGGGGGGTTTGCTAGCCACAAAAATCGAAGACAGTCTCTGTCTTTCTTGTCTACCCCAACATTGAGAAAGGCCTTCTCTATGTCCCCCACCAGAACAACTCTGTTCTCTCGAAACCGCAACAAAATGTCAAACAACAATGGGTTTAATGACGGACCCACATGTAAACAATCATTTAAAGAGGTGCCCGTTTTAGTCGCCTTTGACGATGCATCGTATACAATCCTTACCTTCGTTGTCGTGGCTTCTTTTCTCACCACGGCTTGATGTGGCAAATAATGTACCTTCGGGGCCGCTTCTAACTCAACCACCCTCTCTATTACTCCCGTATGAAGCTGTTCGTCAATTATAGCTGCATATTCTGCGAGAATTTCGGGTTCCCTTTCCAGTCTCGCTACTTGGCTTCTAAGACGACGCAAACTTGTGGTATAATTGGTCGGTAAATCTGGGCAGCCTTCTTTCCAAGGAAGCTTCACTGAATATCGATGCCCATCAAAGGAGATACTGTCCCTGTATTCTTCATACACCCCCCTTCTCGGCTCCTTGATTCCTATGACTTCCAGATCCCACAATCTGTTCACGTCAACATCTAAGCTTTCCTTGTCCTCTGTTTTCACCAGGTTAATTTGTACGGGTTCCGGCCCACTTGACTGACTCTTCATTGGACCTGACAGAACCCAACCTAATTCAGTTTCTACAGCGACTGGTTCGTCGAGGCCCCCCCTGATTGTACAATCTTTCTGAAAGCTCCACAGGTAATCTGCTCCGACCAAAATGTCGATTTCTAGCTCTCCCGTCCCCATACACACATCCGAAAACCACAATCCCTTAAGGTGGGGATACTCACCCTTTGCAAGTTCCACATGACTGTTTTGGATGCTGGATATCTCTGGTACTACGTACGCTTCGATTGGGATAACTTTTTGGCCGTCAGTTGGGCTTACCTTAACTTCGACGACATCTCTTAGACGCATATCCCTAGAACGCTGGCCAAAGGTACTGATTCCCAACCATTCTTGCCTGATACTGGCAAGCTGCGCGCGTTGGGCGGCTTTGGAAGTAATGAAAGAGCGATGGCTTCCAGCGTCAAACAACACCCTTACCCGGTACGGCTCGCCCACCCCACGGATAACTGCACGCGCGGTTTGCAACGCAACTCGCCCACCCGTTCCTACATGTAAGCTACTAGGACTAGTAACAATCGGAGATTTGTCTTGCCCATTGGGCGAAAACTGAAATTCGGCAACAGGAGGCACTTGCTGCGCATTCCTAACATCACACAAAGAAACATGATGACCCGCTTGGCCACACTTGTTGCATAATACATCAATTTTACAATCGCGGGCTCGGTGGCCCTTTTTCATGCATTTAAAACATCTAGCAAATTTATAAACAATATTCTTACGTTCCCTTGGATCTTTAACTCTCTGGCAGTTCTCGTGGGCATGTTTGCCCAAACAGAAGGCACAGTTCCCATTTTCTTGTTTTGTAAACAGGGCGTTGGCTGTCGCGCCCCTTGCTCGATTGTCCTTCCCATCAAGTCTATTAGAATATGAAGGCTTCGAGGAGGTCATTGCATAAAAATGATCCTCTCTCAGTTCCAGTTCTTTCAAAAAGGCTTGCAACATTCGCTCCATCGACCAGGTTAAAAACTCCTCTCCTCTTGTGATTGTCAGTCGAAAACTCTCCGGCAATTTTTGCATAATGGCGGGAACAACTATCGTCGAATATGTGTTCTCCTCTACTCCGAGAGCCTTCAATCCCCTGAAATGAGACTCGCACTCATCAAACAACCTCCTCAAGCGAGGAATGTCTCGATCACTGTAAACTGGCGTCATGTTGAGTAAATCGTTTACATGCGCTCGCTGGATTGCTATATCCTTTCCATAGCGTTTCTTCAGAGCTTGGACTGCGGCCTCATAATTTACCGCGGTCAGCGCAAACCCTGCTATCGTCGACCTGGCAGGCTCCTGTACCAAACTTTTCAAATACGAGAACTTGTCTACCGCGGACAGGTTGTCATTTCCATCGATAGAGCTCTGAAAAGAATCCCAGAAGTCCTGCCAATCTTGCAATCTGCCGTTGAACTTTTTTACTTCGAGCTTTGGAAGCTTGGCTTTCATGTTGTGCGCAGGGTTCGTGGGCTGTGGGTTCTCGTTTTGAGATGACACTCCAGTAATCGCTGGGCTAGAATGCATGCTTGGGTTCAGAAGCTCCTCCAATCGCAACACGACTTGGTTCAGTTCTCTTCTGAAGCGATCGCTTTCCTCGATTTCTCTCTCAATTAGAACGTCCAGATCTTCGGAGTCTAAACCTCCAATCAAGTCTAGGATTTGATTATCCAGTTTCTTCAACGCGTCTACTTTCTCCTGAAGGGCCTTTAATGATTCCTTACCCCACTGCCTGTCAGACACTCCACTTTCATCGCTAAGTCTTTGCTTTACTTGGTCTAGTAACCTTTTAGCGATGGTTCGCTGTCCGTCCCTAATTCGCGTCTTCTTATCGACACTAGCCTTCGCCTTTTCAGCCATAGGGAACGCCCTTCTGTTCCTTCGAACGTTCAGTAATTCTGGTTCGTTAACACTCTGCTTACACACACTAGTATCCGGCTCGAAGGACCACTGTGTTCGGGAATATCCACACACTCAATCAAACACTCGGAACTTGGACTGTATATCTTTATTCCCAGCAACGATCCTCGTTCACTACACCGTACATTCATTAATTCATTCTGCCTAATCATAACAACTCTCTTTTCTTATACACAGTCTTGGCATTTTTGTTATAAGATATCTATGTGTCATATTCTTATCACATCACGCACGTAACATTCAAAAGCAATTAACTTGTCAACTTAATACATTCCTTATCTCTTTAAAAATACACGCGATCAAGGTTTCCATTACTATGTTTAGGGTAAGGCACGTTGTGTTGCGTAACGCGCTATATGTTTCCCAACACTCCCCCCACGCTTGACTCGATTTGAGTCAAGATACGCGCATACATACCTAAGAGTTTAGTCGTTCGGCTGGTTTACCATCGCACGGGTCTTCCAGACCGCATCTAACGCTGCTGAACGGCGAGGAACGTCGCGCCTTTGTGGCCCTGTAACGCGTTCTTTGGGGACATCTGAGATCTCGGATGTCTCAGTTCTAATCTCGATAGGAAACAACTTTTGCACAGGCCTACTTAAATGAACTGCCTTCCCCTTCGTTATCACACGCACGTTTGCCCCTCTTACCTCTTTGTCTTTTCCTACGATGAGGCTCTCCACTACCGCCATCTTCCAGCCATTTCTCTTAACTCCCTCTTCATACACCGTCACCACATCACCTACCTTTGGTGCCTTTCCGATTGCCTGGGCGTTACAATCATGACTCTCTCTCAAATTCGTCAAGTATTCTCTTTGCCACCTTTTCCAAAAATGCTGTAGAGTTTCATTAATATATTTATACCTCCTTCTGTAGCTAGTCTCGGTTTCATCATCTTCCTCTCGGGGTTCCTCTGGCAAGGATAACAATCTTCTCCCGTAGAGTAGATGCGCAGGGGTCAATACCTCTCCCTCGTAAGGATTGTCACAATCGTAAGTTAAGGGTCTTGAATTCAAGGTCGCCTCTACTTCAGTCAGGACGGTTAAAAGTTCATCATACGTCAGTCGAGCATTACCAAGGACCTTCTTCAGACATCGCTTCACACAACCCACCATCCTCTCAAAGAAACCACCCCACCAGGGAGCTCTTTCGAGATTAAAACGCCACTCAATTCGGTGGTTTTGCATTTCTTCTCTTACCTGCGGATGACGAAAGAGTGTACGTAGTTGTTTCTCCGTGCCCGTAAATGTCTTCGCGTTGTCTGAAACAATTAAGGCAGGTATTCCCCTTCTTGCTATAAATCTCCTTAAACACCGCTTAAACGTTTCCACCGACAAATCCTCTACCAGCTCTAGGTGAACAGCTCGCGTCACGCAACAAGTAAACAAAGCGAAGTAACTCTTTCTCATTTGTGCACCCTTTCCTCTGACAAACAAAGGCCCCGCAAAATCTACTCCTACCTTTGAAAACGGCGGGGCTGGTCTAACTCTAAACTCTGGCAAGCTAGCGGTCAGTGGCTGAGTAAACGGTCTGCCTTCAATCTTCTTGCAAAGGACACAACGACTGATCACACGCTTCACCAATTGCCTCCCCTTCGGTGCCCAAAATTTTGAGCGCAACTCTGCAAGCGTACTCCTCACACCATTGTGTAGAACTCTATGGTGACATTCCTGAATCTGTAATATCGTTAGTCGGTGTTCTTTGGGCAAGATGATCGGTTCCTTTGTCTCGTGCACCATTTCAGAGTACTCAAGGCGTCCCTTACATCTTATAACGCCTTTCGGATCTTCTTGGAGACCGAATTTTGAGACAAGCTGTTGATAGTTTTCCCCCTTTCTCAATTCTCGCTGTGCTGTCCTTATCCACAACTCTTCTGACTCTACTATCTCCTCCAAAGTAAGCGCCCCTTCTCTTTTGTCACTCTTGTTTCTCCTTGAGATATTGTGACAGAACCGTGTGACCCACGCAGTCACTCTGTAAAGCTTTCGAAGTGTGCTGTATTTGTTGATTTCGACCACCCTTTCTATTCCACAAGGCTCATTGGCTGCGATAGTCATAACGGCGACTTTTCTTTCTTCTTCACATGTCTCGATAGTTGGCACAAGAGATTTCTGTCTGGGCCAAAGGTCTTCCGGTTGGATCAACCAAGATGGCCCGTGCCACCACATCTCGTTCCCTTTGAGCTCTACTGCTAACGATCCTCTCGACCCAGTGTCGGCTGGGTTCCGCTCACTGGGACAGTGCCCCCAATCCTCCTTTTTACTCAACTTCACGATCTCGTTAACACGGTGACTCACAAATTGTTTCCACTCACCTTGGTTCATGATCCAATACAGCGCCGTCATACTGTCTGACCAAAGCTTTGTTTTCTGAACACTTACCTGTGAATTCAACGCATTCTTCACTGTGGCCATCAGCTTTGCAAGGATCAAGCATGCTATGAGCTCAAGTCGTGGTATGGACAGCTCTTTGAGCGGTGCCACTCGCGTTTTAGAAGTTAGCATCTTTGAATACGTACCTGTGCTTGTCTGGTATACGAAATAAATAACTGCGCAGTAAGCTTTCGTACTCGCATCTGCAAACCCATGTAACGAACATTCCAAGACTTCTTCGCGCACGTGTTTGTAGAGACACCTGTCAATCGTGATTAGTTTACATTCTATTAGGCTTTCAATCCACGCTTCAACGGCTTGCTTTATCACTCCATCAAGTGGGTCGTCCCAATTGATCTTTTGGCGACAAGTCTCCTGAAATAAAATCTTCGCTGTTATTGTTATGGGACCAATAATTCCGAGAGGGTCAAAGATCCCAGCCAAGAGTCGCAGTGTGTTTCGCTTAGTTGCAGGTAGATCTTCTGCGCGTTTGGCGATTGCGGTCAGTTCGAGGGTTATCGTATCTTGCTCAAAATCCCATGACAGACCCAGTACCTTTTGGCCGTTACTTCCCATCTTCAGGCCTAGAGATGACTTTGCGTACGTGACATTTTCAGCTGAAACCGGGTCAAGTTTCACTTCATCGATCAGATCTTTTTTAATTTTCTCTCTAACACTCGGGTCATTGGTCAGCCATTTTCTAAGCTTGAATCCCCCGTCTGCCATCCGGTTGACAGTTTTACTATACAAATCGACAACTTCACTCGACGAGGCTCCGCCCCCCACGAAATCATCCACGTAGAACGAATCAATCAATTTCTTCACGAACTCGGGGTCAACTGCCATAAACTTCGAAATATGATGCCTCAAGGTTGCATTTAGCAAAAAGGGGGACGCATTCAGTCCAAACACAACACGACAAAATCGATAAACCACAATCTTAGATAGGTCCGGGGGGTTTGCTAGCCACAAAAATCGAAGACAGTCTCTGTCTTTCTTGTCTACCCCAACATTGAGAAAGGCCTTCTCTATGTCCCCCACCAGAACAACTCTGTTCTCTCGAAACCGCAACAAAATGTCAAACAACAATGGGTTTAATGACGGACCCACATGTAAACAATCATTTAAAGAGGTGCCCGTTTTAGTCGCCTTTGACGATGCATCGTATACAATCCTTACCTTCGTTGTCGTGGCTTCTTTTCTCACCACGGCTTGATGTGGCAAATAATGTACCTTCGGGGCCGCTTCTAACTCAACCACCCTCTCTATTACTCCCGTATGAAGCTGTTCGTCAATTATAGCTGCATATTCTGCGAGAATTTCGGGTTCCCTTTCCAGTCTCGCTACTTGGCTTCTAAGACGACGCAAACTTGTGGTATAATTGGTCGGTAAATCTGGGCAGCCTTCTTTCCAAGGAAGCTTCACTGAATATCGATGCCCATCAAAGGAGATACTGTCCCTGTATTCTTCATACACCCCCCTTCTCGGCTCCTTGATTCCTATGACTTCCAGATCCCACAATCTGTTCACGTCAACATCTAAGCTTTCCTTGTCCTCTGTTTTCACCAGGTTAATTTGTACGGGTTCCGGCCCACTTGACTGACTCTTCATTGGACCTGACAGAACCCAACCTAATTCAGTTTCTACAGCGACTGGTTCGTCGAGGCCCCCCCTGATTGTACAATCTTTCTGAAAGCTCCACAGGTAATCTGCTCCGACCAAAATGTCGATTTCTAGCTCTCCCGTCCCCATACACACATCCGAAAACCACAATCCCTTAAGGTGGGGATACTCACCCTTTGCAAGTTCCACATGACTGTTTTGGATGCTGGATATCTCTGGTACTACGTACGCTTCGATTGGGATAACTTTTTGGCCGTCAGTTGGGCTTACCTTAACTTCGACGACATCTCTTAGACGCATATCCCTAGAACGCTGGCCAAAGGTACTGATTCCCAACCATTCTTGCCTGATACTGGCAAGCTGCGCGCGTTGGGCGGCTTTGGAAGTAATGAAAGAGCGATGGCTTCCAGCGTCAAACAACACCCTTACCCGGTACGGCTCGCCCACCCCACGGATAACTGCACGCGCGGTTTGCAACGCAACTCGCCCACCCGTTCCTACATGTAAGCTACTAGGACTAGTAACAATCGGAGATTTGTCTTGCCCATTGGGCGAAAACTGAAATTCGGCAACAGGAGGCACTTGCTGCGCATTCCTAACATCACACAAAGAAACATGATGACCCGCTTGGCCACACTTGTTGCATAATACATCAATTTTACAATCGCGGGCTCGGTGGCCCTTTTTCATGCATTTAAAACATCTAGCAAATTTATAAACAATATTCTTACGTTCCCTTGGATCTTTAACTCTCTGGCAGTTCTCGTGGGCATGTTTGCCCAAACAGAAGGCACAGTTCCCATTTTCTTGTTTTGTAAACAGGGCGTTGGCTGTCGCGCCCCTTGCTCGATTGTCCTTCCCATCAAGTCTATTAGAATATGAAGGCTTCGAGGAGGTCATTGCATAAAAATGATCCTCTCTCAGTTCCAGTTCTTTCAAAAAGGCTTGCAACATTCGCTCCATCGACCAGGTTAAAAACTTCTCTCCTCTTGTGATTGTCAGTCGAAAACTCTCCGGCAATTTTTGCATAATGGCGGGAACAACTATCGTCGAATATGTGTTCTCCTCTACTCCGAGAGCCTTCAATCCCCTGAAATGAGACTCGCACTCATCAAACAACCTCCTCAAGCGAGGAATGTCTCGATCACTGTAAACTGGCGTCATGTTGAGTAAATCGTTTACATGCGCTCGCTGGATTGCTATATCCTTTCCATAGCGTTTCCTCAGAGCTTGGACTGCGGCCTCTTAATTTACCGCGGTCAGCGCAAACCCTGCTATCGTCGACCTGGCAGGCTCCTGTACCAAACTTTTCAAATACGAGAACTTGTCTACCGCGGACAGGTTGTCATTTCCATCGATAGAGCTCTGAAAAGAATCCCAGAAGTCCTGCCAATCTTGCAATCTGCCGTTGAACTTTTTTACTTCGAGCTTTGGAAGCTTGGCTTTCATGTTGTGCGCAGGGTTCGTGGGCTGTGGGTTCTCGTTTTGAGATGACACTCCAGTAATCGCTGGGCTAGAATGCATGCTTGGGTTCAGAAGCTCCTCCAATCGCAACACGACTTGGTTCAGTTCTCTTCTGAAGCGATCGCTTTCCTCGATTTCTCTCTCAATTAGAACGTCCAGATCTTCGGAGTCTAAACCTCCAATCAAGTCTAGGATTTGATTATCCAGTTTCTTCAACGCGTCTACTTTCTCCTGAAGGGCCTTTAATGATTCCTTACCCCACTGCCTGTCAGACACTCCACTTTCATCGCTAAGTCTTTGCTTTACTTGGTCTAGTAACCTTTTAGCGATGGTTCGCTGTCCGTCCCTAATTCGCGTCTTCTTATCGACACTAGCCTTCGCCTTTTCAGCCATAGGGAACGCCCTTCTGTTCCTTCGAACGTTCAGTAATTCTGGTTCGTTAACACTCTGCTTACACACACTAGTATCCGGCTCGAAGGACCACTGTGTTCGGGAATATCCACACACTCAATCAAACACTCGGAACTTGGACTGTATATCTTTATTCCCAGCAACGATCCTCGTTCACTACACCGTACATTCATTAATTCATTCTGCCTAATCATAACAACTCTCTTTTCTTATACACAGTCTTGGCATTTTTGTTATAAGATATCTATGTGTCATATTCTTATCACATCACGCACGTAACATTCAAAAGCAATTAACTTGTCAACTTAATACATTCCTTATCTCTTTAAAAATACACGCGATCAAGGTTTCCATTACTATGTTTAGGGTAAGGCACGTTGTGTTGCGTAACGCGCTATATGTTTCCCAACACTCCTTGTTCAAAATTTTAGTCGCCCTTGAGCAAATCGTACAAGCTTCTGGCAACCGGGTGACCGTTAGGCAGCAGCCTTGCAAAATATCAGTGGATAAACCTCTCGCAAGCGCTGCTTGGTGGAAAGAAGAATATCATCCTGCTGCCCAAAACATGTCCTTGAACAATCACAATCAAGGGTGGATTTAGGGGTGGGCCGAGGGGGCCGCAGCCACCCCTTTTTCTTTGAAATTTTGTATTATTCTTATAGATTTCTCAGAAAAAGAAAAAGTATCTACATAGCTGGCAAGTGTTCCGGCCACCCCTTTTCTTAATTTTCTGGATCCACCGTTGACAATGTAGTGTGTAGTGAAGTGTAACGTCACAAAAATTTGAATTTGTAAAATTATGGGATTGACCGAGATATATTTTAGAAAGAACAAGGTGAAAGCCAAAGTTCAGCTGGTTAAAGCAAATTGGTGGTGAGATATAAGCAACGCTATGCTCAGATGCCTCTATACTTATCCTAAAATTGACCTGGATTTTAGAAGAATTTGTATGGAATCATCTGAGCATAATTAGGTCATATGTAACTGCCAAATTTGTTCTAACCAGCTGAATTTTGGCAAATGGACAGTTTTCGTCTTGTTCTGTCGGATTATCTTTTCTACTCTTATAATTTCTTAAATTTAGTTTTTGTGACGTCATCAGTACACTACTCTGTTACCTAGCATGCAATAACGGACTGACCACTGGCCACTAGCATTGATGGCACTCTGTTGATTGCAGGAGTGTTTTTATATCAAGTTTGAAAAACAAGGCAGTGATCATTGCTTTAGACCTGATAAAACACAAACTACAAGTTTTTTTTTTCTTTCATCTACATTGTAGATCTGTTGATTTTTATTCTTACAGTAACTGTTAATGTGGTTTCTGTTTTCCTAAGAAATTTAGAACAAAATTTTCCTCTGTGTTTGAAAACTTAATATTTATTGAATTTTAAAGTCCTTTGCATTTTCCCGAAACTATGTATTTATTACTTTCCAAGGGACAAAAATATAACTGTTTTTGAAAGGAAACATTTGCTCATTTTCGTTACTATGCTTATTCATGGTAGCTAAACTTGTATTTCTCTTTCTTCTTTCAGAAACATGTGTATTTGCTTATTTAGGAATGGCAATTTTTAGCTTCAAACATCAGTTTAGACCGGCATTTGTTATATGGACTATAGTAAGTAACGTTCCTGGTGCAAATCAAATGCCTTCTGCATTGGTAGCTTAGAAAAAATTTTCTGAAAAATGCAAATATTTGCTGATTTCTTTCTCTCTCTCTCTTTTTTTTTTTTAGATTTTGTGCTTACTTGGAAGAGCAGTAAACATATATCCATTATCTTCACTTGTAAACCAATTTAGAGATGTCAAGATTTCTAGAAAGACACAGTTTATCATGTGGTTTAGTGGTAAGTTTTTTTTTTTGACACTTCATTGTGGAAGGAAATCGTTTTTGGGAGCAGTTTAGTCCTCGTTTCAGCTGTCGTTTGTGGTCGACTCGCCCGAAAGCAGAGTTATTTCGACCGAAATTTTTAGTTAAGTCGCCCAAATGCTGACTTATTTCTCCCGAAATATTATGATGCTCAACAACATCCCAACATGCCTGTTACATATTTATCGTTCTTGTTTCGTCTCATTGAAGTTTGAAGAACGAGATATATTTTACATTTAAATATCCCGCTTGTTTCGTCTCAACGTGGTTTGAAGAACGAGCTACGTTACACACACTCTTTATTCAAATTTATTTCTCTGTGTAGTACACCTGATAAAATTTCGGGCGACATAACTCAGCGTTCGAGCGAGATGACTTTTGGGCGACATGACCGGTCTCTTTGGCATTAACCAGGCTTAAGGTGATGTTAAAACAGTCCAAGAGTATCTGAGATAATCGTTATTGAACAAGTACAAGGAAACAATTTGTACTTTTTTGCGTGTGCTGTTGGGCGATTACTCTGATACCGGCAGCTTAAATTTGATGGGAATCGCTAGGAGCTCTCAGTGTGCTAGTGTTATTGGCGAACGTTTGTCGAACCGGGATTGAAGGAGAAGAAGAATTTCCCCCACAAATGCCTACGGCAAACGGCCTCGACGGATAACAATCTCCTCGATCTCCATAATTCTTCAGATCATTCTCAGCCTTAGGCCTAGGCCAAACGTCGAACTTTTCATGAGACGAACCAAACTCTAATTTAAGGGCGCTTTCCATTTGCCAGAACTAACCAGCCAGACCATTCCCGTCGTAATGAGAATTTCACTTTTAATCAAAACTGTCCAGTCAGGTCAGTCAAATCCTAAATAGTATGCACGAAGGAGATGGTTTTTCAGCAAAACCCTCTGGAAAAAGCCCATTTTGTTTGCTAACTGACTAGTCCGGCCGGCCAGTTCTGACAAATGGAAAGCGCCCTAAGTTTCCTAAATTAAGTTAAGATCGTCTGTTGGAACAGACGTCGTATTTAGGACGTATCGAACCAATCAACTGAATCAGAACAAAAAGCAAATTCAATAAATTTTCTCCCGAACGAGGCTGAATATCCACAGGCATACAAGTTTTTAATTATTAGTTTAGTTCGTCGCATTTGAAGATCGACCTTTGTCCCGGAGACGATTTCCAGACGTTGTATCCAGACGTTTAGAACATAGTGGACGACCCAATTTCATTTAGGCGAACTTAACTGATCCAGACCTCAACTTTTCATGAGCTTAGCTCATTTAGTTTGGTTCGTCTCATAAAAAGTTCGACGTTTGGCCTTGGCCACAGGCTACCTCCGCACGAAGTCGGATATTTTTTGAAACCACATACTTTTTTTCACAAGAATCGGCCTTCCTCCCACACGAAAAGAGGTGAATCCGGTTACCGAAACCGCTTTGTTTTGAAACCGCTCTCCAGAGTGGTTTATACCCCGTCCACACGAATCTGAATAATACATATGCGGTTTTGAAAATTTCCTGATTCGTGTGAACTTGGCCTTGTTCAGTAATTGCTTAAAAACAGGGCTGCTCAAAGTCAATCAGATTAGAGAATTTTGTTTTAGTAATGATTACTCATGGACATTTTTAGAACCAGAATACACCTCATATTAAAGCAGCTGTGTCACGAAATTGATTAAAATTCAAACAGTGGGCTGGGTAACTGCCCACCTACTCCTCCCCTAAGTCAACATTAACACTTACTTCTCACTTAGGGCAAAATTATGACTTAGGGAGGGGTAGGTGGTCAGTTACCCAGAAATAACTGCTCAAAACGTCAAAAGAAGGTATTACTAACACAGAAAAATACAAAAGGTGAAACGGATTGCAGTTGTGGTTTTTGACAACTTGTTAGCCTAAGAGTTTTTCAAAGGTTATTTTTGCTGATTGTAACGTTTGCTATAATGCTTGTGAGGCATGTTTATTAGACACGAAGCTCGATTTTGTCATTCATAAGTAATTTTTTAAGTTTCATGGCGAATAATGACTCATAACTGGCGGTATGAGCAAAATGAACTAGCCATCCACAGGGATGCCACGTAATATATCAAGCATGAGACGCAGTGCTTCATCTGTGAGAAGAGAGTGTAAAATAGGACGCGCAGCGGAGTGTTTTTGACAAAGTTCGAAGTTTTTCATCTGGTGATGAAACACTTTGTCGAATGCTTGATGTTACTTCTCAAACAAAATGATTTTATCAAATATAAATTTAGGATGCCAAAAAGAGCAGTTTTTCCAAACACTCATTAAACATTAATTTCCTTTGTATTTTCTTTATGAATTTTTAATGAGCTTGAGAATAAGATTTCAAGTTGCCGCGTAAATACAAAAAGTAGGCGGGGAATCAAACAGCTAGGGGTTTCTTTTGGTTCTATTTCTCCTCTATTTTCCAATGAAAGTAGCCGGGGCCACATTTATAGTAGCCAGGGAAAAAAAACCCCTGGCCCACAGCCTTGTCATCCTTGAAACAGCCCCTTTTAAGTGTTGTTTGTTTGTTTGTTTGTTTGTCTTCTTAGGGTTACGCGGTGCCGTGGCCTTCGCCCTTGTACTTCATCTTCAACTGGATGACGAAAAGCGACATGTTCTTATCACATCTACGCTCATTATAATCATGTTCACAATTCTCTGTTTAGGTGGATCAACTCTTCCCTTGTTGAAGGTGACTTACTCTTCTTGACGTTGCACTGATGGACACCTTTTTCAAATTTTTATTGTCCTTACTGAACTTAACGACGGCGATAAAGTTTGTATATCAGGACTATAAAATGCACTTTCATGTAATTGACTGTCAATACGTGCTATGTGAATATTTATCGTCATGCAAAAGTGCTTAATGAATGTGTACAGACGAAAATGAATGTCGATTCAACAAAATTAACCAATGTGTTTTCATGGAAATGAAACTGATGACTGCGTTATTGAATTTTTTTTCTGGCAGTGACTAGCAAATACTGTAGACTTGAGAGCGTGAAAACCGGCTCACTCTAAAACTTTGTCTCAAAAGATTTTGGTGATGGGATCGATATTCCCCTGAATTCTTATTTATTATTTAATTTTCCTGACCAAAACGGTTGATTTGCAAGCAAAAGCCCAAGGAAAAGTGCGCTAGACTGGATTTCGACAACTCCCAAGCTCACACACAAATCTGTTAAGAAGATTGAATCTCGGAAAACCGCAGCCTCGTTCCCAGTCGTCCTCGGCGATTTCGGATGTGACGTCACCTGTCAAGCTTGTAGGGAAAATTCGCGCTCGGTTCCAGGCCTCCTCTGGTCATCCGGATAGCGCGAACTGGCTTGGGTACGAGGCTGGGAAAACCGAAATGTGAGCAATTTAAGGGTCTAGGGGTTTGGGATAAGGGAACCGCCAGAAATCTTAAATGTGAAAATTGTTATATAAGTTAAGCGAAGGAGACACTCAAATTGTTTAGGGTGTATATAGATATTAGGCTGGCTCCAGTTGTTCAAAAGCTGGATAGCACTATCCACCGGATAAATCACTATCCAATGGATAAGTATTAGGAAAACCAATCGCGCTATCCACTGGACAGAGATTTATCCCGTGGATAGCGTTATCCACCTTTTGAACAACCGGGGCCATCGTTAAGCCTGATTCGGGAATAGTGAGGTAAGATCTCAGTATTTGTTTTAGAGCGCTCTTGCTTTGAAGTCGCTGCTTGGAAATTTGAAAAACTGCAAAATAGCTTTTGCTATTTGCGGGCGGAGATGGCAAAATGATGAGATAGTGTATGTTAGAGTCTTGAACCATCTTTTCCCTGTTTTGAAATGGTGCAACTCGCTTATGTGGCGGTTATTTCTGAGGGCACCCACTTCACTCTTCCTCTTTCTTTGTGTCTTTAATGATTGAAGTTTGCGAATGTTATGTCTTTTGCAGTTACTTAAAGCAGAACAAGGAATGGAGAAAGGCTTAACACTTAGTAAAACACAAACTGAGGTATGTTTCTAAAACAGTCCATTATGTCTCCAGTAACATGAGAGAGGGCATCATTTACTTTCTTGCGTTTGGACGTCAGAGAGTTTGGTCTGCAGGGATAGGGAATTTGTTATGCTTAGATTTTTGGATTTCGTGCTAAAAACATTGCCCTGGTTGATTGTCACTCCGCAGGGTAAAGCAGTAGATGCAGACCAACTGACTGACGATGAATGGAGGATAAGCAGTAGGAAGGCTCTTAAGGGATTCACACGGCTTGACGCTAGATATTTTATTCCATTCTTTACAAGGAAGTTCACCAGACAGGTACGTAAAAATAAGGTTACCAGTTTCGAACTCAGGCCTTATAGGCGTGTGCTTGGTACAGCGATGTCAGTTCTACGATCATTGGTTTATCAATAAATGGTTGCTCGTACTCAAAAACCAGTTTGACGAAAGAAAACAAGATTGACCAGTTTAGAAGTTAGGGCTGCGGCGTCGTCAGTGGCTTGGCGCGATTCAGGCAGAGCTCCCTTTTCTCCTCCTCGATGAGGGAAACCAGAAATTAGTAAGTAATTAATAAGTACCCAGAAATTAGTCCTATGGGAGCCCACACATGGCCATCGCGGGAGAGGAAGACCGAATACTACCTATATTGACACTCTTAAGAGGGATACTGGTGCATTTGAAGCAAGTGAGATTGCTGCACTGATGGCTGATAAGAGGCTGTGGAAAGATCTAGTGGTTGTCCGCCTTTGGGCGACCAAGTGAGTGTGTGTGTGTGAGTGATGAGGGAAACTGCCCACCCACCCACCCCACCCCCAACCTATGTTTCTCACTGACGTGTGACTTAAGGCCAGAAACGTGGATTAGGGGTGGGGTGGGTGGGCAGTTTCCCAGAAACTTTATCTGATTCAAGGAGGCTCTACTTGCAGGGTGAAACAGCACCAGTGTGCAATTCTCTTTTTTTTTTTTTGCAATTCTGTCACAAAAATGGCGAGGTAAGTTGCAAGAAAACGTCTACCATAACATCGCCATCACAAGCCTTTTAACTCCTTTGTTCATTCTGCAGGAGGTTCGTAATGCGCATGAAGAGATGCAGAGACTTACCAGTCAGTTATATAGTGAAGTACACAGCGACCTCGCATCAGACGATGATGAAGCAGAAAGCAAACTTTGAGTCGCTTTCTTCATAATTAAGTTAGAGTAAAAGAGAACAATTGGACAGAGAGGGAATCTTAGTGCGTTGGCCGGGATATGTGAATTTCACTGAAGTTAGTTTTGGAGGTTGTAACTAAACTGAAGTCTAATTCTTGAGACGTCCGCATGTATTAATCGATTATTTGAAACGTCATCAAGTCCACGCCCGACTGCCTCGAAGCAAACACTGCAGAATATTGTAATGGCGACTGTTAAATTTTCTCTTCAACACAATGAATAAAAGTTTGCGGACCTCTCTGGAAATCAGCTTCCGATGAGTTGAAATCGTTTAATTGGTGTAAAAAAAACTTTGGTGAAATTCACATATCCCAAGAACCCATTTTTCTGTCCTGGTTGAGGAGCTTTTTAAATACGTTTCGTAAAGGAATAGTGTGGAAAATTTGATAAAATTAGAGAATTTATCCTGGCTGATCATATCCTTATTTCTCATGACCTCGCTGATTGTTTAAGCATTGACGTTATGAGGAGAAATGAGGAAATAATCACTATTGGGGCTTACAGGGTTAAGTCAGTTCTTTGTCCAGCAGGGGTAGGAAAAACGTTCTTGGTAAATCTCAATAATAAATATTAAGGAACGCGTCAAACTCTTTAATCAATTATCACTTAAGTTCGGCTTGTATGAAGTACGGCGTTTGAGGCAGTTAAGTTCAGCTGATTGGTTCGGCTTAGCCTACCTTGCAAGCAGAGGCCCTTCGATCTTCCTAGTTACAGTCAAACTTCTTAAATACGGACATCATAGGGACGGAACCAAGTGTCCGCTTTACAGAGGTGTCCGTATTATAGAGGTAGGGAATGTATGATTTTTGGCATTTCTGGGACCAAACGAACTGTCCCTAATAGAGAGGTGTTTGTATTATAGAGGTGTCCGTATGGAGAGGTTAGACTGTATATCCAGGAAGATCGAAGGGCCGCACTCTACTGAATTTGTCTTCCAAAGCCAATTAGAAGTTTTTTTAAAGTTTGGCTTAATTAAGGTCGGCTGTTTGACACAACGTCAGAACTTAACTAGGTCGACCCAAAATGTTATCAAGTTCGGCTCATGTGAAGCACGGCGTCTGACCAGGGTCTAATTATCAATAGCCCGTGAAGGGTGAAACCAAAAATTAGTTATGATTGAGGAAGACTAAACTGTCTAAAAAGGTAACAAATTAGACGTTATTTAAAACTGCCACAGTGTATAAACTTGCTGCAGTTAGTGTAAGATAGTATAAATTAATACGTTTATCTGTTTGTGTAATGTAACTGTGTGTTTGCTTTGGTAATGCGTGACTATGCCATGATTGGCTTTAAAAATCTCTTGCTATTTTTTAACCAATCAGAAGTGTAGTAGAATCAGTAGGCTTTTCCCACGCTTTTTGAGTCTTTCATTTACAAATGACCGGGTGGGGTGGGGGTTATTTATTTATTTTTTTCGGTAGCCCTTCAAAGGTAAGAGTGAAGTCAGAGGGTAGACTGTGGTTGAGCGGAGAGAGAGAGAAAGAGGGAAGAAGTTTCTCTCCCTCTGCTTCTCTCTTCCCCTTTCCCCAATTAACGCTTGATATGCAGGCTATATATGTATTGACCCAACAACGCGATTTTGTCTTGTGTTAACTATGTACGAACACCACTTTTGTAACGATGCAAGAGGCCATTCAGGTGTAATGCAAACTCGAATAAAACGTTAGAAGCAAAATTTTCCCGTCGAAATTAAACACTTTACAAATCTTAATTAGTTGGAGCAAGCGGGCTGGAGAGAGGCTGAAAAATTGAACCCGGAATTTCCAAGAAACGAATCCAGCCAGCGGTCAGAGGGGGAAGCAGTAGGGACTACGAAACTGCGACGGCGACGGCAAGCAGGACGTCAAAAAGGCAATAGGGTTAATGAGCAAAACAACAACTCTGCACGTGCATCACGCTTTTTTGTACATTTCTTTGCTGTCCCTGCACAACTACCACTTAAAATGACCAAATTTTAAGTTTTCTTGAGAACGGGAACAGCAAGGCGATGAATTCTACCATTTGTCTGAACTCGGGCGCGGTCTCCTCTCCTCAGCTCCAACCAAAATTCCCTTCTTTTAAGTAACAGGGCGAATTGGGATAATCGAGAAAAAGTTTAAAAGGATGCGAAGTCTATTTTTCAGCGACGTTTTTATGGACGTCGCCGTTGTCGGATCGTAAGGTCCCTAGTACCTCCCGATTACGAGCCCAGCCTCTGGTCCCATATAAAACGCTGGCTCAATATATTACACTCCCTCCCCTCCCCTCCCCTCCCCTCCCTACCCTTCCAGACCTCTCAGTGCTGGAGAATGTCCTTGATTTACCCAGACGATTTTTACGGGTCCTCGATAGGTGTTTCAGGCATTGTTGTTTCTTTTGTTCGAAACTCGGGATTCTCGAGATTTGAAAGCAAAATCAGGGCGGGATTCGGGTTTCTCCCGCATGGGAGGCGGGATGCCAAAAATGATCGTCGGAATTACGGGATTGCACGAAAATTAGGTTCGGGATGACGGGATTGCAGAAGCCTTTACTATTGCATTGGGGGCCCTCATTTATAGAACTATAATCGTTGATTAATTTTTTTCACACTAGCTAGAACCAAGAGAAAATCTCTTGCTAGAACAGACTTCCAGAAGGAGAAAAACTGAATAAAGCCTAAGTTCGTGAATTAAGCGTGAAACGCACCATGCAAACTTTAGAAATGAGACTTCTATCGCCTTGGCTTAACACACTGGACTGCTGGTTGCAGTATTCAAGAAATTTGTTTGAATTAGAAAATCACTAAACTGTCGATACAGAGGTATCAGATACATTTATAGGCGAATTAATGAAACTATATATGACAAATTCCGCTCTATGAAGTAACCTCGATCAGCTGTTTCCGCTTATCAGTAAGTGATAATCAATCTATACTTTTTGCCTCGGTTTATACTCTGCAGGTCCGTTCTCAAAATACCTAATATGATATAAACCGTGCATACGGTTTGATAAGGCTCCCTAGACGGAGAAATGTTTTTTCTCTCGGCGCTTTGCGCCTCGTTGACGCGGCTTTGCCGCGAACCATCAATATCGTTAAGAAAAAAATATCCTCTGGAACCCAGGGTAATTCTGCAGTTTACTTTAGGACATATATCTTTTTCGATTCGTAATCAGAAACTAAAACCGGGCCATCCGGTGTTCTAGCTATTGCAATTGGATCTTGAAGCTTGATGGCAGTTTTTCCCGTGAAAAAGCCGTCCATTGTTAACTGCACAATCCGTCCATTACCACTGTCACAAACAAGGATATTGTAATGATTTCCCTGTTTATCGAGGCATAATCCCTGGGGCCAGTTGAAGTGACCAACCCCTTGTCCCTGCTCTCCAATTTTACCCAGAAATTTCCCTGAATGGTCGAAGATTTTTAAGCAATGGTTCCATGTATCTGATACAATAAATCTTTTGTTGTGGAAGACACAACCACTTGGACGGTTAAGTTTTCCTGAGCCGCGGTCACCGAATATAAACAGGGGCTCACCATCCACTGTAAATACTTGCATTCGATTGTTGAAGCAGTCGGCTATAGCCACCCGACCCTCGTCATCCACACAAACGCTTTCTGGGTTATGCAACTCGCCTAGTTCTTTGCCGTACTTTCCAAAACTTAACTCGCAGGATCCTGTATACACATTGAAAAGTTGGACGCGGTGATTGAGGTAATCTGTCACAAGGATTTCGTCGTCGTTGAAAAATGTCACGCCAGCTGGAGCATGAAGCTCACCGCGATTCTTCCCTTTACGGCCAAATTTTCGCAAGAACTGTCCTTTTTTGTCAAAGACCAGGATACAGTGCCCGTCGCAATCAACCACAGCAACAAGCCCGTCCCTGCTCACAGCGATTCGAAATGGCCCTTGAAGGTCCTCGAGTTGTTTTAAATCGAATTCTCCCAGCATATGGAACTTTCTATCCCTAACGGGGACTGTAAAAGGGCTGTCTGGCAGCGCTTTTCCATTTATCTTGACGCTGACGTTGTAAACGCCTGATAATTTGGGCGTAAACCTGACCACAAACCTTTTTCCATCTTCGCATCCACGAGTCATCAAACTTCCCACTAGCTCAGAGGGTTCTACGATCACTTCCGCTTGGAATTTTTTATCTTTATCTTGAACGTCAATATTCACTTTTGGGCATATAGCAATTGATGACTCTAGACCAGCCTGGAAGTCTTGAGTCAGCCCATGTACAATTGGTTCGATGATACCCAGGGTTAAATTCTCAGGCGTACAGGTGGGAACAAACTTCACATGTGGACTAACTTGAACTGATGGAACTTGAGTCATGTTGAGATCTGCAAAGCGTTGTTGCAAATATGGCTTGTTTTCCATGATAACTGAACTTGAACTTCTTTGTACCAGATTGTCAGCAAATTCTACTGCTTGATTAATTTGCTTGGCCAATGACTGCACTTGGGTCTTCACCGAGTTTAATTTCTCCGTTCTGAACAGGCGCGTGTCCTCGAGGTCAGTGATGGCGTCGAGTTCGCATTCTCTTATCTTCGCAATCATCTGTTCTGCCGCGTGAGAAACTTCACGTTTTGCAGCGGTCACGTTCCTTTCCAGATCAATAACTGTTTGCTCAAACTGTCGAATCACATCACCACAAACTTGACTTTTCTGTTTCATCAAATCCACACCAGTCATGATTATCGCTTTCTCCGCATCTGCTGTCTTGTCGAGGGGTTCCACTCGATGATCCCTGTGATCAGTGATCACACAAACCTGACACACACACGACTGGCACGCGAGGCAGAAAAACCTCGTCACTTCTCGCTCGTGGTACGGTTCGTGGCAAAACGATTTTCGTTTTAACAGGGCCTCGTAATCGTCGGTCTTGAAGTTTCTTATCGGTCTGACTTTGTGTCCGTCAAACGCGACATTTCGTAGAAGTTCGTGGGCGTTGACGCAGTCCGGACACATAAATCGGCCACACTCGAAGCAAAAACTTGTCTCCGCGCTCTTTTTTCGGCAGCTGCTGCAACTAATCTCGCGTCCATCGCCGCTTTGCTGCACAGTGAGAAGACCAAGTAAACTATTCTGAAGGAAACCAGTGGGCAATTTGTCAAAGCGAAGTCCTTCTGGGACTGCCACTTCTGCCTGACACTCGGGGCAGCGAAATTTTCCATCTCGAGAGCTCGTTTGAGCGTGTTTTTCCAAACATTTGAGGCAGAACGTATGGAGACAGGCTATTGTCTTGGGTTCTGTGAACGTATCCAAACAAATCGAGCACGTTACGTGCTTCTGAAGGTTTTTCAATAGAGACTCCATAGCAAAATCATTTGTTTGTGTCAGTACGACAGTAATCGAAATCCGTATCACGTGGCTGGAGGAGGAGAGGAAGGGAGGGAAAAAGGGAGAGGGGGCTGGGGAGAAAAGGAAAGCGCTCTTCCCCTTTCCAATTCCCTTTCGTGCTTTTCTCCCCTCCCCTCCCATCCGCCTCCCTTTTTTCGCCTACCACGCAAGCTTAAAGTCGACATGAGTGAGTTCACCCAACAGGACGGCAGAGGACGGCAAAACGCTTGCGTGTGACGCACGTGACAGGTCTATTACTTGCATGCTTTGTTGTAATCTTCAGTAATAATCTATCTCGGTTGTTTTTAAAGGAAGGTGAAGTTTGAGGCAAATTTTCCTTATTCAAACAAAATTTGTATTGTCACTCTTGCCACACAAGGTTTGCCGTCTTCTTTGTTCTCTCATCCTGTTGCATAAGTTCACTATAAACCATACCTAATCTTAGTTTGACACGGTACAGACGGCTAACTTCTGCTGACAGCTGACCTGTCTCGGGCGTTATGTAAAGCCAAGAGAGAATTCTCTCTTGGTAAAGCTTTTGACAAAGTTTTCCTAAGGGTAGATTTCCACTGCAGTCGCATAATTTTTACTTGCTTACGAGAGTGAAATTTAGGTGCGTAAAAAACATAGCTTTAGGCATTGTATGAAAGAACGCTCGTAAACGTAAAAGTTGTGCGATACAAGGGAGCTTACGAATCGACGACTTTCTCACAACGCCGCCGCTGGGTCACGTGATTGCTCTGCGTTGCCGTCCTGTAGAAATTTGAATTTACGATTCCTAGTAAAGACGACGACGTCTGTGTGCACGGCAGGCAAATTTTCCCGCCGTTTCTGAAGTTTGTTTTCTTCTTTTCACAAGTAAGCTTTTTTGTTCAACCAAAATGTCTAAATTCGTGAGAGAAACGAGAGCTCGTATTGCAGACGCTTAAGGAAACCGAGTTATAAAGGACCGAGTATTTCACTGTATTTGTACTTTTATGCGTTTCGTCAACAAACTCAGAGTTAACTACGGATTTAGACAAGACAACAAAGGACGAATGCAAGGCGCGTTTATATACAGGAAGGGCATTTATAAACTTGCTGAACAGCTGTAGTTACTGTGATGAGATAACCACTTGCAAGAGGGTCTCAATGGGGTGGTGGCCTTTACGGTTATCGGCTAAAATTTTGGCTCTTTTACGGCTATCGGTTAATTTTTTTCAGTTACGGTTAACGAAAAAGTTAAAAATTAACTTCTTTTGTTTCAAAAAATTAAATATTAATTAAACTGTATTTTTTTGAATAAAGGTCTTCGGATCATCTCGGGATGAAATAAGCTATTCTTTTGAAAAATTTTAACATTTGATAGATCATACTTTTTATAAAGTGTTACACTTCTAATATTATCTTACACTTAGAAATGTCAATAGTCAATTTAAAAATAATCTTTGTGAAAAAGCAAAAGCAGATACGCGAACGCCCAACTCAAGGCCGGGGCGCGACGTTCATTATAACAGAAATGGCCGTTTTCACACTAGAAAAGGATTATTCGTGTGAGACGGGTTATCCGTTTGATGATTCGCGTCAGATAGGTAATACGTCTTAATTTGAAAATGGAATAGTTTTAATTTTGAATGAACAATCCGCCTGACTTTTGAAGACGGGATTATCCGTTCCAGATAGCCTGTGTACAGCCGCCCCCTCCACTCAGAAAATTTCGGAGAAGGGGTGTCTGTGGGGAGGACGCGACTGTACACAGGCTAGTCTCAGACGGATGATCCATTTCTAGCTCTAGTGTGAAAACGGCCAATCACAAAATTTCCGTGTCCAGTGTTTTTAACGGTAGTGAAGGACTGTACGGAACGACTGTCTGCAGTTGCCTTGTCCGTAGGCCACATTATTCCGTGCGGCTAATGTGTTTCGGGTCACGTGGTCCGAGCGAGTTCGCCACCGAAATGCCTTGACCGAGATTGCGTGGGAAGACGCCGTACATGCAGGGACTAGGCATGGCAATGTCTACCGTAGCGTCAGAGAAAATCAGGGAAATGTTGTTTATCGGCAACGTGTTTTACAAACAGTGACATCTCTGCTTGTTGTTTCATTAGTGTTTCGAGGGCACGACCTCCGGAAAATTGCAAATATTAATCCCCAGCAAGAAGCCACACTTTCGCTATGGAAAAAATTAGTTCCCCGAGAGAGCGCCGGATGGAGCCTAGGTCTTGGTTAAGGCGCTTCGCCTAACGTGCGTACAGAATCACACTAGTCGGGAAATAAAAAACGGAACCATAAGTGAGGTTAGTACCTTCCTTAAAAGTGGCAAATCTAGGAAAGACTTTCTTTTACGGTTAACTCTTTTTTACCCTATTTACGGCTAACGTTAAAATTTTTCAATTTTAAGGCTATCGGCTAAATTTTTGGCCGTTTTACGCCTATCGGTTAACCCCATTGAGACCCGCTTGCAATGGTCTAGTTGTAGCTTTGGTACCACCGTGCCAATATGGTTTCACTCGGTGTTAATTTTTGTTTGTCTACAGCTAGCTATGGTGTTGATTCTTTGGGTCGTTACTCCAATGAAAACGGACAAACAAATCGAAAACATATGTAAGCACATGTCCCTAACGTGATAATTGAATTATCTGGGAATTCCGCTGAAGTATGTAGGGAAAACTTTGAAAATTAGTCTCACGTCCTGCTTTTTCTAGGACTCCTGCGAATCACTGTCAACAACGGCGTCGACTTTGGCGCGACGCCGGCAAGTGCCCAGATAAGCATGCGCAGTAAGCCTGTCACGCAGTCCAATGGCGTCGTCGTGCGAAAGTCGTCAATTCGTAAGCTCCCTAATGTTCAACTTTTATATCGTTTAGGTTTCCAGATTTATTGCCTCTATTTTATTCACGCACGTAAACTTTACGGCAACATGATAGAGGCACTGTCTGATACAGGTCGCGCTTGAACGTATTGGTAAAAGTTGAACCTCGCACATCAACTTTTACATTGACATGCGACCTTTCCTGGTCATTGAAAAAACTCGTTCTCAGGGCTTTTCCAGCCGCGTGTGAAAAACCAAGAATTTTTTTCTCGACAAAGCTGAAGTGTGCAAAATGCAATTCAAGCGTGGTTTTAAAACAGTAACAAAACAGGAGCTGATTACTGAACAAAACAAGTCAAAACAAAGCCATCATGGAGCACTTACGAGAGCCGCTTATAAACGAACAGCGCAAGACAAAATTCTGTTAAACCGTAGGGATTTTCTGATGATGGGTGACTCAGATTCGGAGGCCGGCCATGGCCATGAAGTGCAAATATTTGACCCCCCCACCCACCCGCCCCCCGACCCAAAACTAAATTCAGTACATATATGAGGTACATTGCGTAGACCTAAGAAACCGCTGACCGATTGCGTTTTATTGTGCAATTCATGTGGTTGCGACCGAAAGGTGTAATTTGAGTCTTGTTCCATGATAAGTTTCGATTTATGAAAAAAGTATCCGGTGTTGCGAACAGTCTTCAAGGTTAGTGAAAAACTCAAGGTTTCTCCAATGGCAGTTAGAGCGCAGTTTGAAAACAGTAACGAAGTTGGAGTGTTCGCTGTACTAACGAATGCATACTGCCTCGTGGGAATCGGTGCTGCACAGAACTTCTACAGGTGAGCTCCCTCTTAACCTTGTAACCGAAAGCTACGTAATATGCAATACGTTGTACATTTTAAGCCGTCTTTGCGTTATAATGTAAAATCTGCAATCAATATTGTAGAGATAAAATTTTAAAAAAATTGACTTAAACACCACCAATATCGTTATTAATGTTAATTAGCTTAAACTTAGTACTAGAACTGTAAGCTTTTAATAGAAGTCTTAAGCACATGTCTAAAACGCAAAGTAGTGTTACTTGTTGATCAAATAAATGGCTAAAAATGACCCCTGAGGAAGAACTCTTATCTGGACTTCTCCCTCCACCCAGAGATCCAGAGCTGTTATGTCTACCCCACATCCCATGGGAATTCGCTAACATTGAAGGACATCTTCCCCAGAAATCTCTTGGATGACAAATGGTCAACAGTCCCCTGGAAAGTGGCCAACAGTTCTTGCGATTTAATCAAAAGAATGTCCGCCGACTGTCAGCTAAAAATAATTGGTTAACTATATTTGGTCACTTGCTGGTTATGTGTTGGAAATCTGTCTGCATTTTTCCAGCACCCTATTTTGTAACGGTGGGCTTCTTAGTCAAAGTTAATGCAGTATTTACCAGTCTAAGAAATCTTCAGTGAAAATATTATTTTTAAAAGTACTCAATAACATTCTTTCTAAAAGAAAACACCAGACTACTCACTACTGTTGTTCAGATCGTCGATCTCTGCCATCAATCTATGCAGTGTGGATTTTTTACTGAAAAATCCATTAATTTTACTAGCCTAAATTCCATTCTGGACCCTCCCCCCCTACTTGGATGTACCCCACTGAGCCAGATACAGCGCAACCATGTGTAGAGGGTAACCATTACAACCCTACGAGTGGTACCCATTCAGACACTGCCACGTTACACTGTTAATCATATCACTCATGTTGCCTTTGTATGCAGTTGTTTAAGCTGTGTTTGCTGCCAGCCCTCCCTTCCCTCTAGAAGGGAAGTAGCTGTGAAACTCTCCACTCTGGTTCACAGAAGAGCAGTGCTTGGTGGTTGCTGCTCACAGGGTTGTCACGGTTACCTTGTGAGCTCACTTTCAACTCCCTCAGTTTGTCTGAACACCTTCCCACACCCAATATTATTTAACCCTTTAAGCCACAATAGTGACCCACATCCAATTTCTCCCAACAATAACACTGCCTGTTTAAACAGACAGGTAATGAGAATTCATCAAATGATCACCAAAGATGAAAAGTTGTGATCAATGTTAAGTTAGAACAAATTCTCTCAAGCAGTACTGTAAGAAATGTATGAAGAACAGTGTGGAGAGGATGCATGTTGATTCTGGGGCTTAAAGGTTTAAAAATGATCATTATTTTTGGTCTTATGTAGTGTTTTTGAAGGAGAGCTCGCTGATGTGATTCCAGTTGTTCATGCTTCAATTGCTGGATGTAGAATCATAGGAAGACTTTGTGTAGGTATGTAAAAATGATTGTTTACTTGAGGTAGTTACTGTTTTTTATTGCACTGTTGCACATGAAAAATGTTGCAACCCTTGTTTAGGGTTTGTAAAGAAATTTATTAAATAAACTGAGTTTCTTTAACTCCTGAGCGCGCCATTTTGCGAACATTTTCTCCCAAGAAAGGGTCGTAAGGACTTTATATTGTGTCAAATGACAATTTGTGTCACTTACATGAGGTTATTTATAGTATGATTCACATTCAATTGGTTTATCGCCATCTTTCAGTAACTCTTATGCTATTTTTTCCTTGATGTGTTTACGAGAACATTTGAAAATGGCATCAGACCTGGATGATTTCTACCAAATCATAATTATTCAAAACACTAGATTTCAGCAATGATTCAGGTGAAGATTAGTTCGATTGTGCCACCAAACATTCTGGCAAGAGTTTTAGAGATGAAATGTGCACATGCACTTCATAGTGGTCAAGAAATCAGTGAAGAAAGAAAGAAAGCAGGCTGGTGGCCACAAGACATCCAACATCAGCCATAAGACTCCAGCAAACAGTAGCCCAAACAAACTTTAAGTTCATATATTTTAGTTTTTTGGAAATGCTGTTATGTCTTTATTACAACTAAATGTATATGATTATAGATATTTTTACTTTATTTTTACTTTGTGTTAACGTGTCAAATTTTAAGGAAAATTCGTGAAAAACCCAGGTGTCAAAGGGTTACTAGTAAGAGGGAAGCATATGTATGAACAGTCTTTTTAGTGATGAATCTGTAGCCTTTGATGATCCTTCCAGGCAAAGTTTGCTGATTTATACAATAAAGATATGAACCATCTGAGACAAACTTGAGCAAGCATTGAATTTAGTTTGTGTGTCATGTAATTCCTCCGTGTTTATGTTATGAATCATCCTTGCATTGGGTGTAAACTGCATTTACATGTATGTAGTTTACACCCAATGCAAGGATGATTCATAACATAAACACCGAGGAATTACATGATACTGCTTAGTTCCTCTTCATTAAGTCAAGTTAGTGGAGAATTCATTTTGCCCAAATTTTTACATAAAGGAAATACCAGTCAGACACTTAAAACTACTTGACCAGGTTCTTGCCAAACAGATTGTCCTTCTCTATTGTAAATTCACGTGTTTCTTTTTTCTGAAATGATCATCTCAGTATTTCTAGTGTACAGTAGACTTAGTTACTGGTATGTTTTTCTGTCACCCTCCGCGATCAAGTCACAAGCGACTGTTGTTGATGGTTAGAGATTATCAGATAGCAATTTCAACTCATTTATTACAAAAAAGTGAGCCCTAGATTGTGACAAATCTTAGCAGGAATATAAAGTTTTTGTTTCCTAGCTTTACTTAAAGAAAGTTTCTTTACATAATTAGCTAATAAAATAATTATTTATTACTGGGGCCTAGCTGAAGGTTGGCACCGGTCATAAAATGCAACGTGTTTCTGTCTTTTCAAAGTTACATTGTTAGGGATATATTGCTGACTGAGATATATCGCTGGCTCGTTACTTTTGGGAGTGTTCGCTGAGATATATCGCTGGTTCATTGAAATCTTATCCGCCATTTTGAAAAGCACGAGGTATGGAGGAGAGTCAAGAGGAAGATTACGTTGAGATTATAGCTTTTTGGGAACGACACGTTCCCCAACCTTTACGATGTACTAGGTTATCAACAAAAACTTGAGAGTGAATATTTGGAGAGACAAACTAGGAGCGATCGCTTAAGAGTGAACCTTTCATCGTGAAACTTATCGAGAAAATAAGCGACTTATCAAAGTTATCTACATTGAGTGAACCTTCCATCATGAAATGTATCGAGAATCAATGCGAACACTTATCAAAGCTAACTTTATATCATCTTAAAAGACGTGCTACAAGGCGATCTAGACGTGCTCGTGAACCGAGCAGAATTCCACTGCTATACCCAAGAAAGCTTATTTGTTGTCTTTCTATACTAGCAGGCAGTATCACAGGATAATGAAACTAAAATGTAAAGCACGTCGATATTTATCATTGTTTTCTTGCAATTGTGTGAGTCATATGACCAATTATTTGAATTTCAAACTAAGTAAAGATGTTGAGAAGAATCCAGGACCTACTCAATACAACACTGATCATCATGAAGTAATAATTAGACCTTTTATGCAAAATCACAGCTCGACAATGCGGTTGATCTCTCCTATTTCCTCTGAACCTTTGTCACGCAATATTTACGTTAGCGACATGCGAAAACTCTCAACTGTTCAAAATGGGAGATTCCCTAACATTTTCTCTTTTGACATTATTCATTACACCTTGTTTTCATCTCTAAAGAATATTTGCAATAAAAAAGATTTTCATGTCGCATGACAAACTTGTTGATGAAAACGACCCTTCCACGTGGCTTGCCAAGACAAAAGTGGCCCTGGTAAAATTCACGAAGTGATTCTTGTTATTCAGGATGTACAGTGGTGCAGTGTTAAAGTGTTTTAAAATATATTATACCCAATCCAATCCAATTTAGATTCTATACTGAGAATGACTATGAGGACAACATTTTCTCAAGTAGTGTGTGTCAGGAGCCAGCATCGTTTCAGTGGGAAAATGCAATAGTCATCATCTTTCTACTAACTATAGGTTTTTGCGAGAATGTCAGAGATGTGGAAACAAGTTATCAAAAATTTAAGAAGGTTTATCATTTTGTGATTGGAAAAGGGCTTAACCTGCTTCAACAAAAACAATATAACTGTGCAAAGTTTTCTTCTGAAAAAAGGTAAAATAAAGCTTTCCGGGATGTCAGTTTTTTGAGAAATAATACTATATAAGAAGTCAAATCTTGTCCTCAAAGTTGTTTTCAAATCAGGTTAAGGTCTCCAATCTATTGTAGGGGAAATGGTGTTAGTTTGTGTTTTTAGGGTAGTTGGGGAGAAGCAGTATGTATACTCCTACTGTTATCCTTAGTGAAATTTAAAATGCTTTTTATGGACTGAATTTGAGATCATAACATTTTATTGTCTTTTAATTATTCATTGTAGGTAACAGAAATGGGCTTCTTCTACCCAGTACAACAACAGATCAGGTGCGAATGAAGCTGAAAATTCTATTCTGCGTAGTGTCTTGGTATCATGTTTATTTTTTTCAAGAGCTTGAGGCATTACCATCCCACATTTTTTAATACTGCACATTTTGCACTTCTAAACTGTGTAACTTGAGCTCTCCAAAGCTCACTTTTCCTCTAGCTAGCTGGATTTGTTTATCTGGTCATCCTTAGTTCAATCCCCTTGGTCATGCTTTTCTTAGCCAGCAACTAGTTTGTCTTTAATCAGTTACAGTTTTTGACCATGTTATGTTTGATAAGAATTTTTGGTTAGTGCCTAGTTTTCTGTACGGTCTCAAGTGATCTGACTTGCGCACTGCAGTGCATTTCCATGAGAAGCAAAGATTCATTCATTTGAATTTTGATTAAGTGCATTGCCATAACAAGAAAAAAAATTAAAACGTATAAAGTGATTGTCAAAATGTGACTCAAACTGTTGGGTCCATTCACAACCCAAAGTAGACTGTGAGCACAAAAACAAACAATTATCCTCCTTAGCGAAATTTCCCTTTTAATGTGGCTAAATCTAATTTAGGCTAATTTAAACACAAAAAAAAAACTGGCCAGCAGTTTTCCCCCAAGGGTTGGTATGTGGGGTGGCTGGTGGTTGTTTACAGGGGCCCACGTGTTTACACCTTGGCTTAAGATGTCAGTCATTCTGCATTTGCTTCTTTTTCACTACTGGGCACCTCTCAATGATTTTACCCCTTCTCTGCCCATCCATGTTGGCATGTTAAGTATGTGGTACGTATTTTAGTTTCCACTGATTTTCAGTGTGACTGTGCGTGGTGGTTGCTGCTCACAGGGTTGTCATGGATACCCTACGTGTTCGGCTCTTCTTTGTCTTGTGGCTCTACCTTCTTCGAGCACTATTCCCATGCCCGCGTCTATTGTTGATGGGTTTAATAAAAAGTTCAGTAGCTATCGAGTATTGCACCAAATAGTTTTCATTCTGAGAGATACATGTGTATGATATTATTGTTAACAATAACATGCTATTATTTATGTGTTCTTTTTGGATGGGGAGTTACAGCAAATTTGATTGATTCACTTACATTGATTATTAAAATATCTTTATTCCTTTTTTATGTGTCTCCCAATTTTATAGGAACTGCAACACATTCGAAATTCATTGCCTGATGCTGTGAAATTACAGAGAGTGGAAGAAAGGTTGTCTGCACTGGGGAATGTAATAGCATGTAATGATTATGTGGCCCTAACACATCCAGACCTTGACAGAGTAAGTCAATGGGAATTTAAAAAAATTTTCTAGTTAACTGTTGATGAATATTTTTACAATATGAGAGACAAGGTGGAAGTCACCACAATAAATCCATGTTCTTTGCGCAATGTGTTTGATGCAAAAACCAATAATATTTTTAGAGTTTCATTTCATCCATATTGAGTCTCATTTTCTGTACCAATGTCTTAGAGCAAAAAATTAAGCGTAACAACTTGCTTTGTTTTGTGATCAGTTTTGTTCTGAAGATTTGTTTTTCAGTTCCAAAAAATCCACAGTTTGTTCATCATACCTGGGGGACTACTCAACAACATTTTATAAGGGAGGATCTTCCCAGGGTCCAACCCCTAACCTTTAAAGTGTATGTGACACAAATTTTTCTTCGGTCATATTTTAGTTCTACAATATGTGTAAAATTATATTCAGAATTTAAACTCCTCAATAATCTGGCAAGACCTATTTTTTTTGTCTTTGAAACATGCAAATTTGTCTTAAAAATGTCTGCTCTTTTGCTTGGCCAAATTGACAAGTATGACGTAGAATTATTTGTAAGAACGTAGAACAATTAAGAAGATGGCGGCAAATATGAAAGATTTTCTTTGCCTTAAACTCCCCAATCATCTTCAGAATCTTTATTTACTCTACTTTACCTCTGTTACAGTCAGGTAAAGGGTTGTTTTTAGTGGAGAGTGTGCTTATAATTAGCGTATCCAGCTAGTTTACAGGCACTCCACTGAAATTATTCTGAAACAAATAATGCCAATAGAACATAACAGGATTAAAAATCCCAACTGGCAGGAGGCAACCAGTTGGCTATTTAAAGGTGTGGCAGAGGATTTGAACCCAGGATGTCCAACCAAGAACAAATCCAGCAGGTGGCCAGAGCCAGACTCGAACCTGGGACCACCAGATTACAAGTCTGACATGCTAACCACTCAGCCACGCTGCCTCCTGAACATACATTCGTATGTACTTTGGTACACTGCTTAATTCCACAGAACACAAAGCAACGACCCAAATTGGCTTTTCTTTCATCCTTTACTCGTTCCCAGTCTTTGGGGCATTTCTGTATAGGAAAAAGGAGTTTTTGAATGGTCAAAATTCAAGAAACATTTCGGGCGACATATTTTAAAGTTAACAATTATTTTTATTGTTGATTAAACTTATCTATAGCCCTTTTTTTTGTACACCTTCTATTGATAAATGGTCCCCCCTTTCATGTACCTACAATCATGGACATATGTCTTGGGACACTTTTGCATTTCTGGGGTGTTTTCCAATTCTCACAGGCCCGACCCCTCCCCTCACCCCACAAACAATGTGTGACGGGTGTATTCAGAATTGTTTCCGAGTTTCAATTTGTATAGGGTGGGGAAGGGAGAACTGTGCAAAATTTTGAAAAAGATGCATTATCTTATGAGAGAACCCAGAACGACACAAAAATATGTATATTGCAATACTGTCCCAAGGACTTTTGTCCATGATTGTAGTTTAGAACTTGGTATCTGTTTTAACTGCCATAAATTCACTGTCTTTTTAATATGAAGAAATCTCAAAACCAAAATGTTTTCCACCCTTCGCAAAGCCATGAAATGCATGTCATCACAGTGGACAACTCTCTTCAACAACCTTTTTACTTTTTATTCAAGGCAGCTACTGTGAAAGGGCCTGACTGTATACACATTTTAAAAAGCACATTCCGTAGTAATCTTAGTGGCCCAAAATGCAATGTAAATGCCAGGCCTAAAACTAAACATTAAATACATGTGCATGTAATCCCATGCAACAGTCAGTTGTGGTATGACAATTTTAGATACAAATATGGCAAAGAAAACAATGGAGACAGTGAATTTAAACCTCGCTTAGTCAACAGCAAGCCTGATTAAGCTCCAGTTTCAAATGAAGTAACGGGTGTTTATCGTAAAATGGTGATATCTTGCCGGCAGCACACTGTTCTAGAAATAATGTACTGCTGTTTTAATATACAAACGAGTTCTCTTAAAGTTGATATTACTCTTCTTATCAGGAAACAGAAGAGATATTGGCAGACGTACTTAAAGTGGAAGTGTTTCGACAGACAGTTGCGAAGAATGTTTTAGTAGGGAGCTACTGTGCTCTAAGCAATCAAGGAGGCCTTGTAAGTCTTGAAGTAGTTGATAAACATGTATATTTATATGCTTTAACCTTCATTTATATATTTTTTTGTTTTGATTTAAAGATTTTCAGTTTAGTTTATCTTCTATTTTCCTTTGTTCTGGAATCTGAGACAAAGGGAGTGGTGCTTGTTTTGAGTATTACCGGTATTTTGAATGTCAAAGACATTTCTGCTACTGAAATGAGAAAAAAACTTGCTAATCATTTCATCCATTTTTAGACCAGGATCCCATGTTTTGGTGTACGTTAGATAATATGATAAAACCATCAGTTTAAAAAAAGCAAAATGGACTGGTTTGTTAGCTAGGAGTCCCATGCTTTGATTCTTGAGATTATTTGATTTGAACATTTGATTTTGGGCCAGAAATGTTTCCAAGACTTTTTAGAAACAGGCTCCAGTTGAGAAACCAGTGAGAGTAGAACAGAGTGGGGATGCCTCTCGCTCAGTCAGTAAATTTAAAGTACATCGTAAACTCCTAAGTGAGACCATCTAGATGTAGTTTTATCTGTCCTATGCTAGATACCACATTGTGTTATTCCTATAGAGCACTAGTGCAATGATTTGTCATGTACTGTGAATGTATAAGAACATTTTTTTATATTTTTCCATGTACAACACTAACAAAGGTTCACCCTAAGTGATACCAAAATTAGCCTCCCACAAAGGCATTTTTAGGGGAGTCATGTTTCCACATGGGGGTGGAGGAAAAATGCCTAAATGGGAGGCTATACCAAAACAGGATTTCCTCAACTGGATCAGTCAGTGAGCATCTCCACCCCTCCCTTGTGATCTAGCCTCTAAAGTGTCCTACGTGTTTGTAGGAGTGTTATAACAGGGTTGTCTCTAAGATTTCAAATTGCTGGGTAAATACTATTTTTCTTCTATTACCTATGAATGTAGCCAGGAGCCATGTTCATAGCAGCCTGGGGAAATCCCTGGTCCCCGCTTCTTAATGACAGCCCTGTTATAATCTGTACATCTGTTCGTAAAGGAACAGGCATTATTAATTTAAAATAAGTTATTATTTTCATCTTTTGCAGGTGCATCCTCGAACATCAGTTGAAGATCAAGATGAGTTGTCGTCACTGTTACAAGTTCCTCTTATGGTATGTACATCTGATCGGTCAACCTTCATTTGTTTTGCCCCATGTAAGAAAATCCGGATTCCCAGAGATTTTTGCTGGCAGAATCCGAAATCCTGGGCTGTGGAATCTGGATCCAGAATCCCATGAACGATTGGAATCTGGAATCCAAGTCCCACTGACAAAGAATCCAGAATTCAGTACCTGTATTTCCAGAATCATTAGTGTGGAATTCAGAAGCCAAGACTGTATTGGATTCCCTGACATAGGGTGCTTTGTTCATTGATGAGAAATAACCTGTGAAAGCATGGAAATAGTAGGAACGTCTGTTTTAAGCCTAAAAATATGACTCAGCTTTTCTTTTTGACCTCAGTTTCACAGATTTGCTTGCACCTCCTAAAAATTGTCAGCAATATTAAACAATAATATTGTAGCATTGTTTTACAGGCTGGAACTGTCAACAGAGGTAGTGATCTAGTGGGAGCAGGTATGGTTGTTAATGACTGGAGTGCATTTTGTGGGCTTGACACGACCAGTACTGAACTGTCTGTTATAGAAAGTGTGTTTAAATTAGGAGACGCTCAACCTTCTGCAGTAGCAACCACTATGAGAGCTTCATTGGTTGAAAGGTACAAATGTTTTCTGCTTACTTTTGTTAAAATGTCCATTCTAGCATTAAAATTACACAAAATTTAAAATCAAGTAGAATCCTAAATTTCAATGATTAATAAAAAACCAGTATTTTTGTGCCGCTACTTAAATTAATAATAAAATAATTTTCTCAACCCAATCCTCTGGGAGTCTGTGATCCTTTTCCTGGATATGCAAATACTTTCTGTTGCTTCAATAAATTTGTATAGTTGCTTGCCACGTAAGATGGTTTCAGTGGCAATAACCGTTAGCCTTAAAACAGCCAAAAAAAATTTAGTAATTAGGCAAAAAACATGGCATTTATTAACGCTAACCATATTAATTTTTTCTAGCCACAATTTGTCATGTAGCGTGTCAATATTGCTTTTACGAGTTTTTGTGTCTCGTGGCTGATGCACCCTATTTTAGCCTTTTCTACTATCCTGTAATTGCTACTTATCAGTGTTTTCCGATTTTATACCATGCCATAGAAAATACAGCCAATCAGAATACGGAAAAGCCGTTGTATATTTAACAATTAATGAATGAGGCTGAGTATCTTATGAAGAATTATGGAGATCGAGGAGATTGAAAATAATTCCTTTTTTAAAAACAAAGCTAAAACATGCTTACCTCCATCGATGTTAAGTTCACCTTCGATAGTGCACGTTTAGGGTTGTTCAGCTCCGAAAATATTCTCCAAATAGCAGATGTCGCCCTTTGAGTCATGTTCTTGCTGTTCTTGTCATGATATGAGCTATAATTTCGCCTAGCTCTTACTCTTGAAACGAGTGAAATGTCCGCCATTTTTTGTTTTCACAACCAGAACAAGTCAACCTCGTTCCCAGGTCTTCTCGGTTAACGGTGCATTAACCTGCAAGAACGCTGCATTTTTGACGCAATTTCCTCGTTAAACACAAAATTCTTCCAAATTTGGTCTTCAGTAACTGGTTATGGTGAATTATGCGTGTGCTTTTAGTCAATCAGAATCGGAGAAATATTTTGAATGAATAATAATCGACGGTATTACACCCAATCTCCCTATCGTGCGCTGCAATCTTATTCCTGCCGTAATTTTTTTTTCAAGTATTGTGTGAGTCAAATTTTTCCTTTTGCGTTAATTTTGAGGCCGAAAACTCAGCAGTAAATGAAAAGTTAAGCGACAAAACACAGCTGACGAATCAAGAAGTTGGTATTTTCGTTGAAGAACAAAGAAACTCAAGAACAGTAAAGAAAAAAATTTGGATGTTAGTAAGTTTGTCAAGTTCATTCAGGAGCCACCTCGCTCAAGTTTTTTCGTCTCAGTTTTAGTATTTAAAACGCTGTCCAAATTTTGCAATCCTTTATGTTAATGACGTTAACTTTTTGACTTACATTCTTTGTATTTTCTTTCATGAATTCAATCAACTAACATTTTGGGAGCGTTTTTAAATCTTCTGTTCTTTTCCTCCGTCGAAGAGTTTTATCCTCAGTGAGCTTATGAATTTTGCAAGCGTTTGACGAAAGTAATTGCCCCCGCAGGGATTTCGCCTTCTGGGCGAAATCCCGACGAGGCACTCTAGTAACTCGCGCGTCTATTGAGGAAAGTACTTACAGTTGAAATATACAGTCAGTATGCCAGAAAAAATCTCGATTTGCTTGAACAGGGGCCGCAAGGAATCGGTAGGTAATGATGACGTTTCTATTGTTCGCGCCCGCAAGTACGAGATGGTTAGGATGACGTAAAGACAGAAAATCCCGAAGGGACCGCTTACGATAGGTAGATTTTGTAACATTTATTTTACAGTCATACTTCGATGCTCTTTTGCGTTATGTGTTATCAGTGACATTCTGTGGAGCAGTTGTTTTGAAAGTTATGGACAAAAAGACACTCGTAAGCGCAGATGAAGTTATAAGGTGCGTATAACTGTGTATATACATGTATACTATAAACACTTGGAGAGTTTGAAATGACATGAGTTCACAAATCTTTGATTGGAAACCTTGCCAGACACTCTTTCACTCTCTTTGACCGGAATAAGACTCAGCCCAAAACAAGCAAGACGAGTGGATCAACGGCTAGCTTATCACCAGCAAAACGATGGACGATTACAGAAATTCGCCGACAATCAAATTCTGTGCTGACTTATTCCCTGCTCACAGATGTTCTGCCGCTATGAAGTTTAAAATAAGACTAGAATGCGCGAGCGTGAATCGATCAAACGTCCTTTTAATTTCTAAGGCTTACTTTCCGGCAAATCAAATGAACTGAATGTAAAAAGGGAAAGAGAAATAGCGAAAAATTCAACTTCTAATTAAATCTTTTCTCATGGTTTAGAATAAACTATTCTCGAAACTGAGAATGTTTTGATCAAAGCTGTGTAAATCGAGCTGAAACTGTGCATGGAACCTTGCGTTTCCTGTATTTATCTCACCTATTGTATGGAATATATGTGAAACACGTCATTATGAATCGGTATATTTCAAAGAGCTACACAACCAGCAAGAATACTATTGACCGACAATATAAAGAACGGGGGCAGCTGTAGTGTCAACTATAACTAGTTAGTAATGCAGTTTTAAAAACGTCATCATCTTTGACAAAAGGAAGCCAGTTCAAAGCCATTCATAATGATGTTTGCGCGTATGTCGAATTTATTGTGCTGCCAACTGTAATAGTTCTATGGCATGGTATTAAATAGTTATGCAACGCTTTCGAGTTGTATACCATGGAATATGCGACTTGTCACTTGTATTTTCTTGGTATACACACTCACCTAAAGGCTCGTGTGTATGCCCGGAAAATACGCTTGACTCATATACCACGAGATCAGTACTCCCACGCGGCAAATATGTAAACAGTTTTTGAGAATTTTTAATTAATTTTCTGTTAGACAGATGTTTTTAACCGTGTTTAAATAAAGTTATCATTCAATCATTCATTCATCGGATGTTTTGTTTTAATACAGTATTTTGTTTAAATATTCCACAGCATGACATAAATGTCAAGAGAGCTAAAGGATTATATCTTTGTATTTACAACTGTCCTTTAAACGAACCACACCTGCTGGACTTGGTCTGACTTTTATTAAACTACAAGTCTATTTTGGAGGCCTCCCTCTGTAAGTGAAGATTGTTCCAGTGGCAGAGCCACCTATATGAAATAGCCTCTCCACGAACTTGTTCTACTAAACTATTCATATTATTCATATTGCTGCGCTCCTCCAGGCGAGCAGGACACTAATCATTGGGTGTTCCGTGATTCCTTGGGTGTCCTGTAGCTATATAGGCGTTACAATCTCGATTTATGTGTTAGGATGATTTTTAGCAGAAATGGCCAGCGGTATTATAATAACTTAATTTAAAATCAAAACACACATGGTGCGTTATTCTAATTGCGCTACGTTTTGCGTGTTCTGTAGCCTGCGTACCAGGCTCTTGGAGGTAATATTCTTGCCTTCATTACTTCCAAGCACCTGCTGCGGAGGATGCATATTGTGGTGCGCGCAACCAGTTTCGAATTATTTTCGTAAGACCCAAATAGCAAAGAACTCGTACCGTGATTTTGGGACTCACGTGTGGTCCTTTATCCCACAACTATTAATTGACCCAAAAAGGGTTTGTAATTAGCAAAATGTGTGTATTAGTTCGTCTTTTCTCAGATGATGTCTTACAGCTCGGCATCTGTTTGCAGCGTTATACTTACAATTTGTAACCTCTAGTAGTAAGAACAATAGAAATCTTTAAGTTACAATAAGTCAATATTACACAAACCAAGACTACCTTATCGGATATGGATCAATTATTACTCTATGCAAGTCTACCAAATGCTGCTGGCGAATCTTGAAATTTCTTAATATTGAAAGAGCATAGCAATGTTTTTATCTCTGAAAATTGGAGCCCGATATACCAAATTGTTTAGGAGAAATTCTCTTTGAAAAACCCCAAAATTTACAAAGAATGTTTGAGGTCATTAACATTTTGCCACCCAGTAATTTTCCAGTTTTTAATTGTTGCTATTTTCTTTGTTACTGATTGCAAAGGGCTAAAACGCGCACAAACTACAGTGGAACTTCGATTATCCGGACTCGTTGGGACTCGAGTAAGTAGTCCGGATAATCGAGAGTCCGGATAATCTAAAATATGAATATTAATGAGGGAATAGTGCAAAAATAGGGAATAAAGAACATATATTAACCAGCTTTTTTAATTTTTCAACCTAATTGGTATATACCGCAAATAAAAGATTCAGCGCCGCGGCGCTTATTCGAGAGCGGCGCTTATTTCACTACGGGTACTGAGGGGAATGTAGAGAGAATGAAGCGAAGCGCGTTCTAGGTATGCACAATTTAATATAAAATCCACACCTCGAACTGTTATATCACAGGTAGCCCAAGCTCGAAATATGAGCATCGGCATTGTTGCGTAACATTCGCAATATAAGGATTTGTATGAGAAAAAGACCTATCGGTTCTGCAACCTACGTAAAATGAAACGATTTCAATAAAAAACAGCTTACCTTACTTAAAATCTGTATTACGTCTCCTGTGTGGTCCACGGGCCGATTTATGGCCGTTTTATGGGTTTTTGTGTAAACAGTTTTTTCTCTATGAGAGAAAACCGTTTACATAAAAACCCATAAAATGGCCATAAATATAGAGAGAAAAGCGTTTACATAAAAACCCATAAAACGGCCATAAATTGGCCCGTGGAGCACACAGGATAGAGATAATACAAATTTTAAGTAAGGTAAGCTGTTTTTTATTGAAATCTTTTCATTTTCGTAGGTTACAGAAACGATAGGTTTTTTTCCATGCAAGTCCTTATCTTGCGAATGTTACGTAACAATGCCGATGCTCGCCGATACTCATATGTCGAGCTTGGGCTACCTGTGGTTATATGAACCCGGTTTCAAGGGTTTCCGTACATAGAATTCACGAGTTGGTCGAGGTCTTATTTCTCAAGCCAAATGGTTTTGGTATCTCTTTATATCAAGCGCCGTAAGGAAGGTAAGGCGTAAATCCGTAAATACCCAAATTAGCGCCGCGACGCTTATTCGAAAAAGGCGCTTGTAAATTTTTTTGATAAAGGTGCGGCGCTTATTCGAGTAGCGGGGCTTAATCGATCACATCTTCTATGGATTAATTCGTATGCTAATGATCGAAAATGTAATCAATGACGTCACGATGAATCCGCCAATAGCCCGTTTTGAGATTTCTCTTGAGACTGGGTCAGTGTTGGGTAGAATAGACCTTGTCACGGTTTTCGACGCCATCTTGACAAGTAGGCAAACGTGTGAGAAATTACAGTGTTTGTATGAGAATCTTATGTCGAATAATTTCCGTAAAACGGCTGTTCTGAAAAAAATATAAATTATAAACTAAAGCTACAAAGCAAAGGATTGTACTAAAAAATTTGGGGGGCATAACTGTGCTTAAGTTTCTTCAGACGCGTGCTTTAGATTTTCCATATATTAGTCTTTAATTTTTTCCCGGGACTTTCTTACAGACAAATGTATAGAAAATTTCAAAAAGTGGTTTTAGGTCTTTTAGCTCATGGAACACCCTCAATTTTTTTCAGTAGAATCCTTAGGAGTGAAGCATTAGTTTACAATTCATATTTTTTCCAGAAGAGCCGTTTTACGGCAATTATTCGGGGGGTTTCTTGGTGTTGCGGACACCAATGACGTAATACAAAAGATTGAAAAGACACTGAACAATACCCACACCACAACACAAAAGGTAACCAACAATAGTTTCCGCAACACCAAGAAACACCCATTATTAAACATTAGATTCTCATACCAACACCGTAATTTCTCACGCGTTTGCCTACTCGTCAAGATGGCGTCGAAAACCGTGACAAGGTCTATTGCACTATGGGACTGTTTTGAGGGATGAATTTTACCCAGGTTCCTACGCAACTCCGTAATAGCCAATGAAAAAAGTGATAGTGTCTCCAAAACAGTCCCATTGTTTAAATTCTTTACTCACCGACGCAGTCCACCTCAATCTCAAATTGACCTGAATGTGCATACTGCCTCCGTTACTTGTAGCGCGTGTGGTAACCAGCAGTAATCGCTCTGACGGGTGGCCTGAATTTCAGACGATTACTTGGAGTCTTTTTGACTTGCGGGAGTAAAAACGACTCGAAGTAATCTTCTGAAATTCAGGCTATCTGACGGAGGGCTTGCGCCCGAATCTTCAGCTTTTTAATGCTTTTACGGTGACTTTTTTCAACTCTGACAGTTGACAAATCCAGTTTTTGAATTTTTCCACCAGTCAGTTCACTTCTGGATACAAGAAAAACCCGCGAGAAAGAACCTGCATTCTCCCAAGTTAGCTTAAACAGGTTCTTACATAAATGGTAATCAGCACAAATTTAAGCTATTAGGTTCTTAACAGGTTCCTATTTTCTCAAGAAGAAAATACATTGCAGCTAAGATCATTTAGTGGTAGTCAGCTTACTCCTTAGATAAACTCTGCATACCATTACATTACAGTTGGAGTGATAAGGCACCTATTTATCCAAAGAAGATCCTGAATGTTGACTCATCTTATTTGCCAATTGTACAGATCTCTTTTTGTAGATTTTAGAAAATAAGAATATGTTTCAAATTTTAAGCTGAAAAGGGTCTTGTATAGAGGGGGCCTAACGGGCAAGTTTTGGCCTAACAGGTTCGTAAGAGATCTTTTTCTTATGGAAACTGTCTAGGCCCACCAAAGTACTCCTTAGTAAGGATATTACAGGATACTTAAACTTCATCAGAGGTTTCCAGGTCTCAAATAACTGAGGGGGCGAGTTCGTCCTGATTGCTCGCTCCAGAGCCCTCTCTTTTCGATAACGTATTAAAATGGAGACTGGGAACCAAAGGGGCTTACAGCAATACTTACAGTTAACACAAGGGACAATCAAAGCAGTTAACTACAAGGCTTTGAAGAATGTAAGACTCAACATCGAAGCCCCCAAAACAAGTAAGATTGTCTTAGCTACAGTAAGTAATTTAACTTGGTAGGCTGCCAATTTTATGTTGTATATTTGCATTCGACGAGGCACAAAGGTCTGAACTAAACTCGCTTTGGTACGCCATCTTGTTTGATTCGCTTTTCCATCGACGCTTTTTCATACAGGTGTCACTGCGGATATTCTAATTTATTGCCTTTACTTCCTTAGTTTTATCATAAAACGGAACTCGACCTTATCAAAGTTAGGATTTCTACATTTTGAAATTGATTTCTTAACAATCTCAGTACCGTAAAAACTCTGAAGAAATGAATGTTTTTTCAGTTGTGTTAAAGAACTTTCGATCGCAATATTGGCTTTATTTGGAAAAAACGAAGCTGTTCATGTACTTTCCTGTTGGCTTAGAAGTTTAAGAGGGAATGTCCACTAAGATCGAGCCGAATCGAAAATTCGTGGCACATGATATTTCCTGATATTTCGTCCAGAGATACCCTATGGTAGACCAAGAAACGTGAAATATTTTTTTGAACGCCACAACGCCGTTAGAAATTTCACTTGCTTAGAATTCTTATTTACTGCACTTTTTCAAGAGTCGTTTTCCCTACCCGGTAAAACGCCAAATGTTTTGAAAGTAATAATTCTTCTAAGAGGAATTGACATTCTACAACAAGGTTTAAAAGGTAGTTTCGGGCTTTTTCTTGGAACCGAGAGTAATAACGCTCTGAAATCCTTATTGAATCACAATTAATAAACTCTTCCAATTGACAGAGGTTTCGCATAAAGGTGCTATGCCAGGTACCACACAGAACACATACAAAAAGTAATGGGCAAAATTCTGGTGGTAGGGAAGCGCTTAAATCTAGGGGTAAGAAGCCCCCCTGGGGGGAGACAAGAACGAGTGGTACCGGGGGTAGCCACCCTGGACAGGAGTCCTGATCAGTCTCCGGAGGTGAGGCGCATATCCCCCAGTCACTAGGAACTAGGGGGAACAAGGAGGGGTGGCCCTCCTGGGTGGAGTGCAGATCAGGTGGGACCGGGGGTCCACACCCTTGAGGGGATATTTTTCTGGCCCTGTTCTCCAAGGGCTAAGCCTTACTTTCGGGTAGAGTGCAGCCAGGAGTTGCACTTCACTGCCACTGCTTTTACTGGGAAGCAAGACAGTAGTTTCACATCCCAGGAACCTAATGGAGGAATGAGACCTAGGATAATACCATAATATAAATGATTGGAAGATACATATATAGATGTAGAGGAATAAAATAATGATCTGCTTGATATACGTTCTGGTCGTGCTAAATATATAGTGAGCATAAGGAGGACTTGAACGAGCTAAACAAAGGTTCCAAGCAGAACAAAGAGGGGTGGGGGGGGGGGGGGGGGTGGGCAAGGAGAAAAAAAACGCTGTTGTGAATGAACCGAAGTTCTAAGAGAACTGCCTGGGAAAGGACGGTGTACTTCAAAAAGACGAGCACATGTGCATGATGAGGATGTGATATTATGAATGGAACCTTTGTGGAGTCTAGTCTGGAAAATATATCATGCTAAGTAACAGTGGACTTTGCCAAGGGATAAGGATACATTGTAATCGAACAACTAGTTACTGTTCATTGTTCTTTCTTGTACTTTGAATTAGTATCTACCGTTACTTAGTACAAAAGCCTATTCAAATGTTTAACGTTGTGTGACAAAAGAACAGAGATATGATTGTAGCTAGTAGGTCAATATGTGTGCTTTCATAGGGCATAATTTTCAGGCTTATTAACATCAGTTTATCCTACCATAAACTTGAACTATAAACCTGTAATCAACTGACACATGCCTCAACATTCCTCAACTAAATAACCAAAAACTTTTCAGTGGCATAAACAAACACCGATGATGCCATGCATCTCATTAAGATAGGATGATGTCATAGTTTATTTTCAGTAGGCAAGGAGCAAGTGACGTCACAATACCAAGGGGTTGATGTCATCAAAAAGTGTTGAGATCATAGATCATGTATAGGTAGAAAAGTGATATCATGCCCCTACGTGGCCATGATGATGTTTCAATGTTTCAGGTATGATGATGCCATAGTTTATTTTAATTATGTGTGTCATATCCATATGTGGGTATGATGTCATTGTTTATGTTATCATATATCGATCAGTAATCTGAAAAATGGGTATTGAGCACTCTTTAAAAGTCACTATCGTATGATCGCCTAAAGTCGACTTAGGTCGCCTTCAGTCGCCTTAAGTCACTTTAAATCATCAAAATCTTAAAGAGGTTCAAATTGTCTCGTAGATATTACTTTTTTAGTTTTCTATTTCCAGAATGCATGATTTCTCATGAAGTGTGTAATAACCCATGTTCAATAATATAAGCCACAAACCCACCCCATCCCCCCACCCCCCACAAAAAACTCCCACAGTGACTTAATTAACAATTAATGAATGAGGCTGAGTATCTTGTGAAGAATTATGGAGAACGAGGAGGGTGGTATCCGTCGATACGAAAGCCGAATTCAATTATTGTTTTATTATTCATTCAAAATAATTCCTAGTTTAAAAACATAGCTAAACATGCTTACCTCCATCGATCCATCGATGTTAAGTTCATCTTCGATAGTGCACGTTTAGGGTTGTTCAGCACCGCAAAATTCTCCAAATAGCAGATGTCGCCCTTCGAGTTGCCTTCTTGCTGTTCTTGCCATGTTTTAAGCTATTTTCGCCTAGTTCTTATACTCTTGAAACGATTGAAATGTTCGCCATTTTTCAAGTTCACAACCAAAACAACTCAACCTCGTCCCCAGGTCTTCTCGGTTAACGGTGCCTTAACCTGCGAAAACGCTGCATTTTTGACGTCATTTCCTCGTTAAAGTCAAAATTCTTCCAAATTTGGTCATCAGTAACTGGTTATGGTGTATTAACGTGTGCTTTTAGCCAATCAGAATTGTGGAAATATTTCGAATGAATAATAAGACCCATTAATTTGTTCTCCAGCCCTCTAATTTATACATTTAATTACTTTAAGCATAATAATTAGTTGTAGGCAATACAAGAACAATCATTCTGTTCTTAACAACAGTCTTCCCAACAACACACAAATAACTAGTAGGCCGCTACGCTTTATTGAAGACCAACGGAGCCTAATAAACAGAACTGTGACGAATACATCACAGAATACATCAAGGAAAATTAAAGGAGTTTTGGATACGTATCAACAAGAGACACTCGGAGGCCAGGAAAAACCCCTACAAAAAACCCGCGAGAGACGGGAAAAAAATATAGGAAAGCTAGGTAGGAACCAAGCCCAAAAAACTCCACGACCTTCCTACGAAGCCGAAAAAATAACAATAATAAAACGAAAATATATACATCATATATATATAGATAAATTCATTGAACGTAGATCAAACTTCAATAGAGTTGAGGGCTATTTTTGAAATCAATCAACTGAACTAAATAAATCCTAAATATATATTTAAAATTTAACTTACACGCAGAAATGGAAGCGTAACGACCGAGAATGACTGGTAAAATATCCTCACTGCACACCTATTACCCCGTCACGGAGAACTAAGTTATGGAAAGATGCCGCTCCTGTCCCAGACATAACGCTGCCTAGGCCCAAATAAGGCACAGAAAAGAACGAGAAAACCAAAGAACTAGATCTCCAAACATCTTCATTCTCCATTAGTCAAAAAACCCCAACCTATACTAGTCCTAGACAAAACAGAAAAGGGAGAGCCGTAATACCGCAAACACAGCGAAACATAATTCAGACAGCCGCCTGCAAATTATCAGGGTGTGAAACCGGGGTAACTGTCCCAGACGCTTCTCTTGGGAAAACCCAGGGGTCAATAATAAAACTTTTACAAGTGTTTATGTAGTTTACTAGTGTAGCTATTGTTTTAGAGTTTGAAAACAATACCTACACTTATTAAGTTTTATTGAATTGACCACAGATGAAATATTTTCACGCGCGATCGTGAAATAAATTTCCAGGTTAACCCTTAAATTCATAACCCCTTTTTATGCATTAATGTTATTCAGCTTTAAACCGGACTTTTTAAAGAACTTCCTCGAAACGTAGAAATCTTTCAATCAAGTTTTACACCTGTTATGGCAATCGCGTGAGCAAAACACTCACTGAGTGAGTTGCGGGGTTTGGCTTCGTGCGACACAGAAATTTAGTCAAATTTAGTTAGAGTGAACAAGTACTCTGTTGCTTACACGACTAATTTCTAGACTGTGGAGAATATTGTGTAGGTATTTTACTTCTCAATGCATAAGCAGAGGATTGCCGCTGACGATGCTCCTGATTTTGTTGCCATATTAATATCAATTAAGGTGGCTCGACTGGATTTATTTGGGAGGATACCTCCTAAGTTTGAGCATTAATTAAGTCGCCATGAGTAAAGATATGGAAAAAAGGTTTCCACAAATTTATTACATAAAGATGAAAATTTGTTATGATTTGGGTTTTATTGCAATCGGAGTCGCCATGGCAACGTAACGACGCCATCACGTTTTTTATTTATCTTTGTGTTTCTCTGTACCATGAGTTTTTTTAAGGAATCGCTTAAAGGAGTTTGTACCTGCCATAATTGCCTCAATTATGGCAAAGTTTGAACAAATTCTATGAGAGCGTTTTCGAAATATTTTGAAACGAAGTTTTAAGCATCATATAAACAGTGAAATAGCATGCTATCCACTCAATTAGCTAATTTTTTAAAGAAAATGATAAGCTTTGGAAACGCGGCTTCATCTCATAGTGGTTTGTTTCCTTTGAAAACTGCCTACAAAAAAAAGAGGCGAATTGCTCTGGCCGATCACGAGGAAGAAGAATTTTATTAACTTGCACTCAGCTGCTTTTGTTACAGTTTTTGCTCGTAATTTGGTCCCTGCCTACAAATTTATTTCTTTTTGCCAAATGTGCACGTGCATTTGAAACTTGAAAACAATGCCAGTGAATAATGAGGACGCTCACTTGTAAACACAAAATCTGGGGGAAAAATTAGTCATATTTGAGGCCCTATTTAAAAGCCTTCCTTGTTTTCGATGTTCTTGAAACTTGAAGGGTATATTTATTGACAATTGATCGCGGGATTGTCAAATTTATAAAAAAATTTATCTAGCGGTTTTTTTAAAAATGCGAGAGTTGTAGGCATGGACCAAATTACGTGCAAAAACTGTAACAAAAGCAGCTGAATGCAAGTTAATAAAATTCTTCTTACTAGCGATCGCCCAGAGGAATTCCCCTCTCTTTTTGTACACAGTTTTCAATGGAATCAAACTACTATGAGATGAAGCCGCGTTTCTAGAGCTAATCATTTTCTTAAAAAAATTAGCTAATTGTGTGGATAGCTTGCTATTTCACTGTTTTTATGATGCTTAAAACTTCGTTTCAAAATATTTCGAAAACGCTCTCACAAAATTTGTTCAAACTTTGCCATAATTGAGGCAATTATGGCAGGTACAAACTCCTTTAAGCGATTCCTTAAAAAAACTCCTAGTATAGAGAAATACAAAGTTAAATAAAAAACGTGATGGCGTCGTTACGTTGCCATGGCGACTCCGACTGCAATAAAACCCAACTCATAAGAAATTTTCATCTTTATATAATACAGTTATGGTAACTTTTTTTCCATATCTTTATTCATGGCGACATAGTTAATGCTCAAACTTGGGAGGTATCCCCCCAGAAAAATCCAGTCGAGCCACCTTAAGTCAACAAAGAGAAACATGTGACAATTTAAAGGTGGCTGAACACAGTTTTAGCAGTTTGTGAGTATATGTCGTTTGTCAAATCATGGCAAGAGAAAGGTTGCAGTTCACAAGCTGAAACTTGGCAAGTGAAAAATATACTGATGAAAGATTTTGATCGACAGGTAAAATGTGACGTTTTCGTTGTTTCCATGGCAACATGAACGATTGAATGCAACCTTAAAATTTCACTTTTGCTCAGTTTAAATAAAATTCGCTCATTAGATTTTCCTATAAACTTGCACACAGCTTACTATAATTAATCATTACCATTTGAAACTTATTTGACCAAATTTTAACAGACGGGTTTTTAAATAATCAATAACATAATTTTATTGTAATTATTAAATGGATATATTCGTTTGTTCAACTTCCGTTTTAAAGTTCTCATTATTTAAAATACGATAAAAGTCAAAATTGTGCCAAATATTAGAAAATTTTAATGAGCAGTTTTTGAGAAATCGTCTTCTGTGTACCATTGCTTTTTTCGTCGCCATGTTTGTTTGTCTAATTTAAAACACGCGCCGTCCCGCAAGTTACCGCTGGCTGCCTGCAAAACTGTGTTCAGCCACCTTAAATAAGTACGATACTAGACTCTTTATATTCAGGCAATACCTTATTCAAGGTAAGCACAAAATATTAATTGCAGGGATGTAGTTCTCATTGAAATAACGGGGAAATCAAGAAGAAATTTCCAAAATTTTCGGTATTTGTTCGCGATATACATACCTATTGTATTGCAGCTATTTAGAGGTTAAAAAGTTGTGATTATTGGGATTTTGAGAGCGCTGGCACTCGGCGCTGATAAAGAGCCCGGAAGAAATCGTAGTATCTTGTTTTAGTGCAACGTTTGCTTTTTCAGAATCAAGTTAGGTGATTCGGTGTTTTACCGGGCAAAGAAATTATTTCTTGAAAAAGTACACCAAAATAAGAATTTTCGGCAAGCGAATTGTAGTGATTTTTGGCAGATCACGGTCATCGCCTTGAAAATGATATCTTCTGGACTACAAATGGACTAAAATACCTTGAAAACTTTTCAAAATCAGTTTCCTAAGCTCAAAATAGGTTATTCATATGATGCGATTATACAGAGCGAAGTTTACTAGAAGGTGTCAGACATGTTTTTTTTTTTCGGTGTTTTGAGACGCGTGGGGCCGAAACAAGTTTCTCCTATTATTTTCGGGTTTTAAAAACCATTTCAGGAAAAAAAATCACACCACGTTTCTAGGACTACTAAAAGGTATCTCTGAACAAAAAAAAAATGAAGGATTTTGATCTTTCATCGTGTGCCACCCGTCTCTCGATATTAGTGGACATTCACTCTTTAGGTGATGTTACACCGGACGATTCGCAACGACGATTTTTAGCGCAACGCAGCGTTGCAATGTTGTAAAAATTCGAAACAACATCGCAACAATGTTGCAACGCTGTGTTGCGCTAAAAATCGGCGTTGCGAAACGTCTCGTGTAACATCACCTTTAAGCTGGACTCTTCCTCATGGCGAGAGAGCCTGGTGCAGGAAATGAATATCTGTCTTTAGGGGCACCATCATTGTTCACGACATAATAATAACAATAATAATAATCATCATAATCATCATCATCGTTGTCGACGTCACTGTTATATTTGCAATTTCACTCATCATCTTTGCTTTCAACACTTGTCATATTTCGTTACTATCATCATAGTTTTATTACAAGTGTTTTTCTTAAAATCCTGCCTTCATTGATTTGTAGGAAGCGCCTAATTCAAAAACCTCCTCTGTTAGCCAACTCAAAAAAGTTACTCTTTCACCAACATGAGGTTGTTTTTGAAAAGGCAACTTTGGGGGAGATTGTTGACCATGAAGTTGACGAAGCTTTTACTCGTTGCTGGAATAATAGCAACTTCAATATTTACATCCTTCGTTATGTTACTCTTTGAAAGATCCACTGGGATAGCAGTGACTTCTATCAATCAGGAATGTAAATCTTGGAAAACAGAAACTCTCCAGCACTTATCAACCTTAATAACCAATACTACTTGCTCACGGGATTACTTTCTTCTCATACTGGTGTCATCTGCACCTGGTAATTTTGATCGAAGGAGTTTAATTCGCCAAACTTGGGGTGCTGCAGATAGCCATAATCAATGGCGGACATTCTTTCTTCTTGGTCAAATAAGAAACCAGAAACTTTCAGATTTGCTTGAAACAGAAGCCAAAGATTATGGTGACATAATTCGTGGTGATTATTATGAACATTACTGGAACCAAAGTTTCAAGATAGAGATGGGATTTGAGTGGGCAGCCAGATACTGTAATTTTTCCTTTTTGCTTAAGGCAGATGATGATGTGTATGTTAACACCAAAGATTTGACTCTTCTTTTGCAAAACCCATCAACACCCTTGAAGAGACTTTACATGGGCAAAGTGCAGTTTAGGCCTGAGGTGCGTCGTTATGGGAAATTCAACATCAGCAAGGAAGAATACTCTGGTTCAACTTACCCAAGCTACTGCAGTGGAGCTGGGTATGTTCTCTCAAATGACATTGTCCAGTGTCTAATTCCTCTATTTGATGTGAAAAAACCATTGAGAATCGATGATACTTATGTTGGGTTGGTTGTAAGCAAACTTGGCATCAGCCCAGTTCACCACAGTAGGTTTATTTTCCCATATGATGACTATGATATTTGTTACTTTACACCATACACACTTGTGCAACACCGAGTTTTAGGACAGTGTTTGCTGAAGCTGTACCAGATGCACTCCAAAGAATTTTACAGTTCCAATTTAGGGTCTTTCTATTGACATTATATTGCCAGTAGTAGCAGCTACAGTCAAATTTCTCACAATGGACACCTCTCTATAACAGACCAGGGTTTTCCCTTACGTGCAAATACGCGCCAGAGACGCGTTGTTTAGTTGCCTGCGTGCAGACGTCTCCTATTTCCTTTGTTGCACGCGGAAAAGGGACGTCTGCGTAACGCCGTCGCTAATCGTGTTCCAGCGTCCTGCTGGGTTCCCAAGATCTTGAGAACACGCTGTGATAGGCTGACACACAGTGCGCATTGTTTGACTTAACGCTGATTGGTTGTTATCGAATGTGGTCTGATAATGTATGCGGTGATTTAAATGATTTATGTAAGCGGGGTTTTCTAACCAAAACAAATCAAAACATGTGCGATTGTGTGTTGTGTTTTTCGTCGATCGAAAAGCAGAGCGATCGAAATCTTGTTCGGGGACGCGGAAAATTTAACGTGTACGAGGAAATTATTTCTTTACAATTTACTGTGCACGACACATCACATCATATTTGTAAACAGTGTCTGAGAAAACTACAAAAGCGGCGTGAACTTCGCACCAGGCAGGCATTTCGGAGAAAGCCAGCCAAAGAAACTAAAATCTTTATTTAGCCGTAACAAACAGAGGTCAAGAAAACTTAAACCCTTTACAACTGCATCTGAAATCAAATCCTATCGGGAACACCCACAGAAGCATAAACCACAGGAAATGATTACTCAGTATGAATGTTACAAACCTGCTTCATGACCTCTAAGTGGAAGACTTAGCGCGGCAAAAATGAGATTTACTCAGTCAAAGGTTAGAATGCTACATGCACTGTGTAGTGCTAGTAATCTTCGCGCGAGAGAGAAAAGAAGAAAAACCTCTGTTCAAGCCGACTCTCAAGGTCACGTTTCGCCTGTATCACGAGCTTATGATGTTTTGTTTGGCCTGTCAACTCTTATTTCTAACCGGATATTATTTCACAATTTATGCGAAATAGAATACCCTGCCAGCGGGACGCTGGAACACGATTAGCGACGGCGTTACGCAGACGTCCCTTTTCCGCGTGCAACAAAGGAAATAGGAGACGTCTGCACGCAGGCAATGTTTAGTCGAAAAAGAAAAAAAAGGACGCAAAACACCAAAGAGAACCGGTCCTCTAGGACGCACATGTTCTAGAGCGATAGTTTACTAACAATTAGTTTGGAACTTAGATCTGCAAAAATCTTTTTTGAGAATGAAATATAAAGACTTCTTTATCTTATATTTTTGTCTGACTCCTTTTTTAAAACTAAAAAGAGCCATACTCACTTTGAATGGTTCTCAAGCTTACTTTTTTGATGTTTCGATCGGGGAACCACATTGATTCTCCTTGCAGAGGTTTGAGAACTAATGTTTTATTGTGAGGCATTCTGGGACAGAAAGTGAGTTGGAAAAACATGGCGGATTCGGAATCACAGCCCAGTGAGCCCGTTAAGAAAAACAGGCGTTTTTATCCTGCTTGGTTGAAAGAATTTACTTGGTTGCGATATCTGTAAGTCAACAGGTAAGAGAAACGCTCGTAGGCTATAACAATCTTCAGAAGTTGGCTCTGGAAAGGCACCAAAAATCTAAGGATCACATTATGAGTATCAGTGACCTCAAGCTTAGAAAAAGCTTTCAAGCGACAGTTTCAAATGCAAAGAACATCGACAATCAAACCCTGGAAATTACAAGGAGGCACATTGTTCAGCATAAAAAAGTGTATCTTATGACTAAGAAAAACATGCTGCTGATAAATTCCAATAATGGAACTTCAGGCTGCAAACAGTTGTAGTGATGCTTCTGTTTTTTTTACAAGGAACCCGAAAATGTTTCAGAGATTTCCTGGAATTTGAAACAATGCTAACCTTAGGACTCCCACTGTTCCCTCTGGGACCCTCAACCTTTGGTTAACGGAGTCTTAGGGACTCCGAAAGGAAAATATTGAGGGAAAACCCTGCAGACAGTCCTGTGCACCACTGATGAGGATGCCAAACACAATACATGCTCTGCTGTACCTCTACCCTTCCACATTTTTTTTCAAGTTTTGATAAGGATCAGTTAACACTGAAAATCTTTTGCCACTGCTGGAAAAAGTGCCTTAAAATTAGCTAACTTGCCAAGTTTGAAAATGATGGCTCTTAATGGAGCGAAGATAAGGTAGCTCTACAAAGGAGAGATAATTCATAGTTCAGGGGTGGATCCAGGATTTTTTTCAGGAGGGGGTGCACTCGTCTCTTGCTCTACTTCAACACCAATAAACCACAAAGTTTTTTTTTTGGAAGAATACCAGTTGTATTAGAAAACCGCAGGTAATCTCGGGGGGGGGGGGGGGTGCGCACCCCCTGCACCCTCCCCCTAGATCCGCCCCTGTAGTTGTTTGTATGGCGAGGAGCTACATAATGGTTAGTTTTCAACAAATCACTTTCAAACTTAGCCTCCCACGCAGGCGTTTTTAGGGGAGCTCGTTTTTCATTCCTCCCCACAACTTGGCAATTACACGTATTTAAGGTGCTCTTTCCAGTCGCATTGATGGATTTACCTACCTGGTCCATGCCAAAAGTTTAAAAAAACTGTGGATAGGTTTGTAATGTGAACAATTGAGTTTGTCCCTTAACGTAAGCTTCCTTCGATGTTCCTATCATAGAAGTTTTGACTGGGGGATGAAGGTGACTGTGAGAGTTCCTCTAGGAAAATTCACATATTAAATACAGAACAAACCAAAGTTAACACTGTTCATGTTTTTCTTTTGCTCATAATATTTTTATAAGTTATACAAGGTTAAAGCATTGCACTTGATCAGAAAAAATGTGTTTCAGAACAAGGTTATTTCCTTTCTTTCAAAGAGTCTGAAATATTTAGTTATTTACATGACAACTATCTGCAATTTCTCCAAAAAACTTAAATAATGCCATTTACAGACTTCAATCAAGTCTATTCCCTTCATTGTCCCGGCCTATATTAATTTGTTTTCTTTCCTACCAATACACTAAAAACTAAGGCCCATTTACTTTGTCAGCTGTGCTTTCCACAAACCCATTTAAGGTGTGGATCGCCAGACCAAAGCTCAGTGAGTTGTACAATGGATCTCCATGAACACTGGCAGGCATAGGCACAACAACCTACAAAATCAAATCATAGTGAGCTTCTACCATGAGAAAGCTGAATATATCATTAGCAACTGGTAGTTGGGTTTTTATACTTGATCGCAAGAAAATAGTGGAACAGAGAAGAAATCATAATTCCTGAGACACCACTGGTAGTTTCCCCGTGAAATGACGTCTGAGAAACAAGTGCAGAAATTCCATGCCAATGGCATGTCACTATCAAGAGCAGGGTTCTGCTTCTGACTGGATTAAGCAGATTTCCAACCAATCAGAAGCACTATCCAGATCTGAGTAGTGACATGTCATCAGTATGGAATTTCTGCGTTTGTTTCTCAGACGTCATTTTGAGGGGATTAGTGGTGGTGTCCCAAAATGTTGGATGATTTCTCAGGTCATGGTTTACCCTTAGAATGGACTTTACCGACAACATAATTATTCATGTATGGATGCGATGCATGCTCTACAACTTGATGGTGTCAAAAAATAATACAGTCGAACCTCCATTTGTGACCACCTCTCATAAGCGATCACCTCCCATTACTGATAAGCTACCGCCAATCCAAAATACCGAAATTTTTCCCATCAAAGACTTACAGTTGGAACCTCTAGTAAACAACCACCTCCTGTAAGCGACTGCGACCACTTTTGGGCCTCATGGTTGATGATTTTCCATTGTTTTAACCTCTTGTTAGCAACCACCTGATGCATTCTCTGATCTCTACGTTTTGCTGCATGCACTATCGACTACGAATATATACGAAGAACTGTAGTGACAACATGGAACTACACATGGCGTAACGTAGACATTGCATTCAATAAATATCTTCCATAAAGTAGATGTGTCTGAACCTCTTCTTGGAAGAGACCCCCTGTGGTTAGATTCTTTTAAGCGACCATCTCCTGTAAGTGACCACTCAGTCTTTGCATTTTGGGTGGTCGCTTACGGGAGGTTCGACTGTATATTGTTGTGATTGAGAGCAACAGGATGGAAGATTTTATGTCATCAATTACCTCGTTTCCTTGAAAGCTTGCTTTTAAGTTTATCAAAGTCTGGTATATTGTTTCTAAAGAATAAATAATCACAGTCTTCATGCCATTCATAGTCATTAAGGATGACCACATTGAAGTCGCACGATGTACAACGTAGCTTGTCGCACACTCTAGAAACAAAAAAGAAGACAACTTTATAGACAAATTTAAATAACGCTCTAAATACCAAAAGACCCAGTATCAACTTTTCAGCAGGCTTCTTAACTGCATTGATGTACAATTAAATTCTCCAGTAGGTTCACAGGAACATGCAAGGCAATTCAGAACGAGAATTAACAAGTAGCACTGATTTTATCAAAGTTAAATAAAAAGCACCAACTCCCTTTTTCTGCTAGTTACCCTTATTCTGATCCATTTTTAAAAAAGGCTTCAATATCATGGCATTGGAATATTCATTCCAGCGTGCAAAGAAAGTCGTGTCCGATAGCCCGAGGCTAGTGGATTTTGCTATCGGGCTAGTGAGTTTTGTTCTTAACTTACCCGACGGGCAAGTGCTTTTTTTTTTTTTTGAAATTCAAATTACAGAAGGATTGTAATCAATCCTACTAATCAAAAAGGGGTTTTGTGGCTGGTTAAAATGACTTGTGAGCTAGAACATGCTAGCTACAGCTTGCCTGAATGGCAGGTTGTAAAACTGACTTTCTTTGCACCCTGCATTCTTTTTTGGCCAAGGCTGTCAAGGGCATTCAGTATTTTGAATGGTGAAAATTTCAAACCTTCAGTTTGCCAGTTTATGCATTTCTCAACTAAAAAGTGGTAACTCTTTTGGTACCAAAAGCTAAAATGCTGGTATAATATAACGTCAACAATTTAGTGACTACTTTGCTTGGTCAGAAAAAATGCCACGTTTAACTTCCGGGGCCACAAAAATGCACATTTCTTTTGGCTTCATTTGTAGGAAGGAAGGCGTGCTCTTATACTTACATGACAAGATAATACACCTCTAATAATTGTTTATAATACTAATAACACACAAAAACTTGAATGACAGATAAGCACCTCTCTTCTGAGCCAGTGGAGAGCCCCTTTGCAAACTTGGAGCCTCCAAGAAAAACCTTAACACATCTCTTCCTTGATGAACTTGAATCTTTTTGGCTTGAAGAGGAAATCTGTGTCAAATGCTTGAGAACAAAATCGAAAATCATGTGTTAGGGTAAAACAATTCCATTAAAAATTGTTGCTGACTGATGTGCACCGCCTGTGATCATTTTTAGTTTATTTCTGAACGTTTATTAAATTTTCTCCCAAAAATTACCACAATTTTCGGAAATTGGTGGTAGGGGGAGCAGTGCCCCTCTTGACTCCTCCCCCATACAGCTACGGGAGCAACAGTTTCCCTTGCATGAAAATCCAACACAGCTGTTACAGAGACAAGAAAAACAGTAAGAAAGACAACACAAGAGTAAAAGTTTCTGCAGCTAACTTTAACCTCCAGGATAAGTTTAGACCCCCAAAAGGCTTTGATCCATCAAACTCTCCCCCTCCCCCCCAAGTCAGGTTTCAAGCAAATTCTTCCAGATATCTTATTACAGGAAACTACTGTTCCTTGAAATTAAGATAATTTGGAAATTAAAGCAACTTCAATTAATGCAACATAATGAATAACGACTTTGAAATAAAGAAAATTAACAAGAAAGAGAGGGTAACATTTTAAAATGACGGAAATTAATGGGGCATTCACAAAGAAACAAGACTTGTTGAGACAAAGAAATAAAAGTTAAACATGTAACCCAAAATGGAAACTTTGTTAGTGGAACTTTCCCTAAACATATGAAGGGGGACAAGCGAAGAAATCTGGCCATTTCAAGAGTTTGAAAGTTTCACTGATACTGGCAGATCTCCATCCTGATAAAAATACTCCTCTAATACTCCTCTTTCTTAGGTGTCAAGAATGTCAAAAGTGTATCGAGAATTCGGAGCCAAAACAATGGAAATTAAGGTTGCGGAAATAAACGTTCCATTTAATAAAATTAATGGTGGGGAAATTAACATTTACAGAAATTAACAGGACTTCAATTAACACGAATGTTAATTTCATGAAGCCTTAATTTCCTTTATTATTCATTCAAAATATTTCCCCAATTCTGATTGGCTGGAAGCACACGCATAATTCACCATAACCATTTACTGATGACCAAATTTGGAAGAATTTTGTGTTTGACGAGGAACTGACATCAAAAATGCAGCCTTCTACAGATTAATGCACTGTTAACCAAGAAGACCTGGGGACGAGGTTGAGTTGTTTTCGTTCTGAAAACTAAAATGGCGGACACTTCACTCGTTTCAAGAGTAAGAACTACGGCTGGAATTAAGTGAAATAATGGCTAAAAACATGACAAGAACAGCAAGAAGACAACTCGAAGGGCGATATCTGCTATTTGGAGAATATTTGCGGGGCTGAACAACCCTAAATGTGCACTATCGAAGATGAACTTAACATCGATCTGATCGATGGAGGTAAGCATGTTTTAACTATGTTTTTAGACTAGGAATTATTTTGAATGAATAATAAAACAATAATTATTGAATTCAGCTTTCGTATCATATGAAGAATTATGGAGATCTCGGAGGGTGTTATCCGCCTCGGCCTATGGCCATGATGGATAATACCCTTCTCGATCTCCATAATTCTTCATAAGATACTCAGCCTCATTCATTAATTGTTAAATAAAAAGGTATATTGTTGTTAATTGTTCCAACCACCACCACCTCCTCTTCCCTGCAGAGGCTCCCTCTGTGATTCCAGTAAAAATTTAAAAACAAATATTACTGTGCTTTTCACAAACATGCGAACTCTAAAGTTCAAAAGCCGCCTTCACAATAGCGTTTTTCGCTGCTGTCAACCATAATTACGATCACAAGCAACGAACCTGGAAACACAGAAACACACAAAAAGGATCGAAATCCACCAATCACAAATCACAAACCTTGACCTTTTGAACCGATTAAAGTAAAGTTTTGTTTTCTAAGAGGTCCGTTAAGATGATTGATGGCAGCAAAAAACGGAATCATCAGTTGGCTTTTGAACTTCAGACTTCGCATGTTTGTGAAAAGCGCAGTAAGCTTGCAGGGACAAAGAGACCTATGGGGAGGAATGAGCCCACCATCCACATCAGTCTGCGATAATAATAAATTCTTAATTACATAACTAGGAGTAATCAGAGGTTAAGAGAGTATGTGTGATATGTTTGATAGGTGTACAGGTAGCAGTTGAGAGAGAAGGGTGGATGATTCTTGCAAATAATAAATAAATATGATTAAGAATAAGGCCTTTAGTGATTCTTGATACAATGCCAAATTCTCCTTTCATTTCACAGACAAATATTTGGCAATTTTGGAAGGAGAATCTAGTACTATTGCACATCACCTAGGATTCTTTTTCAAAGTTTGCTTTGATTTAGGGGTTGTGATGGGGGCAGGAGGGGGGAAGGGGGGGAGGGGGGGCAGTAATTTGGTAATCTCAAGGGCTTCCACCGTAAAAATAATTCCCCCCACCCAACAAACAAAAAAAAAAAAGAAAAGAAAACGGGATAATTACCTCGTAGCTTTTCTGATCAAACGCTCGCTTAGTAAACTAATTTTCAATTCTGTTTTTCTAATGTAACTGTTGGCGCCTTGGCAACCACTGTTACGAATGTATTTTTATTTAATTTTGAACCAAAAGAGTCATGTCCACGTGTAAAAACATTCTTGACATTTCTTTCAGAGGAATATTTTCTTTACCTTTAAAAAGCTGGCCAAAGTAAACTATACGTAACATATGCTTCTACCTTCTCATGAACTTCCGGAATTTCAGGCCCATCGTCCATGCACTCGTTGATCATGTCATTGAGTTCATCGCGTTCAACATTTTTGGTCTGTGAACTAAAAAGACCCCAAGAATTGCAGAGCTGCCCTTATAAAAAAGTAAACGTAATAGATATGGCTTAAGTATACCAGTTCTATTAAAAAAAACTACAAACCTTTTCGTTCCAATTTTCTCGTTTCGTGTCGCCTTCTTTGACGATCTTGAGTTTGTTTTGTTCGGATGATTCTGTGATGAAGATTTTGAATTCCCGCAAAACTTCGTTTCACATTCGTCTAATAGGTCATCTATATCATCAGCCATGGCCAAGAAAGATTATAAAACCTATCTATCAACTGAAGACAAAGACCGTAAGGAGAACTTACTCATAATTTGCAATAAATTGCAAATTTACAAAGCTATTCCATGTTCCAAGTACTTAGGAGCGAAATAAAGAGACTGGAGACTAGACTCGAAGTAATGACGATAAGAACCGATAAAATACGATCACGCCCGAGCGTCACCTCATACAAGCAGTTCTTGCTCCGTCCCGGAAAGGACATCGTTTGTTTGGCCTGTGCATCGTATCTGATTGCCCGCTTTCGAAATCTTTCAAAGGATGAGTGCAGCAAATGTACCGTAAGTATTTAAACATACTGCTCTCGGGAAACGGAAGATGTCGTTGGAGTGAAAATTTAACGCAGTGTTACTCGATCGCTTCATCTCCCACTAGTACCAGCAGTCTTGGTCACTTCTCATGCGCCTTTTTGTTTATCAGTCAACCTTTTTTCACGTATTGTAACTGTATTTCATTCCGTTTTTTTTAAATTGTAATTTTGTTGCTAAATTTTACCTTCCTTCGATTTTTGGTGCTAATTGTATGCCACAGGATGGCCATGTAAAGATTACTTCGTAGGGTGGGGTCCCTGATCACATCCCTCAGATAGAAAATAGAGACCTTTAGATTTGAGGACGAGGGCGACCACGAGTACGAGATTTGACTTAAAGTTTTTTGCGTATTTTCAAAATATAGACTCCCCGGAATTCTTCATTTTACCATTTTTCACTGGAAAAGTTAGCATTGTTATCTTTAGTGAAGGAGGTTACGCGCTCTCCTGATCGCAAAATGATAAAACTTCTAACATTTGATAACTTGTTCCCGCCACTTCGACATTCTCGCTAAAACTTGTAGTAGAGTGACGACGGCTGCCACATTTTCCCGCCAAAATGACGCTGACTCACGCGCGAGCACTACTTAGTATTGAGAAAATCTCGTACTCGTAGTCGCACTCGTCTTAGAATCTAAAGGTCTCTAATAAAACACAATGATCACCACTGTAAAGCTTCACGGGAAAGACGGTTATTCTAGCCTGAGTAACTCTTTCTACCTTTGAAGTTAATAGAGAGGATATTATTTATATTAGTAATAGGACTGATCATGAGTGTCTAATTATACGAGTGATTTACAAAATAAGACAACGGCATATAATAATTACAGACCAAACTGGATGACACGAAGTTCTGTTACCAATCAATCATAACTATGACAAAATTTGTGATATTTTAAGCTTTTTTTGGCGCGTACTGTCCAGTTACTTAGGGATGATGTGTTGAGTGTTCTGACCAATTAGATTTTTTGATTAATATTTTCGGACTGAGAGGAGTCTATTGTGGTTTGTAATCATACGAGTCATACCGGTAAATAAAATCATCCGATTTGTTTAATCACAAATATGATTACAGATTGAATTGGACACCATGAAGTTGTGTTATAAATTAATCATAACTACAGCAAAATTTGTGTTATTTTAGGCTTTTTTAGATCAAAAGACAAGAAAGTGAGAGAGTTTTTTTGCTAACAGTGAAGCAAAAAAAACATTTAAGTGCATGTGATGTCAAATACTGTCCAAATACAGGCATGATGTGTACTGTCCTATTACACTGTCCTATTAGTGCTGAAATCAGGACAGCTAATAGCCAATCAGATTTGAGAATTCTGTTATAGTTCTGACTTATGCTGAAATTAGGGCAGCTGATAGCCAATCAGATTGAGAATTTGATATAGTTATGATTAGAAAGGAAATAGAGAGAAGAGAAGGGGACCTATATGGACTCATGAGGAATTAAAGACACAATATGGCAAAGGCTTAAGAATATCAAGCTGTAACATTAGATGAGTGAAATGAGTAACAACATTAAAAGAGATTCTGACCAAAATAACAGAATGAGAACATCCTAAAAGTTCAAAATAACAGAATGAGAACATCCTAAAAGTTCAAAACAATAGACAATTACAAATGTCACAGATGATTATCTTTGCCAGGTCACCAATACTCATCACCAGGGCTGTCAACCCTTAAGTCTTCAAATATTGAGAATTGGTAGATGATGTCATAATGCATGACACATGATGTAATTTCTCCAAAAATGGGTTAAAAAGATGTTGTTGCAATTGTAACATTTGACCTGATTGGTTTACTTGCCACCAATCACATTATTGCTTGTAATTCAATGTCATATGGGAGTTTATAAGGAAATGTTCAATGTTAATAAAATAGCTCAAACTACGCAAAATATTTGAAATTTCATCGTCAGAGAGTCGATTCTACAAGAAATGGCAAACTTTGGCGATTATTCAGGAGATTTCAGACTCTAATCTAGAGACTGGGAGATATGCTTCAAAATCTGGAGTGTCCCAGATTATCTGGGAGAGTTGACAGCACTGCATCACAGAATCTTGAACTGTAAAAAATTGCTATTAACCAATCAGAAACTCGCCATAGAAACAGGCCGATACTTACACTGTAAGACCTTAGAAAGGATTATGAGACCTGATTCAAAGGCATTCATTGGGCTGTGTCAAACATTCAAATTCCAGACACTGCAGGGACTAGATAACTAAATAAGTTCCATTAACCAATGAAAATTAAAGGCAATTTTAAATCAGAGCTGATCATGATTGAAAATAAAGTAAAGAAAAAAAAAAGAAAGAATGGGCACGTATGTATCGGTAAAGACATATTATTTTTGTATAGGCCTGTCCACATGTTAATGATCATCAGTAATGTTACTTTTTGCAAACAGTTTTAAGAGTGGATAAGTTGGAAATTTTTTCTGCTCACCAAAATTAATGTATTAATTAATTAATGTACATTTTGTAGGTTTTATTGCGACATCAGTGAGGGTAAACATTAAAATATTCTTCAACTGATATATTCTCAGATCCTGCTATCAACTTGGAAGCCACACGCTGGCTGTTCCAGTTAGTCTCCATTCAACCAATAGAAGGCGTCTTTGTGAGCGGCTAAAGAATGCAAAAGATGTTCCTTCTGGAGCCATAGTTCTTCTGCAAGGAGGAGAACAAAAACAGCTATACTGTACTGATAGGGATGTACTTTTCCGTCAGGTAAATAAAAAATAATCCTTAAATGCTATTTCAAGGTATTTATTAGCACTTGACAAGCCCTGGCGACTTTTCTTTTGCTCACTATTTTTATATATGTTGCAGGTCAAAACTAAATTCTGGTTAAGATTTTTTAACTTGTAGGTTGATTCTCAATTCCCTTTTTCTCTGGCTAGGAGACAATTAGGTTAACCTAGGTTAAAATAAAAAAGAAAATTAACCTGAATTTAATTTTGACCTGTAACATCTTCTGGGCATGTTCAGTGCTTTAGGACCAGCTTGCCGAGAATTTCATTCAAGAATTGCTCTTCATTTTTCCCAGACCAAATGTATATGAGCCGGACTAAATGTATGAGCCAGGAGGTTTGTACTTGTTGACTGGGGTCTGCTGGGTAGATGAAATAAATCCTATATTGAGCCCTCTCCCCTGAATTAAATCCTTCCTTCTCTAATAAGCCAGTACCCTCTCTCAAATCTTCACTATAGATGGTCATTCCCCTCTGATCTAGAACAGTAACAAAGTGCCATGGCTGCAGTTAGGCTCCCCCTTTTTCTTTGCATTTAGCACTGTTTCCGTCAAATTAGATTAACTCACCTCTCTAGTTGGCCCCCCTCTCTATTAAGTCCCCAGTCAATGATGTTTGAAAGAATAAGCCCCTTCTCTTCCTCCCCCCACCCCCTCACATCGCCGCATACCTCTTAATTGTTGTCACTGGTGTAAGACTTTTGAATCATTAAGCCTTATAAAAATACAGTCAACTTCTCTAAGGTGGGTAATAAAGATTGAAAAACCTGCACAGCGTAGTACTTAAAAATGTTAATTTAAAAATTGTAAAACGGACGCTGTTATTATAAGAATCTTAACAGCATTTAGTCTTGTATACCCTGAAGAAGGCAGCATTGCCGAAATGTCGGTTAAGATTCTTATAATAACAGCGTCCGTTTTACAATTCTTAAATTAACATTCTCTAAGGTGGGCTTGGTTTGGAACATCCCATAAGTCAGCACGCAAAGAAAGTGGTGTCCAATAGCCCGGGGCTAGTGGATTTTGCTATCGGGCTAGTGAATTCTGTTCTTAACTTGCCCGACGGGCAAGTGATGTTTTTCGAGCAAATATTCGAATAACAGAAGAACTATGAAGTCAATTCTGCTTGTCAAAAAGCACCTGGAACTAGTTGAAATGATGTTTGGGCTAGTGAACGCTAGCTTCAGCTCCCCCGAATGGCAAAAAATGATTTTCTTGGTTCATCTTACGGAGGTGTCCACATTATAGAGTCAAAGAAAAGACCGAAGAAATGCAGAGGTTCCATCTTATATTATGTTAAGGTGTCTGCTACTTACAGAGTTGACTGTATTGTCTCCTAAAGGCTGAAAAATGATCTTGTTAGAGTGGTTTTCACTTGACTGTCGTAAAACCAAAACCAGAGTAAATACACTAGCCAACCAAAGGGCGTAGTAAAACCAAAACCAAACTAATTCCTCAATTACTTTCGACAGTCAAGTGAAAACCACTCTAACTGCTAATACCCAAATGCTATATATGTCTAATTGATTTGTAATACCAGCTTCATCTCCTTTTTTTCTACAGGAATCATATTTTCATTGGACATTTGGTGTATTAGAGGGTGACTGTTTTGGAGCTGTAGAAGTAGACACTGCACGTTCAATCTTGTTCTTTCCACGTCTTCCTCCAGGGTATGCCATCTGGATGGGAAAGTAAGTTTTTGGTTTTCTTTAACTTGTCCACTTGTATTGATTAGGAAAATCCCTTGCAGTTCTGCAGCCAAAAAATTACCCCACACATAAGGAAAAATAATAGTCCCCACGTGAATCATAACAATCCCGCCAGCTATCCAGACTAACTAAAAGAGGCAGGTAGATGACAGTAAGGTTGCAAAGAAGGTCAGTTTTACAGCTTTCCATTTGGGAAAGCTGTAGCTGGGATGTGCTAGCCCAAAAGTCACTTCAGCTAGCCCCAAAAGCTTTTTGATGATGAGGATTGATTACACAGTTCTTATGTAATTTGAATTCCTCAAAAAACTTCACTTGCCCTTTGGGCAAGTTAAGAACAGAATTCACTAGCCCAATAGCAAACTCCACTAGTCCTGGGTTATCGGACACTACTTTCTTTGCACACTGCGTCCTACACACAAGGTCCAGTGAAACAGTTCTTCTACAGGTGTAGGTCTTAATAAGTTGCAAGGACAAAGGCCAGCACAGTCAAGCTGTTTTTCCAAATGGACATTACATGAACAGTTTTATTAAGGCCAATTATGACATTTGTTATCTGCAAACTTCTACCGTTTCGGTTGCAAGTTAAGTCTCATGTTCATTGGTGATTTTTCATCTCAGAATCCATGAGCTTGAGCATTTTAAAAAGAAGTATGGAGTGGATGAAGTTTTCTTTACTGATGAGGTAATAAATTTTAATAGTCCTTCTGTTTACATGTGCACATCCAGGTAAATATTTTTAAATTGATTAGCAAAAACCAAGGTCATAATAATTTTTATTTTAATGACATCTCCAATCTCACCACTGGCTTGGTTTATCAGAATGTCTAAATAACAAAAACTTTTATAACTTTATAGAGATCACTGGTGTTGTTTTAATTATTTGGAACAGCGTAATTAAAAAAAACTATACCAGAAGTTTAATTGCGGTCATTTTCTAGACTTAATAAATATCTTAAGAAAATTTTTTTCTTTAACTTGAGCTTACTTTGCAGTTTTTAAACAACTTATAAACTTACTAACTCTTTTCTTTCTTTCTTTTTTAGATTGCTGATGTACTGACAAAGAAAGCACCTTCTGTCCTTCTCACGCTGGTGTGTTCTTGTTTAGTTTTGGGGTCTCTGTTTTGAAATTAAAAGTCTTTAAATGACCAGGCAACAAATAATATTACCCACGCCTATATGTATCTTTGCCATTAAGTGTGGCCCCAGCCACTTATCATGTACTCAAAGAATCCTTAAAATAAAATAATGCTGCAGACGCAATTTCCTTTTTGCTCACAGGAATTTTTTTTCTTTTAGCGAGGTCTCAATACTGACTCTGGCCAATACTGTAGGGAGGCAGCATTTGATGGAATCAGCAAGTGAGCATGATTATTCTCCTGAAGCTTGACCCCCACACTGTATAATGTGATCTAGAAGTGATGGTGTTTATCCTGTGTTAGGTTTAGTTTTTGTTGTGGTGGATACACATGTACTAGACCACTTCATTTAAACAAGTCCTGTCCAGATCTGTATTTCGTATTAAAGTGTATTAATTATTATGTTTCTAGATTCAAATTAGACAACAAGAGTTTGCATCCTGAGATTACAGAATGGTGAGATATTTCATTGCTGTGATTTTGATATACAATCGACTCTCACTTAGTAGACACCTCTATAAGATTGACAACTCTCTAAAACGGACACCAAGAATTGGTCCTGCCTTTCTTTATTCCCTTTATTTGACTCTCTATAAGACGGACATTACTTTTAGACAAACACTTTGTGCCATTCCCAAAGGTGTCCGTCTTAAGCCTGGTTCTCATAATATTATGCTGCCAATGCACCTGCGACATGGCCACTGGTACTGCCTGGATAATGTTCCAATATGAGAACAGAAGTGGTTGGCAACATTGCTCATCCCAGTCTTTACCCCCGGCATGCATGCCTGTGAAGTTGACTCATGTTCAACTTTGCAAGCATGCCGGCGGTAGAGCTCTGCGATGGCTCTAGTTTCCAGCGGCGCATGTTCTTATTCATCCGAAAAGTGACCCAGGCGGTACTGACATTACAAAAATCCAAGGTAATATTTTATGCTTGCAGGGAAGGGCTCACCAGAACTAAAGGCTTTCCAGGCACCTCACCATAGCCTGTGTACAGCCACCCGCTCCCCTAAAAAAATCAGGAAGAGGGAAAGTCTCTCCCTGATTTAGTTTGGGTGAAGGGGGTGGCTGTATACAGCCTGCCTAGCCAAAGCTTTGAAAGATAGAGTGTGTAGTAGAAAAAAAAGACAAAACTTGGTGTTTAATTACACATTGGACTGAAAAATGGGATTAGATCTGTGAAGGAACATGGTTTGAATTTTCCCATGGTTTCTTCAAAGATATTTGACAGTGTAAGATGACTTGTTTTTTCTTTTTGTGTGTTTGGTTGTTTTTGTTATTTGCGTGTTCCTCACTGTTACTGGAATGGAAAGTGATAATTTCTGTTTGTTTTTAATAAAGGTTCTGGTGTTAGCCTCTAGGCTAGTATGCTGAAACTTTTTCTATGAGTCCTGTTCACTGCTACTAAAGTATGAATATAGAACTTACTATATTGGAAATAGAAAACTTTAAAAAACAAAAACAAAAACAAAAGTTGTCCCCTTATCAGGAAATACAGAAAACCATGGGGCCTTTTTGTTTTTTCTTTGGAAAATAACATAAAAAATTCACATTGCACACATCTCTTTCTAATGTACTTCTTGTTGTCTTTGTAGTCGTGTGTTCAAGACTCCTGAAGAGATAGAGGTGATTCGCTTTACAAACAGAGTAAGCAGTGAAGCTCACAAGGAGGTAAAAATTTTGGACACAGTTCTCATATGCCTTACTGTAATTTGTTGCCCCACAGGGTTTGGTCCAGAGGCCAAAACCCTAGGGGGCATTTTTGGAGTCCCCATGTTTGTATGCAGAGGAAATGTCGAGGTGTTTATGTGGGTATCAGGATGTGTATTAAAGCCTACATAATGAAAGCAGGCATATGAAGGTGTTGAAAAATGTCTGCACAGTGAAAAAAAAATACTAAAAATTATAAGTAAAAGGTAAAGGCAGTGTGTACCTGTTACTAGTCAGACTAGTCAAAATTACATTCAGGTTAAAATTATTTAACCTTGGTTGATTCTTAATTTTCTTTGTTCCCTAACCAAAAGTCATAAGTAATTAGGGCTAGGAGACAAAGGCAATTAAGAATCAAACTAGTTTAAAACATTTTAACGTGAATTTATTCTGACCTGGAACATACCCACCCCGGAACAAAGCCAAAAAAGCAAGGATACAAACCATTGACCCATTTACAGCAAATGTGCCTTTCCAGAATTGAATAAATTGCCTCTTACTTTACTTTAATAGTTTGGCAATACAAAATACACACTTAGTATTGACCGGAAAGCCCTGAACAGAAAACAACTTCCCTCACTGAAGGGCTACCTAAATTCACAATAAATAAGAAATAAAAAACAACTAAAAGAAAAAATCATAAATACCTAGACAAGTGGCAATCATGTACAATATTAAACTAGAATATAATTAAACTAATGAAACTAATATCGTAATCAACAAAGCTAGCCTCGAGATAAGAATAAAATATCAGTTTTACCTCAGTTTATCTGTTCATAAATTAGCCTGCTTTGCAGACATTTACAGGGGAAGGGAAAGGGAAAATTTAGGCGACATTCCTTCTCCTTCTCTCGCTTACACTTCATGTAAGCGCACGCCTTTGCAGAACTCCCAATCCGGGCCCTTCCCTTCTAACTCTACCACATAGGCTATTACAACAGACAAAAAAATCCACACCGTATTTTGACATCTACAGTCATGAAATTACTTATCTTTTGCGCATTTTACTTAGGTGATGAGGCGCATTCGACCAGGAATGACAGAGTTTGAATTGGAGAGGTAAATGTATCGTTAGCAAAAACTTGTCTCAGTACGTCACGAGTCAGTATCACTACGGCTACAACTACAACTGTGGAATTTGAAGTCAGTTGTGTTCTCAGAATTCTAAGTCTTTCCTGTCGTCTAGTAGTTAAAGATTTCTCGATATGCATAGCCTGACAAGTGATGATCTAAAAAGTCAACCAAACACTTGGAAATTCGCTGTCATGCGTACTTGCAAAATAAGGTTAAATTGCCTTAGCTTGCCGAAAGTTACGTAGCCTGCGAGCAAGCTCTCCTATTTGGGCGAGCGAAGCGAGTCTCGCGAGAACGCGCAAGCGAGCGGCGAAGCCGCGAGGGGCATAGGAAAGGCCCCTCGCTCGCGCGTTCTCGCGAGGCTCGCCTGAATAGGAGAGCTTGCTCGCAGGCTAAAAGTTACGTCGACCTATGGTCCCAGAGTTCGTCTTTGTTAATATGCTACAGTGTACCTAGTGACATTCTACTCGAGGATTTTCCAGGATGTTCGTCACATGACAACTAATTCAATGGCATATGAGTATACTTTAGCTCAGTCGTAGAGCTCCTGGACAAGTTACCAGAAAAGGGTTGTCACTACGATTTCCATTTGCCGGGTATATGCAATCAGTAAGCGGCAAATTGAAAATTGAACAGCTAGGAAGGCCTTTATGTTATATTTTCCACTCAAAGTAGCCGGGAGTCATGCTCATAATAGCTAAGGGAAATCCCCGGCCCCCGCGCGCCCTTAGTGACGGCCCTCTGGCCAGAATACCAGAAGATCTTAGGTTTGACTCCTTTTGGAAGAACTGCCTTTTCTTGAGCCGCCCGTGACACTGACTGACAAAACCTTCATACCCAGCACAAACTTGGTTTGAAAATTCGTTCTCCTACTAAGCCTTTCCATCAGTGCAGTTTGATATAGAGTTCGCTGTGGCCAAATCTTAAATATAATACGCAACAACGTAACTCTTTCATAAAATCCGGCAGCCCCACTTTCGCCTCGTCCACCTTTTTCTGCTGTCCTAAGCTTGTGTTCACGGGCATTCACGTTGACCAGCAACAGACGATGCTTATTTAATTGCGGGACTGAACACTGCAGAAAAACGGTTTTTTTCTTGCATGTGCACGAATGGCCATGATTTGTAACACTAGTTTTGTTCAAGAGTTGAAGTTTTTTTAACTATTGCAATAATGTTATCAATTTTTTAACAAATTTGTAAGGTTCAGTTCCAAAATGTCCGTAAATCTTTTAATCCCTGTATTTTTAAATTGCCTTTCTTCTTTTTTTTATTTTTGTAGGGAAAACGCACTTGGCGTTTTTTTGTCGATGATTTTGATAATTGTTTTAAAAAATACATTTTATTCTTACACTTCAGCCTGTGCTAGGGCCATATGTGTTGTCACGCAAGTGCGTTTCAGTCCACCCAAGAAAAGCTGTGTGAGAGTTTCATTCAACATCAATTTCTGTTTCTTTTCAGTTTGTTTCATCATTACTGTTATTCCCAAGGTGGTTGTCGACATGTGGCATATACATGCATTGCTGGAAGGTATGTTATACTCAGACAGTCAAGTGAACTTTCGGAGGTACTCATCTGCGTCCCAGGCAATACAATTTAACCGGTACACTTACAATCATTTCAAATTCTAATAGGGGAGTACACTACACCAAAAGGCGATAACAATATAGGTAATCCGGATTCCAAAATCAGGAAAATATTTGCTTGCAGAATCGGAATCCTGGGATTTGAATCCGGAATTTAGTTCAAGGATTCCGGAATCCTGCTAACACTGTCGGAATCCACTTTGTGGAATCCAGAATTTAAGACTGTCTTGAATTATACGATTCTGGGAAACTGCCCACCTACCCCTCCCTTTGGCCAACATTAACACTTACTTCACACTTAGGGCAAAGTGTTGTCTTAGGGGAGGGGTAGGTGGGCAGTTTCCCAGAAATGGTGTAACGGTCCAAAATTTTTAGGTGAATGGTAACGTGGTTGTCGGGGGAAAGTACACATGAATATTAAAATTATAGTGGACTGTCTTCCTTGCCATCTTTCGTATGCTTGTAGCTTGTTTGCTTTCAGAGGTCGTTTCTTCATGAATGAGAGTCCTGCTTTTGAGTGTGCTCAAATGAGTATACGAGCTGCATTCGTAATTATAGTCGAACCTTCCTGTGCGACCACCTATCGTAAGCGACCACTTTCCATAGGCGACCGCCAATCTAAAACACGCAAACTTTCTTAGTCAAATCCTTATAGTTGGAACCTCTAGTAAACGACCACCTCCTGTAAGCGACCGCGACCACTTTTTGGGCATGACGGTTAATGATTTTCCATTGTTTTTAACCTCTTGTAAGCGACCACTTGACGCATTCTCTGATCTCTATTTTCGCTTGTGTGCGCACTGTGACTTAGAATATACGAAGAACTTTAGTTACAACATGGAACTACACATATCCTAAATTATCTTCCATAAAGTATATGTGCTTGGACCTCTTCTCGGAAGAGATCCCCGCGTGGTTTCATTCTTGTAAATGACCACTTCCCGTACGTGACCCTTCAGTCTTTGCATTTTGGGTGGTCGCTTACGGGAGGTTCGACTGTATCTTATTTTGGTTTTATCTTAGTACAGTCAGTTCTTTCTTAACCCCTCTGAAAGACTTACACATCATTAAAATGAACATCTTTAGTGCATTTTTGCCATTCTAATTCAGTTTAACAAATCGACAGCAATTTTCCGTAGTCTTTACACATGTAGATTGAATGACGTCCGAATGTTCAAAACTCAAGTCATGTCAAGGCGAGTGGTTTCACAGCAATTTTTTTTGTTTTTGTTCATGTTGTATTTCAGTGGCCACAACTGTGCTACTCTTCATTATGGCCATGCTGGAGCACCAAATGACAAGAAGATCAATGATGGCGACATGTGGTGAGTATTCCTGAATTTCTTCAACAGCTGAGCATGTGATAACATTATACAGTCAGTGATCCAGCCGTTTGTCGATGGTAAAACGGGTTTGCTTCTGCTTTAGCTTGTTTGACATGGGCGGAGAATACTACTGCTACACATCTGACATCACGTGTTCATTCCCAGCCAATGGCAAGTTCACAGAGGATCAACGCAACATTTATGAAGCCGTGTACAGGGCCAGTAGAGCTGTAATGGCGGCTGTTAAGCCTGGTAAGTGCCGGCCGGCATGCATAGTATGTGTTATTTAGCACAGTGTGAATGTACCACTAAAGAGGTCTCACTTTTAATGGTCACACTAAACGATTTCCATCCAAAGAATTAAAATTGTACTATGTTTTTTAAAAATATCTTATTTTTTAAGATATAGTCATTGAAAAGCCAAGTCGTAAATTTTCATACGTAAATGAGTTCTAGCCAATCAGAATCGCGAGCGATGCTTTTTTATGTGTGTGAAAAATGATACGTCCAATCAAAAGTCACAGAAGGGTGTGAGTTTCGCGCCAAAACTCCCGCCTTTTATAGGCGCTTGCAGCTTCATGAGAAGAGCACCCTCGCTTTACGAGTTGCTTCGCGAGACATCCTACGTGAAAGGACCATAAAGTAGGCTTTGTCTCGCAGAAAAGAGGAAATTATCTCGGAAATTGGAATAGTTTGTTATATTTCACCGACTGTCAAAGAAGAAAATTGTAGAAAGCCGGCAAAACAACTCTCGCCTTGCGGACATTTCGCTATTACGGAAACAGAGATAAAACAGACTGCGGCTAAATCTCTGACAGAAATACGTTACAAGGTTTGACAGCCGGAAATAAACCTTCGTTATTGAGGACTTCTTTTCTAATTGAGGTCGTTAACTCGCGGTAATAGGCGCGTCTATTACCGGGAGATGCATGCATTGACTCCTGAATTTAACGTCTTAAACACAGCAAAGTATAATTATAATATTGTACAAAGTTCTGTGGACTTAGGTTTATTCGTCGTCTCTTTATATTCTCGCAGGTGTCAAATGGACCGACATGCACCGTTTAGCAGAGCGCGTCCAGCTGACGTGTTTAAGGGACATGGGACTCTTACACGGGGACGTTGACGAGATGATGAAATGTTACCTTGGGGCCGTTTTTATGCCTCACGGTCTTGGCCATTTTATGGGATGCGATGTTCATGATGTTGGTGGATATCCCGAGGTACCTTATTAAGTTTTGTCTTTTAACTCACGGTGATTGGAGTGAGTGGTCTATTAGAGTTAAGTAGAAGATATTACATGGCTGCTTGGGGATACGAATTTTATCTTCGAGATGCTGAAAGTATCTCTCACTCGTGAGAGATACTTTCAGCAAGAGAAGATAAAATTCGTATCCCCAAGCGGCCATGTAATGTTCTGTTTATTTTATGTATACTGATGAAATTCCTACCTAAAACACAAGTTTTTTTGTTAGTCATTTTCGAAACAGCAAAATAGTGCAGTTAAAGTGGTCACCTAACGCAAAATGCCTGTCACAAAAATGTTATGAAACTCGGATATAAAGTTATAAAGGAGAAATAAAGACAATAATACTTATGTTTTCTGTTCCAAAAAGTCAAAATTTATGTTAGTAACCGTGGCGACACCAATATCCTCACACGTGAAAGATAAAATTAGTATCTTCACTGCGCGCTATGAAGATATGATTTTTCAGTAAAAGGAAAAATCCTGGTATTTCATCATTATCTATATAATAAATACAGTTATCTCCCGTTATTGCAGACACCTGTGAGCCGTGAATTGATCTTCGTCCGGGGATTCAGCTGATTTCCGCATTAACTGAGTGTCCGTAATCGTTTTATGTATGTATATGAATGAGTGCTTCGTCCTTAAGTTCAACCTAAGCTCACTTCGGTACTTCGCTGGAGTTGATGGGAATAGACATACAGCCCCAAGAGGGTAGGGGGCGGGAAAGGTCATACCACAGGCTTTAAATTGATTTGCTTTTGCTCCTTGCCAGGGTACCAAGCGGATAAAAGAACCAGGCCTCCGCTCACTTAGGACTACCCGTGTCCTTCAAGAGAGCATGGTACTCACCATTGAACCAGGGATTTATTTTATCGACGCTGTAAGTATCATCTTTACCTAGGCTTCATGTTTGTGCGATTATTTGATTAATCTCATTGCTATTTTTTAATTTTTCTTTCGTGTTTAGACCTTAAACCCAGCTTTAGAAAACCCTGAAACTGCGCGGTTCTTTAACCAAGAAATGCTGCAACGATTCCGGAATTTTGGAGGGGTGAGTACTTATAAATGTTCCTTTCGTCCAAAAGTAAATTACAGGGACGGCAAAATACCTGAATTTCTCTTGGTTTTTATGTTATAGAGTGGTTTTTAATGAATTCCTGATGCTTTGGTTTTCCATTGCTACGTTTGTAATTGGTTGAAAGTCTCCGCTACTTTTACAAACAACCAAAAAATTCACGAGTCGTTACCGTACGAGTTCTCCACACTTTGCGCCACTCTGTATACTTACTCGAATTCTGATTGGTTCGTTTCATGGTCAGATCGTGTTAATCTATTAAAATAACGCTACGCAATCAGTTTAAAGAACTGATTAACTGCTTAAGTAGCAAATGCTTAACAGGGACAGACTTTTTAAGTGACTTCAGCCAAAAAGCGGGTATCCTAGTTCTGGGCCCCCAACGAACTCAACGAAATACGAAAATGCGTTTCGAAGTTCCCTTCATCCTGATTGGCAAATCCACAATGGCTTTTTTAACAGGTTAATCATAGCGCGTCCTCAAATCCTGATACATGGGTGGGGACCCATAAAAGGCGATTTCGGTCCTGGGGCCCGTTTCTCGAAAGACCCAGTAACTTTTCGGGTCCCGGAATCAAATATTCAATTCGAAATATAAAGAATATAAGCGCCGGTCCTGGATAGCAAACTACTCCATTTTGTTTCATCAACTGATAGTTTTATCATGTTAGATGTAAAACTATTGAAATCTCAATCTTTGCTGTAAACGGAGACAGCTTACCGGGCCCGTTAATTATCGGGACCTTCGAGAAACGGGCCCCCTGGCGCCTGTTTCTCTTAAATTCCCGCGGTAACTTTTCGGGCCCGGAAAGCTGTTTTGCGTTTTTTGTTTTTGCATTCAAGAGCAAAGTTTCAATAATTTTGAGAGTAATGCAATGAAACTATAAGTTTACCAAGCAAAATTGACTCGTTTGTGGGCTAGGAACTGTGTTACTATTCATCTGGTTTGGATTTTAAAATTTGCCTTCGGGCCCGAAAAGTTTCCGGGCCTTTCGAGAAACGGGACCCTGTTTTGTAGACGGACTTGGTTCGTTCTTTCGCGCAGGATACATGTGCAAATACTCTCATATTTATCTTTCGTTTAGGTTCGTATTGAAGATGACATTGTTGTGACGTCAGACGGTATGGAGCTTATGACTTGCGTTCCACGTACAGTGCCTGAAATAGAGGCCCTGATGGCTGAAGGGGCAAATCTCTCGCCTCATTTCTCCCCTGCCGTTTCCTCACAAAGAGCAAGTTAATCTGCAAGTTAAGCCCAAAGCAGTGTCAAGCAGCTGACTCGAGCATTAATCTTCAACCAAACACCAAATAGAGTATCGGTGAACAGAACAGATAGTAGGATTATGAAATTAATTTTTTAGTAATAGTGAAATGAAATTAGCTGGCTGTTTGAAAACGTAATTACCGAACATTGCAGCAATGATCCCATTTCTAGTTTTTATCATGAATACTTTGGAGACAAAAAATGATGAAACTACAAGAACTTAAATGCAGTCACATTTTCAAAATAAGCTTAGTTATATTAGAGATGTATTATAAACAATTATTGGATGAGGTTTTTGTGATATCCGGTTCGGCTTCGGCTGATAACACTAACCGAGACCTTGATTATTCCGGATATCACAAAAACCGAATCTAATAATTGTTTTATTATACAAGCCATTCTTATTTTTTTTATTATAGAAGCCATTCTCACTTCGCTGTCCGCGAACTTGACATTGCTCTTGAAAATCATGCATTGTGCGCGCAACCTACAGATTATTCACTAATCTGTAGGTACAGATTAGTGAATAATCTGTAGGTTGCGCTGTTTCCCAGAATTAACTGTAGGCTTTTAGCCAATGAGAAAACAGATGGTGACTACAATGTATAATAATTCAAATTATCAATTCAACGCGTAATTATATTGATTAAAGGAACTATTTCGAAACAGATGCCTCAAATGTCCACTCACGACCTTAGAGAATTAGCTGTATGTATAACGCTGCGATACAGTAAACACCCGCTTATAAGGCCTGTGGATTAAGGTGACTTGACCCAGTTTTTTTGGGGGGGTACCATCCTACTTTGAAGCTCTCTGGTATCCCCACCTTTACTTTTATCGTAAGTCTAACACATAGAATGGATAACATATAGATCAATCTACAATATAACATAAAATTTTTGGCGATCGGAGTAAATGTCACGTGGTTATAATGCCACGCCCCTTTGAGGTCTGAGTCGAAAATCTGCTGTTGCCGGCATTTTTTCGTGAAAATCTCTCGGCTACACATAGTGCGCATTAGTGCCTTGCGCTGAACAGAGTTTCACCAAAATCGCAAAGACCCAATTCGAGAAATTCAGCGGTTTCCAAATTTAGGTCATAATTTATGCGAAAATGATAAGCAAACTTTACACGGATTATATCTAATAAACTATGAGATTCATCTCTTTATTTTGGGCATCGTTATAACAGATGGGTCCTTGCAAGTCAGCAAAACGCTTTAGGGCCTTGTAAATGCGCGCGATTTCGAGCAAAACAAACATATAGAAATTATAGTTTTCGCTATTTGTTGACGTTTGTCAGCGTTTAAGAGTCCTTCTCACGAAAAAAGCATTTTGTTAAAAATTCGTAGTTTTTTTTCCTTCAAATTTTTTCAGGGCCACAATTGATTAACTAACTACCCGGACTCTGAATTTCATGGTCATTGAAAAACTGTGACATTATCTTCTATAAGCCCAAACTTGAGTAAACATTGAAGATTTTTAGCGTTTTGGCTGAGTTTGTGCTTTGGGAGTTGTCTATTGTTTCTAGTCTGTCATTATACAGCATTCTTGTTCAGCACGCGTGCAATGACCGCGCTTGGCTGACTTCCGAATGCTCACCGAGATATAATAATTTTGGTACAGTGAGACAGGCCATCGCGTGATACATAGAGGTTTAAGTCACAATTTTTAATCAATTCTCGTGCTTCTTGTGCCTTTGCAAAAAAATCAAGAAGTGCTACACACTAAATCTACTTACTATTAAAAAAATATCATTTTTTCATAGGTTTAATGCAAGCCAATAATTAAACCAACTCGTGACGGGAATATCTCGGTCTACAAACGTCAACAAATAGCGAAAACTATGATTTCTATATGTTTGCTTTGCTCGAAATCGCGCGCATTTACAAGGCCCTAAAGCGTTTTGCTGACTTGCAAGGACCCATCTGTTATAACGATGCCCAAAATAAAGAGATGAATCTCATAGTTTATTAGATATAATCCGTGTAAAGTTTGCTTATCATTTTCGCATAAATTATGACCTAAATTTGGAAACCGCTGAATTTCTCGAATTGGGTCTTTGCGATTTTGGTGAAACTCTGTTCAGCGCAAGGCACTAATGCGCACTATGTGTAGCCGAGAGATTTTCACGAAAAAATGCTGGCAACAGCAGATTTTCGACTCAGACCTCAAAGGGGCGTGGCATTATAACCACGTGACGTTTAGTCCGATCGCCAAAAATTTTATGTTATATTGTAGATTGATCTATATGTTATCCATTCTATGTGTTAGACTTACGATAAAAGTAAAGGTGGGGATACCAGAGAGCTTCAAATTAGGATGGTACCCCCCAAAAAAAACTGGGTCGAGTCACCTTAAGAACCTCCTGGAAGAACATAGTGTACTAAATTGTATATAAATTCGGTAATCAGTTTTGTTAAGGTTATAATTATAAGATTGCGAATAAATAATTGTCTATTATAAATTAATTATTTTGAAATTAAATTAATTATCTCCTTCATAAAAATTAAGAACCTTACTGATTAAGAACCTACTTAGCCTAAATTGCCAATAAGTACCCCAAAATGAAAGAACCTATTTTGCCAGACTTCAGAGAAGGTACGCACTTAGCTGGTGTTTACTGTATTGAAGGGGAAGGGGGAGGAGGGTCTGTTATCTTAAGGCGATTTCATGACGAATTGTCGTTTCGAAATAAACAGATATGAACTACAAAGGACCGCAAACGAATATGCCAAAGACTGTTTGGTTTAAGGTTGGTTTGGCCAACCTGTATTTTCTTTGCGAGTTGGAGTTCAATGTCAGGGCACAAATCAGAGTGAGCGGGTAATTTTCAGCAGAGCTTTTTTGTTTGTTGCGCCGTACTGATGAGCCACAAGAATGGCGAAACAGCTGTCGACAGCCACAACCCCGCTCTGTTTTGGTTTATTTCGGTGTCGTGTTGTTGTCTTACAAAGTTGATTTTCACGTAGTCCAATCAGCTTTGCAGAATTCAATTGTCTACGTTGCGAAATCAAGGTTTTTGCTTACGCCGTGTGAATCCTAAGATGTTTGTACTGTAAAGGCGTGGTTGCGTGGTAACTCAGGTGGGAGACGCCATTTTGAATATGCAGAAGTTAAAGTTCATCCTGGTTCGTCAGTTCCGTGTGGGCAGAGCGAAAATATTGAACCGGCCCTGGTTGTTCAAAAGGTAGATTAAGCTATCCACCGGATAAATCTCTATCCATTGAATAACGCAATTGGTTTCGCTAATGCTTATCCGCTGGAAAGCGATTTTTCCGGTGGACATCGCTATCCAACGTTTGAACAACGCGGGCCAGTTCCGTGTGAATTAAGTGTCCGGGCAAATTTTTAAGCTGGTTGAAAAATCGTGCGGTGACGTGTAAACGTAACCTCAAGTGTTCAGGGTTAGGAAACCAAGTGATTGGTGTATCGTATGGGCTTCATAAGGAGTCCAACCGAACGTAAGTCGATGTTAGTTTGTCACGACCGCGCGCCAAACCTTGAATAGTTAGTCTGACATGCGCCCAACAGCAACCACTGCAACAAAATCGCCAATAAATCGCAGCTACAATAGTTAGCATGCGCGATTAAGTCCAAAAACTGCATAAAAATAGCACGAAAAAAGGGCCTTAAAAAAAGAGAAAGGACTAATGGACCACAGGATTGTAAAACTCTGATTATTATCATTTATTTATTTGTTTTTTCATTTAACGAATTTGAACATTGCAAAGTTTTAAACTTTTTTTTTTATAAAAATTCTAAGCTCCGGTTTTTAAAGGAACAAAGCACTTACGTCTTTTACTCATTTAGTGGAACAACTATTTTACAATCATTTAAGGTCACACTGAAATGATGCGCAACTTTAAAACGAAAAGGGAACTGGAGCCAAATTGCGTCCCGCAGTTGTTTCTGGGATAGCTACGGTCATCTATTGGCCAATTTTTTTCTCTGTCCCTAGTAACAGTGCCAGAAGTCTTTGCGAAAGTTAACTCGGCTCAGTTTCGCTCTCAATTCCAAAGTGGTGAATTCATTTTACAGATTATGAATCCTTGCTTACAATATTTGTCTCATTAGCATATGTTCATCATCCTCTAAGCAAACTATAAAAATACCAACTGGAGCATTGATACCACATAGGACAGCAAGTTGTTTCTAAACTTTTCCCCCGATATACTAGATACTCTTTACCTAATGTTATGCATTGGCACTTTTGCCACCCAGAAATTCTGCCGTTTAACTTATATACAAGATTACATAACGAGCTAAAAATCCATATTTCACAACGATAAACTAGCTCGATTCTTTTTTTACGCAATGCCTTCTTGACGTGAATTCGTATGCTAATGGACCATAACCAATGAAGTCATGAAGGATTTACTTATTGCAGGTGACGTCACGGCGGCCATTTTGGTGATCAAGAACAAAAGCGTTTCCCTCGGCTGCTAACCTTTGTCTCTTTCCTTGCGAATTTTGCGAATAAAATTTCTTTTACAGATAATAACTGCATTGACCACCAATAGGGCCGCCCTAAAACGTGGTTGCAAACCAAGAGTAAGGGCTATTAAACAGGATCGTTTCACAGCTTCGTTATACTTGGGAATAGGCCAGTTTGGAAGTATTAAAATTCAATCTTAGCTCCAAGGCCAATGGGTATAAAACAATAATACTTTATTTTTATTGTTTTATTCCAGCCTCGGAACCAAGTATGAATTGGCCTTTTAAGAAGAATGGAACGATACCTCAACAGGCCAGTTCTAATTTCCAAAAACTTTCAATTTCTAAACGAGGCTAAGTGCAAGAATCTTCCTTGTGAAAATGAGTTTTATTTGCTTGAGAATAAAAAATCATTTTCATATCAATAGCCTCGCTTTGTAACAGAGGCTTGAGGCAACTCGGAAATGGTCTGTTCTCGGTTTGCAACCACGTGACAAGGTGGCCATGTTGGTGAACAAAACAATACAAAAACATTTGGTGGAATTTGGATTAAAAACAGTTTAGTTCTCAGCGGAGAGAAACACTTTTGTTCTTGTCAACCAACATGGCTGTTGTGACGTCAGGTACACAGCAACAATTCACTGCCAGGGTGACAATTTCAAACACCGAATAAAACGCAAAATCGAGGTCCTTTTTTCACAACAATGATGTGAAGTTCGTAGAGATATGCTTCAAAATGTGGGAAATACAGAAGTTAAATAAAATATGCATGATCACCATACAAAAACAGCAATGGGAAAAAGAATACTAATAATGATAATATAAAACAATAAATAGAGCAAATGCACTAGGAAAAATATATCTCCCGTTATTTGAATCAAATCTCCCATAAAACTTCACAGTCTGTGAATGTAACCTCATGTCACATAATTGCTGAACGTGTCACGCGAGCTGCAAATTGTCTTAAAATTAACGTTGTCAAACCAATGATTGCTGAACGTATATTATTTGCAATAATTTGCTTGCATCCTTTTCGCAGAGGTTTCTTCGAGACTTGAGCTTGCTGCTAAATTTCTCGTGCAACCAGTGACGCCAGGACGTCCGTTGCGTGACAAAACCAGGGCCGAAAAAGCTTAGTGACCAAGCGGATACCCACTCCTGAAACGTCTCTCTTTATAAGCGCTTTTGTTTTACAAACAGGCACTACAGTGAACTCTCTCTCTCTTCCGCAACGGCTCCCGCTGGCTATCCCAATAAAAACAGCAATAACAAAAAGGCCTCTGCGTAGAAGATAGGGGAAGCATTATGAGCGTTTCTTGGATACGCATCCAAACGTAACGGTGTTGATCGGCGTCTTCATTTAACACAGCAAGAGGTTATTACTGAGACTGCGCTCCATTGATTTTTTAACTGTTAAGAACTGAGCATGCGCCTCTGTCAGCTGGTGTCCTTTGGTGATATTGGGACGCTATGTATCTCAAACTCCCTGTTTTCAATGCGCTTTCTGCACAAGGGACAGTCCTCCATTTGTATTGCACATTTCATGCAAACGTCCCTAAAATTGAGATAAAGAAAAGTGAAATTTCAGACGATTGAGAGGCATGGGGACGAATGAGACAAAACAATACAAAAGGCGCACAGGGTGATGTCATGGGATATTTTCCGAGCACAACAGCTTTTGAAGGGTGATTTGTAGAACTTGTCGTTCTCTGTTTAATTTTTTCTTTTCCTTCATCCAGTGTTGTATGTTTTCTTACACCCGTTTGTAATGCATTAGATAAGGAATGTTTCCACATCATGAAAGGGAAGGTACGTTTTTAATTGGTGGGGGCGGGAGCTCAGAGGGAAGGTGCTGACGGTAAGTGCTCACTGTAAACATTGGCAGTATAGTCTAAACATTTAAAAGTTTAAGAACTGATGTTTCTCAGGCGTTGATCCAGAAGACTCGAAAATAAAATGGAAGTTGATCCTGCCTGGTTTTCTGGTTACAAAAGTTGGATAGCGCTATCCACCGGATAAATCACTACCAAGTGGAAAAGTATTACGAAGACCGATTGCGTTATACGCTGGATAGTGATTTACCCAGTGGATAGCGCTATCCACATTTCCAACAATTGGGGCCAGATGCGCAACCACTGAGCAAAAGGAGACTCGTGGGAACCGACGCCATTAAACTTTGTTGATGTGACAAACATCATGCATACCGGTAGGACTGAAATGTCTGAAGTTGACACACACAATAGTAGTAGTGGTGTTGGTAGTGGTAGTGGCAGTGGCAGTGGCAGTGGCAATGGTAGTGGTAGTGGTAGTGGCAGTGGCAGTGGCAGTGGCAGTGGCAGTGGTAGTGGTAGTGGTAGTGGTAGTGGTGGTGGTGGTGGTGGTGGTAGTGGTAGTGGTAGTGGTGGTGGTGCCTGCTGCTGCAACTGCGATGACTAGGAGCAGGGCAACCACTGAGCAAAAGGAGACTCGTGGGAACCGACGCCATTAAACTTTGTTGATGTGACAAACATCATGCATACCGGTAGGACTGAAATGTCTGAAGGTGACACACACAATAGTTGTAGTGGTGTTGGTAGTGGTAGTGGTAGTGGCAGTGGCAGTGGTAGTGGCAGTGGCAGTGGCAGTGGCAGTGGTAGTGGTAGTGGTAGTGGTAGTGGTGGTGGTGGTGGTAGTGGCAGTGGCAGTGGCAGTGGCAGTGGTAGTGGTAGTGGTGGTGGTAGTGGTAGTGGTAGTGGTAGTGGTAGTGGTGGTGCTGCCTGCTGCTGCGACTGCGATGACTAGGAGCAGCAGCAGTAACAATATGACGTCCTCGTGCTTGCATCGACTTACAGTCATACTATTTTATCTTTCATGTACCTGGGCCTCTAAATTTTGTACCTTACCTGTGATTGCAGGGTTCTAATCTGGTATCAGCAGCGTTCTCATAGCATATTTTACATGGATCACCAGTAACGCTCTCTTGGCGAATAGCTGCGAGCTTTAAATGTCTACAAAGAACAAGGAAACGCCTCTTTGAGCTAACATTACAACAAGCATTAAAACTCGTCTAGCACCAACATCTATTTCGTGCAGAGATGAGGTAAGGGCCGTCCTTGAAATTACTCGAAGCTTTGTTGTTGTTGGCCGACTAGTTACCGGGCCGGTGACGCGGATAACATCTTGGGAATCCTATGATCGCTTTGTGACTATTACAGAATACAGAGTACCGCTACCCATGAATGTTAACCTTTCGCTGAGATTTACTTTCATAAAGTTGTACGCGAAGATGTTTTTCTTTATGGGCTACATCACAAAACACTTAACGCCTGGTCCCTCGCGAAACCAGTTAATTTAAGTTTTCCCTCAAATCTTAATGAATCTCTCAATATTGAGAAACTCGGCAAGCAAAATTAACCGTTTCCCCTGGAACTAGTCAAAGTGTTTACCGTTTCGCATCTCCCGGCTGCACTGTGTGATTGGTTGATGAACCTTACACAAGTTTTCTCGCGCTTCGCACCGGCGTCACATGTTCGCTTCAAGATTTGATTGGTTCATATGAATTTCAGCGCAAAGACCATCCAAAGTATACCCTGAGTTTGACCAAAACCGGACACCACACATGAACGGTCTCTGGCAACCAGGGTAGTCAAAGTAATGAAGTTTGTTTCACTTTCAGGACACAAGATGAAGGATCACTCTAAGACTCACCTAGGTAAAATTATTTTGTCCTCCGCTTTCATGTTGGCGTGGTCGTTGAAACTGCTAAATGACACTTGTGGGGGAAACCTGCCATTGATGACAAATTAATACTACATTATAAGCATATAGTGCCTGAGTTTTAGATGGTCTACTTCAGAATCTTTCTTTGGAGCGAGTTTTAGGAGGAGGGAGTGCAATGGGAAGGTGGGTGGGGGAGATGGTGGAGGATGTAGTATAAAATATGTATTGACCATATAAGGCACACGCATTATTCATGTTCAATGGGGATGTTTGCCTATCAAAAAGGTGGACCTCGATCTCGAATGGTTACTGACAACAACTAGGCTATAAAATTTAACGGGGGTTTTGAACAAGAAAGATGACGTTGGCGCGAGTAATCATAAAACCCGACTCCCTAGGGCGAACTACCATCCATGCGCACGTGCTCAAGGTCTCGATTTTTGTGTTCGATGAATGTCACTACATTATTAGGGACAGGCTCCGCTCTCAGCGTAAGCTTCTACAGATAGTCGAGCCTTTTTCTGTTGGAACTCTTCTCGGGGGCCCAATCTTACTTGAACGGTTGAGCTCCGAAGTTAAAAATGCAATGTTGAAAGGACATAAAGCTTGCAGCAGCGAAGAATCCAGCTCTAGGGAAGAAGGAAACCAGGTTTGTGTTAGTGTAGTTAACAAACAAGAGTAGACACATGGACCGAAAGTTTTCAAATCACATTACATTTACTGTTCTGCTCAAATATTTTCACAAGAAATTTCGTAAAAATCCTCTTGAAGCCATTCAGAGAAAGACAAACTTTAATGCCGTTGCCTCAACTTACTCTGCAAACTGCGCTTACAGAATGTTGCGGTTCAATTTTATTCTGGGTTTAAATTTAATCATTTGTTTCAAACCCATTATCATACATTACCATACCCCAAAACAAAGGGAAATAAAATTTAAACCAAGGATAAAATTGAACCACAACACAGACACCAGGCAAATACATCAAATTTAAATCGCCTTCCGCTTAATTCATCTACGATGGAGATCTGGGTAATTTTCAAAGATGAGTTGCGTGGTTGTGAATTCAGTTTACTAACTCCATAGCTTGAAGATTAAGTTTGATACCAAAATATTAATACCATACGCTTATTTACCCGGATAGTGCTTCTTTAAAATCCCTTTCAATCTCACTGCCATTCAGCGAAAATTTGACTTTCCCTCTCGCTAAGTCTATGAGTAGTCCAAGGACATCACCTATAAAATGTAACGCATGTGGTTTAATAACTTTGAGCAGCTTATTACTTGTACACTCTGTAACCCCGCAATAGAGAGAATAGGGAGCTTAAGCAACAGCAATGGCGATGGGTACGAAAACGTCACTTAAAAAAGTGAAGTCGCACTTCTTCAAATCTTATCGCGCTTATTCCATCTCTTTCAATTCGTCAAATGTTTACAACTTTTGCTGGAGTCGAATTCTAAAAGACTGTATCAAAGTTCAGGAAAAGAAAAAGAAAGTCGTTGTCTTGTGTTCAAGTCCTCCACAAAACGTGAAATTAGGCATTTTCACGTCGTAGTCGTGCAGTGACAGAGAGCAAAGAAATGTACCTAAAAGCGTGATGCACGTGCAGGGTTTTTGTTTTGCTGATCTAAACCTATTGCTTTTTTGCTGTTCTCGTTGAAGTCGTCGTCGTCGTTGCCTCTGCTACAGGCAAAAGGATGCAAGTTTGTTGGCCAACAACTTCCAGCATTGCTGGATGTTACATGTTGCGTCCTTTTGCACATTCGGCATTTCCCGCGAACCGCGAATGTCAAGAAGTCACGTGAACAGGGCCTTGCCGTCAAGTTCGCGGTTAGAGGTTCACGTTTGTAGAGCTAGACCACGCTCCAGAGATAAGTGTTTTAAAACCCCAAGGGTTTTTCGACCCTAAAATATCACAATCCCACGTTTGAGAAGAATTATGACTTTTCAGAACACTCCTTTGCCTGCTGATTATCGAATTCTATTTTAAAAAACGTTATTTTGAAGACAATTTCTCAGCTAAAATAAAAGTGAGTGGATGAATGAAAACAAACATGGCAGCCGCGAGCTACCACCCGCGAATCTTAAGTCCCAAATATGGGCAGACGGGTAACGTGAAACCGTTAACCGCAAACCGCAGTTTGTCGGTTGCAGTTAAATGACCAAACCTCGATCATAAGGTCTCTATTGTGAAGTTTTAAGCTGCAAAAAACCTTGCGGTAACTCACTTTCCTCTGGAACGTGGTTTAGCCCTTGTATCGCAAAGCTAACGGCAAGGTACTGATCACGATTCACTTCTTGACGTTCGCGGTTCTTAGGAAATGCTGAAAAGCCTCGATCTGTCCGATCCTAAGGTCTCTAATAACGGAATTTTTTTAGGAAAACGTTGTAGTATACTGACCTGGTTTCCAAGGTTTGTGGTGATGCGGTGTACTCCGTGCTCCATGCCAGATAAGCTGCCTGCAGCCATCATATGCATAAGAATACTCATCATCACCAATACCATAGCCTTCCTGAATATAAAACACAGAGAAACTAGTACGAATCTGCCGGCTGGAAAACTCGGACGGGTGGGGTACTTACTCCTGTTACCCCTCAACAGTAAAACGGGGTATCCAGTTTCGTTACGACGAAGTTTTTCACGGCTCTTGTGTGGTCGCGTCAAATGATAATTAGTGTTATGCCTGGGATTGAGACCGAAATACGAGGGGAAGGGGTGGGTGCTCCCAAAACAGTTTTTCCTAGCCCCGTGGGTCTCGATTTGAATTAAAAATGAAAACCCTTTCCAAGGCTTGAAAAAAAAACCCTGAATTTCAGCATGTCCTTTGGACAAGTAGCTCCTTGTCTGAATGCTGAGCAAGTAAGCTTTAAAAGGTACTTACCCAGCAAGAAAATGTACTTGTTTTGGACAACCAGACGGCACTTTTTTCTAGCTCTGCGGCCTTCCCTAGCTCAAACACGGTATTAAGGTAAACTTTGTAATATCTTATGCCCCATTCAAGTAGCTTTCAAGCGGGTACTTTGAATTTAAGGTCATAGTCCTTGTAACTTACATGGTTAAGGAATTTGCTGTCTTTAGTGGCCCAGCCAATCTGCATTACCCCTGCTGTTAGCAGAGTCACTTCATAATACCATACACCTGGAACACACAAAGTAATGCAAACAACTAGTCAAACAACTACTATATTCCAACCCAAACCTAACAGAGATACAGGCCTCAGTCATCAGTTGTCACGTCATATGAAAGGTTCACGTGATAGCATAAGCCCCAGAAAAGCCGCATTTTCACACCTCATTTCGCTGATGAAGCTTCTCAGGTGCACCCAACGACAACTTTTGGAAAATATCTGTTCGGAAGACGATTTGAGATCTAGAATTTTCTGAACATTTGTTGTAAAATTTCTTGCTTGCCTGCCTCCCCTTGGATTTTCGAACATCTAAAAGATGGTATAATTCAGTGCCCATTTTAAACGGATTTTTTACCCTTAAAAGGTCACCTAGGGTTTTCGGGAGTCTTTTTTCTGGCTGAAATTTTCGAAAGGTAAGTTTTGATCCCCATAATTTTGGCATCACTAGATTTTCAGCTAGGAAATCCGAACGGATGAAAAGTTTTTATAGGATAAAAATTTGCCTATATCTACCGGTTAAATACTAAAATACGTTCAACAATGCTATGTTTAAGTGGTTTTGAACTATATTCTTGTTGGGTGCCTCCTGCTTCTTTGATAGAGAGCTTCGAACTTTTAAAAATGTTCTCCGAAGATAAGAATTTACAGTTGTTTTACTTTCCTATTTTTAAAATAACATTTCTGAACAATATACTCACTAATAAAAAACCACACTACACTAAAAGTTGTGTTTTTATACTACAAATAGTCCTAATACTTACCAGATGAGACACAAAATGTGCACCGCACACTTTCAAAAGAGGACGCATCGCATCTTGCCTGAAACATTTTAAAAGCTATTTAAAATACCTTTTCAAAACGAACGGCAAAGTTCAAGTTTTTACCATACACTGTACATGACTTCTCGTTTATAGACGTTAAAAACGTCTGTTCATTCCATACTTTGTAGCCGTAGCATTCATCATCAAAATTTGGTATATATACTTTTTCCTCCGAAGCATCGCCAAAACGACTTTGAAAAAGTTGCTATAGTTTTGCTTTTGCTCAAAAAACCGGCTCGCTACTTACTGTCTATTATGCAATAGATGGTGAGTATCGCAGAATTGTGACATTATGCCAGCTGGTTTCTATACAGACATTTAATATACCCACTTGTGGACCACTAATCTGTTCAATCAATAAAGTGAACCTAACTTGAACCTACTTCATACACAACAAATCAGGGCTGCACTCTTGTAGCAGCTGGTAGCCCATAACATTGGGAAACTATAAGTCTTAGCTTCTGTACAAAACGTATAAGGTAAGTACCTAGGGGATACTCCCAACAAAGCCCCATACCGGGTGGCTCCGTCCCTGAAGGGGTGCCTTTTTCAGGCTTCAAGTATATATATGAAGGGCAGAGAAATCTGCTATTTAGGTAGAGAGGGATGTAGTGTTATTCAGTGGGTATTCGTGCAAAAAGCAGTGATTTTGTTACAAAAAGTTATGGTGAGTCCTGTGACTCTTCTTGTGGAAATCCCTGTCCACAACCAGTCCCAAATTGAAAATGCTTGGGCCTTTATGTAACCAGACAGTTAATCTGAAGACAGCCGCCAAAAAACTTCATTACAGTTAACTGAAATTAAAATATGGTCCATCTATATATTTACAGCAGAAAAAAGGCTAAAATAAATATGCACCTTTAAACAACAGCCACAGAAATCACATTAACTCAATTGAAAAAAGAATTTAAAGTGACTCAACAGAGATTCCATGTCTGTGTTCATCACAGTGCAACCCCTTGACTGATGTTCCACTGTAACAAATTCTAATAACAAAACTATTATTTTTGTCATTAAATAAGTAAATAAATCCATTACTCACCTCAAGCCCTGTGGGTGATATTTTTAGATAATCACTGACATCATTGTTATTAAGCATGACATTAATCTTGCTTAAATCTGCTATTTCATACGAGTATGGACGGTTCTGCAAGCAAAATACATTACAAAATATTCAAGAATATCTTTCACAGGAAATTGAAAATACAGAATTACTTCATAGGGGTAAAACAATTATTGTTGGCAATTCAGTGCTTTACATAGTCCACAAAAAAAGGACAAAAACAAAGAAAGGAAATAACCATGAACAAGTTTACATTCCAGCAGTTTGGAGGCAATCCAGTTGTCCAAACCAGTTGGCTTATTACAAGTATGGCCATTTAACTGAACTTGGGACTGCTAAAGAACAAAATAATGCAGTCAGTGGATAGGGTGGTACTTGAATATGTGGACTTTGGATTGCCAGTCCTGCGCTCTAACTTGTTCGGCCATGATGCCTCCTCCAAAATATGCATTTTAAATAATTAAATTGACTATATAATAATGCAGTTTAAACAATATAGAATAAATTTTATTATTCAACTTACATTAACTGAAACTGTCAGCACAGAAAAAGACATGTAGAAAGAAGATAACACAGCAAGTGGTTTAGTAAATAACTTGATCTGAAACTTTGAGTCCACATTGATTTACAAGAATGATGAAAGTATAATCAACATTATCAACAACTTTTGAGGGTCACCCAAGTCTTAAAGAAGAGATGATGCCACATAGAGCTTTACCTAAAAAAGCGAGAAGAACATTCTTTATGCCATCAGGCCACTTCCAAGTTCCAAGACCCTCACTTTCAAAATGAGGCTAGGTGCACAACCTTTCTTGTGAAAATGAGTTTTATTTGCATGAAAATTAAAAAAGGTTTCCATATCAAAGGCTGAGCACCAACCCTCGTTTTGAAACAGAGGCCCAGGGGAAGTCGCAAATGGCCTGTTAGAAGGTTGGTGAGAGGAATATGTATGACAGTGCAGTGATGGGAAACTTTGAACACATAATTGGCAAAAAAATTATTTAGACCTTGTCCTCAAATGGGGTAGCTTCAAAGACCAAAACGATCCACACCCCTCCCCTATGTCCTTCAGATCAGCCTGAGGAATTTCATGTGGCTATTAGGGCTTAAAGGGTTAATTGATACTGATAAATTTGCACAATACTTACATGAATTGTCTAGAAGCCACTGAGAACAAAATCCAGCCTGGTGTTTTTCAAAGTCCTTGCTTCCAAGCCACTCTCTTTCAATCTTTGCAACCAACTCCATTATGCCAGTATCTCGAATGGTCAGCTTGTTTTCACCTGTCAAGAATTGTTCACATTGATCAGATCTTGCACTGCAACTCAAAGTATATTATTCTAAATTAATACATACTCGTCTGTGCAAACTTTTCCAGTGCCAGGATTGAATTGAGGACAACACCAGGATACTCGTCTGTTGTCTGAAAGGCAAATCATTTTTTACTTACATGTAGTACCCGAACCAAACATTATGAGTTTACTAAATGTGCAATTTATGTAAGATGCTGGCCAGCTGGCATGTGCACCCTACAAGTGCTAATAGATTTACAACTTAGTAATAATCTACTGATTCTATTCCTAAAATACTCAACATATTTCACTGAGATTTACTAACAAATGACTGTTGCTATGTTGCTTTATTAGGTCTTACCAGTCTCTGTATCAGAAATTCCAGTGTGCCTTGGGTTAACAGCACAATACTCAATGGACCTATATAAATGCATGCAAGTACACAGTCATAAAAAAGCAGATAAAGACCAATACATTATAACTTCTTGAATCATTTTCATTTATCATATAGAACACAATACAGAGTAGGGGGGGGGGGGGAGGGAGGGGGGACTCCGCATATGAAAGGGGTGGGGATGTTCGTCGTCTTGCTTAGGGGAGTAAATTTCAGATTTTGGTCTCACTTAGGGTGTTCTGGGCAAAATGCCATCATATTTAGCCATGAAGGTCTCATTTAGGGTTGCATGCAAAAAAATATAAAAATATATATCTGATATGTATATTTTTCATTTGTTTTATTCACTCCCTTCATATTATCCAAGTTTTCTCATTTGTCTGTGTTTAAACATGGTCTCTTTTTGGGGTCAAAAAAGCTTGGGCTACGCCCAGATCGGTCTCCTTTAGGGGTTTAATTCAACATTTCCGCCGAGCATCCCCCCCCCTTTCATATGCGGAGTCCCCCCCTGGGACAGAGTATTCCCAAATGGCAGCAAATCTAGTTAGTCCTGTGTTTTTACAAAAATTGGCCCTTAATGCCTCGTTTAAGGTAAAATTTCTTTTCAGATGGAGGCAAAGAGGGCTAATTGACATATTATGATAAAAGGAAAGTGCATGTGGTGTTGCTGATACCAAGAAAAAAATACAAATTAATATTAACTAAATCACCTTGTAATTTAGCTAATTAAAGCACTGACTGCAGCTTCACATTAGGCTGTTGCCTAATTACACTTTTCTTCTAATTACACTCATTTGATAACTGGGACGGGGTTCTGATTATCCCTTTACACCATCTGTCCTTAGATTGGCATTCAAATTTATCCACAGGACTGTTCACCAAACAATATATAAATGCAACAAGTTTTTTTTTTTTGGGGGGGGGGGGGGGGCATTGACTGGTGCAAAATTTCTTATTGGCAGATCTTGAGCTGGTGGGCTAAAAGACCTTTTTAGCTTGTATGTTTTGTTTTTCCATTTCATACCAGGTGAACTCTTTCTTTCAAATGTCGTCTTTAGAAGATGCATCCATGTGCATATGTATGCAGAAATTTTAATGAAAAGACAAAAGGCAAATTCCCTGGAGAGCATCATGGGAAAAATAAAACATACAACCTAAAAAGGTCTAACTGCTGTTATTTAAAATACTAGACAGTCATAAGCCTCTTCTCGAATTTTGTTATGTTAGCATAAAACTTATTACTAATTTTTGTTTCACACTCCTTTTTCAGACTTTTCTCTCACTCAAGCCACAGCCCTGATTTTGTAACAATGATTTAAAATGGCTGATGCTAAATATGATCAAGCACACTTTGAACCAATTCGAAAAGAACTGACTTAACACACATTTCTATCCTAGCTCCCAGTAAAAAAATAAAAAACATTTTCAAACAACTATTTTTCTAGCCTACAAATATAGCTGTCTCTCCTTGCTCCTTTCATTAGGGGTGTTTTGCCAGGAGAGATGTCTGCGCCTCAGTGACAGAAATTCCGTATTGATGATGAAAAATCTGTCTGGAATCTGGTCAGGACCTCTGATTGTACAGCAACTGAGTTATGTTGTTTTAGCCATTGTTTAAAAATGACAGACAATTAAAAGACAAAAGGCCACAAATGTCAAATGTAAACACGATGAATATTGCTGTTCATGGTTCCGTGACTTATGGCTACCAACTCGTTAAGGAATTGAAATTTATGCAAAAATGCAAAAATTACTAGGTGACATCACCAGATGGCATTAAAATGCTTGGAATTCAGACATCTCTCTCCCCACAACCCCCACGAGTTAGGGGGTGGAGACTTGTGACATTTTAGACTAGGATTAGGCTACTCACCAGCCAACTTGTCAGCTAAGCATGCTAAGACTACAGCCAGGTTTCGGCAAATCGATGGTGTAAGTTCACTCTCCCGTCTGCCTTGATTGGTGTGGAATACAAGTGTTTGGAGGTCCTTGGACAGTCTCAACCTTGATGACAGGGTATGTATAGCATCCTAAAAATTCAACAAAAAAAGAACAGTGTATTTTTCACCAGTTAGATCTATAATTATTATATAGATACTGATGAAATATCAGGATTTTTCCTTTTACTAAAAAATCATATCTTCATCGCGCGCAGTGAAGATTTTATTTTTATCTTTCACATGTGAGGATATTGGTGTCGCCACGGTTACTAACATTATTAGCCAATTACAAGAGAGCTTGCCGCTCAGGCATGCGGCCGGCTCTTTTGAAATTTTGAAATATAAGTTTTATTGTCTATATATCTCCTTAATAACTTTATATCCGAGTTTCATAGATATAGGTGACCACTTTAATTGCACTGTTTTGCTGTTTCGAAAATGAATTTTAAAAAAAGTTGTGTTTTATGAAGGAATTTCATTGTGCTGAAAGTATCTCTCACTCCTTCGCTTCGCTCACACGCGAGAGATACTTTCAGCACTTGAAGATAAAATTCGTATCTCTGCGCGGCCATGTAATATCCTCTATATCACTTTATTATCATATCTTGTTGAATTGATTTCATAAACCAATTAACACAGTCATTTATTTTGAAAATCATGTTTGTCATTACAGTCAAAACTGGAAAACTGTGAACACTTGAAACAGTTCAGGAATATTTATTGTGCTACGACCAATCACAGCACAGATCAGGACACATGAACAGGCCACAAAACCACAAACTAATTAACAATCTTGCTTACAGTTTAGTTTGGCTGTTTTCTTGCAACACAATAATATTCCCAAAATATTTCTGGTGTTCACAGTTTTTCAAGTTTGACTGTAACAATTTGAAAAAATGTAATGTGAAAGGGGCAATTTGCCTTCATTAAGAAGATATTTTGCATGAGAGAGGTCTGTGTTTATCACTACACTTTATTATATATGGTTGTGTAAGAGTCTTGACAGGATTAAAAATTATTATTAACACTGACCCGGGTAGGAAGTGGGCATTCATCAAGAAGTAAACACACAACAGCTGCTCCAAGAGAATCCTCCAACGGAATAGCAAAAATACAGGACTTCACAACATTTAGCCATCCCTCCTCTAAAATTCAGTATCAACATTGCACAGTAAAAATTATTAATCAAGTCAGGGCTTGTGATATTTCGTGGAAAAATAAGCGAAATTTTGCGGGATTTTCAGGGGCAAATTCGCGGAAAAATCGGCTGATTTCGCGGGATTTTCGTGGGAAAAAAGTCAAAATTTGCAGAAAAATGGACGATTTCGCAGGATTTTCGCGGGAGAAAAGTCAAGAAACCAGAAAAATCGGCCGATTTCGCGGGATTTTAGCGGAAAAAAGTCCAATTTCGCAGGATTTTCAGGGGCATATTCTTATAAAAAATCGGCCGATTTCACGGGAAATTTCGGGGGGGAAACTTCGCCAAGAAACAATCAGTAAAAAACAGCCGATTTCGCTGGATTTTTTTGGGCAAATTTTGCTAAAATTGATCAATTTTGCGTCCATATGACCAGCGTTGTTTAAGGTTTTTTAACAGGGATAATCAATTGCTCTTTCAACAACAAGAGCGAATGCTAAAGCTATTAACATTACGGTTAGTACCCAGTTTTTCGCAACTTTCATCTAAAAAAGCCTGGTAGTTTTGGGACGTTGTTTACGCGTTGAAGTGACGAAGTTTCAAGATAAATTTGGACTTTTGGGGTGAATAAAACAAGTCTAGTAGCCAAGATAAGTATTAAATATGTTTTGCCGACACGTATTTGGAAATATTTCTGGCAGATTTCGCGGTATTTCGCGTTTTTTGGGGAATTTCGCGGGATTTCGCAGGTCCGCGACCCAGGCGACCGCGCGAAATATCAGAAGCCCTGTCAAGTACCTTAAAAGAAACTTTTTTCTATTAATACAGGTAGATAAAAGAAATTGTGGATGGTATCAGGAGACAGTTTCCTAAACATTTTTTGAATATTAGGCTTTCAAAAAAGTTCTCCATCCGATTTAATATGGCACTGGACGAAGGACATTTCATACTTGATTGGTACCAGTTTAAGTGACCCAAAAATGGATCCCAGCACTTAGACCAATCAGAGTAGCTCTTTAGGACCCTTGGGGATAAAGTGATCACTCACAAGTAATTAAGTGCACAGAAACATGATTTGCAGTTGATTAATTTCAACTATGAGACATCATAAAAGATGCTCTTGAGGACACAAGATATTCTGAATATGCACGACTACCAGAGGAAAATAATCAAAGCATATCTGTCGGGAGAGATGTTTTTGTCTCTGCTCCAACCGAAGCTGGGTAAAGTCTGACTTTTGAGCTGGCTCCATACGCTTTTGATCATTATTTTATTTGGCGAGGATTGCAATGTCATCTTTTGCCGGCCGGTATCACGATCTGAAGTGCATGTGTGCCAATTTATTGACGTTTATCCCTCCTTTCTCCTCTGCAATGGCATTCCTCGAGGATTCGAAGCTTTCTCACTTAAAGAAGCTTCCGAACAAGGGTTTCATTCTTGGCGGCACAGTCATGGCAAAATATATTCATTAACAAACCGTCACCGGAAATCTCCTTTCCAAGTATCAACTCAAGATTAACAAGCTCTATTTTATTTCTCGCCTGCATCACAGGAAAAAATAACGGATTCCCATTTTTGGATATTTTTGGGTATTTAAAGAATACCCATAAAAATCCCAAATTTGGCAAAGTGAGACAAGTCCCAACCAGGGAATTCCCAACCAAGTTCCCAGATTGGGACTTGTCTCACTCTTCCAAATTTGGGATTTTTGTGGGTATTCTTTAAATACCCAAAAATATCCCAAAACGGGAATCCGTTATTTTTTCCTGTGCATGAGATAGTTATTGCACCTGAAATCTTTGTTTGTGTTAACTTAAGCACACAAAGCTAACAAATTTGCCCTTTCATTGTCGGAGAAACCTACAAGTGTTAGATATTGTCTTTGTCCAAGTGGAATCAATGAAGTCAAGGGCTCAATGCAACCAGAAAACCCCAAATGTTAGTCATGCCACTCCCCATTTTGGCAAATGAAATGCAAGTAGAAACCTTTCAAGCGAGACAAGTTGACCTCTTGTGACTTTGTCGCTCGCTCGGCCGCTTCAAAGCCTAAAAAGCTGGCTCCACCTGCTTAGAATCTCCTAAGAAGCTCACTCTGCTCACTTAGAAACTTGTCAGGTTACTCATGAGGTCGACTTATAGCAAGTCCATATGGATGTACATGTAAATAAAAAGAAAATTGAGACATCCAGAAATACAATGCATCTCACTTGTTATAATTTCTGTCTTCAGGGCATTCACTATTGTGTGACATAGGCTTTTTAGCCAGAGAATGATCACTATCAGAAAAAGGCAGAAAAATTAATTTTGCTCACTTTTTTAATGTGCTGATCACCAGAAAGAGTAGTAGACATTTAGTTTTAAAATTACTTAAGGCTGTTGACAACGACTAGAAAGGTATAAAAACGCAAGTGCATGTATAGATTGGGAATAACATGGGAGGAGGGGAAGGGGGGTAGTGTTGAAAATTTCCCTATCACCTCTCTCTTAAACTCTCTCTTAACTCTAATCGTTATTTTTTCATCTTCCCAATATTTACCATGGCCATAGAAATGGGAGAGGGGCCGGGACAAGCAGACAGGCCACTGCTACCCAATTTTTAAACTGGAAGTGGATGGTGATGCCACACCTATCAGGGATGTCACTAAGATTTCAAGTTGCCGGGTAAATACAACAAGTAGGAGGGGAATCAAACAGCTAGGGAATAACAATTATTGTTTTGGTTCATTTTACTTCTATTTTCCTATGAAAGTAGCTGGGGCCACGTTCATAATAGCTGGGAGAAATCCCCAGACCCCAACTCTTAAATAATGACAGCTCTGACCTATGATTGCACAGTGCACCCTCTGACCTATCATATCACCACTACACCAATAACATTACATTCTGCCCTCCCCATTCTGCTCACATAAATTTGTTTTATGGTGGTCTTTACATTATATTATACAAAGAGTACAAAGAAGGCTGGTTACAGAAGCTTGGTGGGACTAGGTGGGAAAGTTATTCCTGACCAGAACCAGTCCCAGTGAGTTGGGCAAAAAAGTTAACAGCAACTTTAATTTTTGACGTTTATAATAATAAACAATGAACTTGTACATATTCCATAATGACATAACATGTTAATCCTAAGTGCATTTTGTACCTTCTTCTGCCAAAGAATGTAGAATTGTCATGCATTCTGGAGGTTCCATGCTACTACAAAAACAAAAATGTGAAATTATCCATTATTTTATATTTTAATTGACAAAAGATGATATTCATGGAAGTTCCTCGACAAGCACTGCAAAAAATATACTTCCCATACATAAAATGCAGGGCTGTCAATCCCCCAGGTCATTAAATATTGAGAATTGAAAGGGAAGAAACGATAGTTGACGTCATATCGCATGACAAAGGATGTTATTTGTGCCAAAAATGTTCATTGATTCGAGTCGACCTATATAGCACATAAACAGTTCATATTTAGCCACATTATCACTTAAATTACAGTGGCATACCAGAATTTATGGGGAAACGTACCATGTTAACATGAGTAGCTTAAACACCTTAAAATATTTGAAATTTTATGGTCGGAAAGTCGAGTCTACAAGAAATAGCAACTTGGGGATTATCCGGGAGATATCAGACTCTAAAATGGAGACCGGGGCATACGGTCCAAAAGCTGGAGTCTCCTGGATTATCCCGGAGAGTTGACAGCACTCAGGGTTGTCAGAAAGTTTTGAAGTAGATGGTTGAGTTGTCAAAGTAAGCGGCCAGTCCAGGGACATTTTATTGAAAAAACGCCATCCGTAAAGAAATGCCAAGCAGAGTAGCCGACCGATACTAACCAAGTAGGCGGCGATTTTCGCCGGCAGCCGGCTACTTTTAACAACCCTGAGCACTGAAAACTTATGTTTACTTAATGATCTGTGCTACCAAAGAGGTTAACATACAAATGCTTGGCTCCAACTTTAACATGTGGTAATAAAGTTACAGTGAAGCCCTGCTTTACAAACACCCACTTAATATGAATTAATGAATTATGAACACCTCATTTATTAAAGACAGTTTGCTTTGTCCCTGGGTAAAGGAAGCCCTTACATTTTCTCCAATTCAACCTGTCTAATATGGACACCCCATTAATATGGACATTTTCTATGCCCCCCTCAGTATCCATTCATATTAATGGGGTTTGACTAGGTATTGCTGTTTGTTGATTCTTAGAACCGGACTTGCATGTGCCCCTTTACTTTGCTGAGAAAGGTCCTGTCCTGTCCCTACCCTCCAGTGATCTTTCCCTGTGCACTTGCCATATCCTGTTTATAATTCAAAGCCCAGTACAAATTAATAATCCTTTAATGGCACACCTGAATTTCAACGTCAAGGAAAAAAATATTTGTGCACGACATTTTGATGAAAAAAGAATACATGCCACTCAAAAATTCTCCATCCCCCCAAAAAGTTTTCCAATGGCCTGCCCCTTGGTTGAGCGACAGAACTGCTTGCAATTAACAGGTGTTAACTGACAATTCAAATGACGGGTTATGTAAACTCCCATGGCCCATCGATTACCTTAATTTGACAGCTGGATTTGGCAAAGCTGAGTTTGTACTTTTTACACATCATCATCAGTAAACTAGCAACAGAATAGCACCTTACATGTATTGACATAAAGGAAGTGAATTGAGCTAACTCATACGACGATATCATTGATTGCATTTTGCAGGAGAATTAAACCTAAAATGATGAAAGGCTTGAAAATTAACCTAACGTAGACTGTGCAAACAGGATATACTGATCATTGCCTTAAGGCTTTAAGCTTAATTTATCAGTCTAAAAACAACAGGCAAATAATTCTCTTACTTCTCGGCAAGTTTCCTTAGAGCGCTAAGAGCATCCAACACAAGATGATCAGTGTGATCGGAGCAGGAGGCCATGTTGGCCGAAAAATGAGGAAGAGCTCTTCCGCTGCTATCATAGCTGTCTTCTCTCAACGTCTCGTGGATCTTACAACAGCAAATTCCCATATATGTCTACAAGGTTACTTGATTCAATTCTTCTAAACAGAACAGATGCCAAAACCGACAACACGGAAAGAACCATCACAACATTCTGAGAAACCTACAAACAAACAAACTATCGAAAATTCTCCCAGCTCGATAGAGCCCCCGTTGCCTACTGGTCAGTCATTCCAACAAAAAGTTTTATGCGTGCGCCGTAAGCGCCTGTTGTCAGAAGAATTTTGCTAGCGGTTTCTTGCAAATCTCAGATGCGCGTGCGTTTTTACATCCCATAATACTGTTTTACTTTTTAAACGAGTGCATCAAAAGAATGGTAGCCAAATGGCGTCTTCCTTTCTAGAAGACCTATTCGAGAAAGAAGTAGATGAGAAGGAGGTCAGTGCTATGGTGGGATCGCTGGAAAGCCAGCTGGCTTCGACACCGATCCCTAGATCTCACCACAATGAAGTCAAACCTTCGGTTGAAGCTTCAAAGACCAGTCCTAAAATAAGCAACATGACTAGCAAGGCGCCAATCCGAACGAGTCCGATTCAAAACCAAACCGCGACTGCAGTTCGTCCGGGAATTTCTTCATCGCCTGTGCTAAATACAACTGGTAACACCGCGATTACTACTGTTATCAACATTGCTCCACGTCCCACGGTAACCACAGCGGTTCCTTTGGCTCCACGGCCGGCCACTATGGCTGTTTTAGCTGCTCCGAACGCAGCGTTTGCCGGCGGACATCGCTTCGTTACGACCATGATTAACAGCACGGACTTGATTAACCGGAACATTAATATATTAAATCCGCAGCAAATCGCTCTAGCGCCACGAATTGTATCGGGAAACGCAGCTGTTCCGGGAAATCCTCAAACCATGACAGCGCCAAGGATCATCCAGCAAATTCAACCCCGCGTTGTAAATGCTCCGCGCGTTCTAAACCCTCAGGTTGTGTTACGGCAGCCAGCGACAAGCTCGCCGGTGCAGCAGGACCAGAAGATGAACATTATACAAACTCAGATTCGCCCAGTACCGGCGAGTGTTAGCGTGACCCAGAATGTTCCGATTAGAACTAACCTAACTCAAATTCGGCCCCAACAAATTAATGCAATACCGAGGACAGTCACTTATAGAATGCCTATAAACCAGGCCTCTGTCACAACACCAAAGACTGAAATTGCATCTACTGCAGGTACTAATAGTCACAATTCAAGCTCTTCCAATGTAGCAAATGTTGGTATGCGTGTTTCTACACCAACAACTCCTCAACAGCAAGGTGTTAAGAATATCACCATTGCTGGTAATCAGACCAAACCACAGCCATCTAGCACTCCACTAGCAACAGTCACCCATTCACAGCCGCAGGTCAATGCTGCTCAACTTGAACAAGTAAAGGAGCAGGCCCTTAAGTTAAAAAATTTCTTCAACAACTTGGTGAGGCTGGCATCAGAAAAATCCCCTGACGTTGGCAAGACTGTAAAAGAATTAGTTCAAGGTGTTATGGTGAGTTCAGTTATCTTGAAGCGGGTCACAACACTGTGTTATCTAGTGGGTAGGGGTGGGGGGATCAGAGGGATGGGGTGGAAGGGCAGTACTATTGATTGAAATTTGTGTTTGAGCTTATTCAGCTTGCGAAAAAAGTAGCGTCCCATATCCTGCGCATCAATTTTTTTTTTTCTGGCTAATTAAAATGACTTTAAAGCAATTAGGCTATTACATGCTAGTTACAGCTAGCCCAAATAGCAAAGTTGCAAAACTGACTTTCTTTGTACCCTACTTATTGTTGTGGGTATTCTAAATTGCATGGCTGACTTTACGGCAGCCATGTTAGTTGACAAGAACAAAAGCATCCCTCTCCACTGGGAACTAAACAGATTTTTTCTTGCAAATTCTGGAATGAAAATATTTACTGGTATTTGCACTGTTTTGTCAACCAACATGGCTGCCTTGTCAAGTTGTTGCAAACTAGTTATATCTTTGCAAATTACCAGTAAGTGGCATTTAAAGAGATTCCTTAAAAAAGCCATTAAAATTCACCCTATTCTTTCGTATTATCAGATCTTTAAATTGCAGATTTTGGGACAAATTGCTCCAGTGAGAACTAGCTGCAATTTTTTTTGGAAAAAACTAGTTTATGGTAAAACCGAATAAAAAGAACTCCTTGATAATGAACGGCCTTGCAACAAATGGCAACTTTCTTCCCATTTGTACCAAAGTGTATGTAACAGGAATCCAATTGATGTGTCCGTGACATGTTTCTTAGTCCCTTCCTTGGTGAGTCTCAATACGTAAATCCTCTACTAAGTCCCCCCTCTAAAATAGGCATCCTCCCTCTAATAAGTCCCCCCCCCCCCCTTTTCAGGGAAAGAAAGTTAATAAGCCCCCTCTCTATTAAGCCTCCACTCCCCTCCCCTAATTATTCTTCTCTAATAAATGAGAGACTGTATTGATCAATAAAATTACGACTGTGAAACTTTGTGTGGACTGATCTGGGATGGTTCATTTACCAACTGGAAGTTTGGATTTGATTCTGATCCTCGGCTGCATGACCTCCAACTCTCTTGTTCTTGAGCTTCTCCACTCTGTATTCTAGTTCTTTATGGAGAACTGATACCAACGTCTTCTCTAAATAAGCCCCCACCCACCCACCCCCCCCCCCTCAAATCTCAAATAAGTGCCTCATCTCTATTAAGCTCCCCCTCAAATGGGCTTGAAATAAATAATAGAGGATTTATGGTATTTTATTCAACCCAACAGGACTTCCTGAAAGAAAGCAAGCAACTGCCCCTCCCCCCCCCCCCCAACTCATGGGCTTCCCAAAATAGCCTAACCCACACCCCACATGCACAATTTTTCTGATCACTCCCCCATGTCATGTACATGAAGTAACCAAAAAGTTAAATAATATGCTATTTTTATTAGTGGTTAGAGGCTTGAGAAGATCTAATTTTTTTTTCAGTTTCAAATGAATGAGGACAAATGAAAGTAATTCATGTGTGTAAATGTAGTTGACTGTAATATCAATCTTTTTTTTGCAGGAAGGAAAACTTACTGAAGAACAATTTGCAACAAACCTGCAAACCACACTCAACTCACCTCCCCAACCAAATCTTGTTGGTTTTCTAAAGGTAGGTGTAAATATATCTGCTATATGGCAAAAATGGTGAGAATGGCACAAAACATTTTTGGGATCATTGTCCAAAACTGAAATGCTTTTATTTAAGGTTTTTTGGAGACTGAGAACATGCAGTATTATGTACCCTTCCTTGATTTGAAATCCCTTCAAATTTTACTCCTTGAAGACTCTGTTATTCTGAAATGAATTTCTAACTCTTTGACTTCCAGAATTTTGCACCAACCTTTTGAGTCTGGACAGGAATACATGACACTGTATGACTATTCCAATAAAACCTCTTAGGGAACACCCTACTGGTGCTATTTTGTCCTTAATATTTCAGAAAATTGATTTGAGGTTTTTTCTGGAAGTTATTATCATTAAGCTTTCTTTGGATTAAAAGGGTCAGATTCCTTTTTTTTCCCTATGAAGTTTTCTTTAGCTATAAAAAATTGTGAAAAGCTTTTCTTAAAAACATTAAAGAAATTTTTAGTAAAGTTAAAAAATATATGACGTTTTGTGTTCTCGGATGTCATTATCAAGTAAAAAAAAATACAGTATGAATGTTCTATACGGGGCTGTCAATAACGGTAGCCGGCCAAAACCACCGGCTAGTTAGCCATACTTAACCGGCTACTTTCATCTCCTTCTACCATAACTGTCTGCTAACAAAAAATAAGCACCATCGAATAAAATTTGTAAAGCATCCATTTCCCAGTTTTGAATGATATTAAACGCATATTTAAACAGGTTTAGGTCTGTGAAACTTTCAAACCGTGCAAGTTCGTGGAACGCCTGGGAGGTTTCGACCGCATTGTTTCCAGTCTTGCATGTATTCTGATGAAACAACATGGCGTCTGCAGTGGAAACCCACGAAAATGGCATTTCTGAGATGCTAAATTTCAAAATGTCCATAGATGCCTTGGCCCTCAAAAACTTGTGCCTTTGGTGCGGGTTCCAAAGCCGCCCTACTATTCATTATCAGCCTGTTACTTAAAAACTTTTTGACAGCCCCGTCTATAAATACAAGAAAAACAATAGTTCATTGAAAAGGAAAGTAGCATACTTTTCATAAACACAGTCATTACAGTACTTTTCTTTTTAATGAACTATTGTTTTTCTTGTATTATATAGAACATTCATACAGTATTTTTTTTACTTGATAATGACGTCCGAGAATGTCAAAACATTGAATATTTTTTAACTTTTATAAAAATTGATTGAATTTTTTTAAGAAGAGTTTTTTCGCAATTTTTAAAAAGTCGCTTCTTTTTAAGTTTTCTTTACTTTTATTGTCAACTTTGTTGTTAGCTACCACTAGCAGAAAGTTGCACTGCAAGTTGTAATTCGTAAACAGTTGCTGACATGACCTAAGAGGCTATTCACATGATACCAGAGGACTTTCATTCTGAAATGAGTTCATTCCATTTGCATATATATTTCTCTGTACAGTCGACTCCCGCTAACTCGAAGCAATTTTCATTTCCCTTCAGATCATTTTCTATATAATTTTACCCTCGATAACTCAAACTCCCGATAACTCGAACTTTTTTCTATTTCCCTTGAAGGTTCGAATTATCGGGAGTCGACTGTATTTGTTAACGTGATACCCAAACAACATTTCATTTTCATACAAGTCATTTGAGAATGAGTTCATTCCATTTTTCAGTCTGAATGAATTTCTTGTTCTGGTACAAAATTTCATTCTGGTATTACGAGCTTTGTTCCAGATTGAAAAATCACAAATTGCATAGTCTGGGGCAAGTGGCACATGCGTATCTGATCTGATTTGGAAAACACACGGGTAGGAACACCATAGGCATTGCTAGTCGATTTTATATCATCTGAATGTAATATGTATGAAAGTCAATCCAGTATCATATAAACAGCTCCTAGTTCAAATATTTTGTGCCCAAACCACTCTCAATAATTTATACGAGGAGTAATTTTTGTTACCATCTTTTTCAACATCAGAAAACACTTCCGTTGTTGCGTGCCCAGTCAAGATCACCATCAACATTACAACTTCTTCAGCAAGTACCGCAGTCAATCAATCCGCAAAAAATTCTCCCGCAGCAGCAAGTCCAACCGAAGACAGGTACCCCAACACACACTACATCTCCTCAAGTTCATAAGCAAAATGGGCCTTCACCCTTACAAAAAATCCAGATAGTTCAACGAGGCCAACAAGTGATTAAACTTACACCTGAGCAGCAGCAGCTGCTGTTAAGACAGCACCAAATTAATGCACAGAGAGTGCTTTTGACGACATCGGGGGCAACGTCTGGTTCTCAAGTTGCCACCAGTTCTAGAAATGTAGTGATGGTTCATGCTCCGCCTGGAACAACAGGGGCAAAAATGGTTGTCACATCACCAAGATCGCAGGCAGGGACGTCTGTGGCATCTTCAGCAGCTGCTGATAAATTGAAGCCGAAAGGTTTTACCGGGATAAGCAGGTATGTTGCTTATGAGTACTATCGGCGCTAATACATGTAAGTGTGGCCTACAGTACATGTAGTTTTCCTAGTGTTTGAGTGTTGATTCACTTAACTTTCTCTCTAGTTAAAGATTTCAATTCAAAGTTTGATTCAAATATCCACTGATAAAGGGCTGTCACTAATATTTGAACTTGCTTAGACTACAAGCAGCCTCTCTTTTTCTACAGATTTAGTGAGAGGGATGCATGCACCTCTCCCCTCTCGTGCCTTCAGTCATGCACCTGGTCATTTTCATCTCTTGCGTGTTCTACTTGACAGACTAAGTGAAAAGAGATATTACCCATTACTAGCCTACACGTTTCTGGGTATATATACAATCAGTAGCCACGAAATTGAACACTAGAAAGTTCTTCTGATTATATTTTTCTCTTGTTTCTTATGAAAGTAGCTGGGGCTCATGCTCATAGTAGCCAGGGGAAATTCCCAGGCTCCCGCCATTACTGACAGCCCTAACAAACACGAATGGGAAAGTTTTGATGTTGGTCAGTGTTATTGTAATCAAGACCTAAGACCTCAAGTTGGGTTGAAATCTGTCTATTTAGCGGCATTGAATTACTATATGATAACAAAATATATCACGTACAGTTGCACATTAAATCATTGTTATTTAGCATCTAATGAATAAGGCTGAGTAGGATATGAAGAATTAAGCAGATCTCAGAGGTTGTTATCCACCGAGGCCGAAGGCCTTAATTCTTCGTATCTTTCGAAAGCCGAATTCATTAATTGCTTTATTATTCATTCAAAATAACTTATTCCTAGTTTAAACATAGCTAAAACATTCTTAGCTGCATCAATGTTAAATTTATCTTCGATAGTGTATGTTTTAATAGGTTTGTCCAGCTCCCCAAATATTCTACAAATAGCGGATGCTGCCCTCCGAGTTGTCTTCCTGCTGTTTTTGCCATGTTTTTAGCCATTATTTCACCTCTTTCCAGCTGTAGTTCTTACTCCTGAAACAAGGGAAATGTCCGCCTTTTTTTCCCAACCAAAACAACTCAACCTCTTCCCCAGGTCTTCTCAGTAACAGTGCCTTAACCTGTAGTGGGCTGCATTTTTGACGTCATTTCCTTGTTAAACACAAAATTCTTCCAAATTTGGTCATCAGTAACTGGTTATGGTATATTATGTGTGTGCTTTTAGCCAATCAGGATTGGGGACGTGTTTTGAATGAATAATAATACTATTTTAATATGGTGAGGTTCAATAATAATTATTGAAAAAAAGGTCGCCATATTGGTCAGTTAATTCACTTCATTTACTAAAAACGTCTTACAGCAGTGGAGATGACGATATAAATGATGTCACATCGATGGCTGGTGTAAATTTAATGGTGAGAGTCCAATAAGTAGTAATCAGAAGTTTAAAAGTATTGTCTTATAAGGAAGTAGTGTGTCTTCAAAATTCTAGCATGCTTAATCTTAAAACTTAGGAGAAGGAACACCGGATTTCAATTATTTTTTTTTCTTTTCAAATTTTGCTGTAGCCACTAGCTCTGATGTAGTTGGTTTATCTTGTTAGACCCCAGTTCAGCTCCTATTCAATGCTTTTATCCTCGAACCTTTGATTACATTTCTTGCCTCATTTACATACAGTTATCATTCTCTGTTTCAATAACAACTTTGAGCATCCAAACGGCATACAATCAACGTAGTTATCTCTGGAAATTTAAGCCACAAATAAAAAAATAATACTGAACAATAAGAGAGATATCCCCTTTTAAAAACTAAAAGTTTTTGATGGCTACTATTTTCTTTGATTTTACTTGCAAAGAGCTGAAATGTGCACAAAAAGAACTGCTCAAGTTAACGAGCTCTTTCAACTTTTGAACTTAATTCTTATATTCTTGGTTCATATTGTAACTTCATGATAAGGCGGCCATATTGGTTGAAAAAGCAATTGGGAAATTTTTTTGGCAGAATTTGCATGAAAAAACAGTTTAGTTCCTACATACAGAGGAGGGAAACACTTTTGTTCTTGTCAACCAACGTGGTAGCCTGCCATTGAGATGTTCCTTGGGTGTCGTCATGCCTGCATTGGAGACTACTAACATAGTCACCAAAATGGCTGCAAACCAGCAATAGGGCAATGCCTTCTATGGGTTACTTTAAATGCTAAGGAGCAAAAATGTAAACAATGACATCAGCAAAGATTTGTCTATAGCCAATTGGTTTGCCTCTATCCTGGTAGGATCCTTTGAACAAACTTATTTATGGTTAGTCCATTCTAAAGACATTTTGATTTTTTTTTTAACAGGAAGAGAGTCAGCGAATTTTGGCTATCAACTCTGATCTGTTAAGTTCCCAGACAAGAAGCTGTAAAGATGAACCTTTTTTAAATGTTCCTTCCCTTCAGCGCAAATTAGACCTATTAGGTCAGTTTGAGTTTTATTGTTTAGATTGTGGTATTCTGAACTTTCATTCTTCTTTGTCTTTCTCAGTTATTTGTTTCCTAAGAAAGTGGGCTTTTTGAAAGTATAAACTGAAACCTTCATTTCTTTCAGCTTGAACATTATTGGTTTAGTAATCGTTTAATTGTTTTAATACCATTCTCATCTTCCAATGTGAGACTTCGAGAAACATTTCGTCTTTTGGGCATGCAAGATTTTTCTTGAATCTTTTCTTGATTCTTGAATCCAAAGATAGAATTTGTGTTCATTTACTAAAATCTGAAAATGGATTGTGGCCCTACAGATTCCACTCTCCGAGTGTATTCACAAGTCAAGCCAAATCCAGATTTTAAGAAAGTATGATTCGCGTTTTTCTTTGGGGCATGAATCCGAAAAAAGTACATAAGTGAAAGTAGATGTACATTAGCGGTTGTCCTGTGATAATATTGGGTCCACCGTGTTGCTGCCATGTTAAAGAGTCCATTTGCGGATTTTTTGTGTTCTTGTATTCTTTCTGAGTTATTCTAGCATGTGTAAAACACAGAAAGAAACTGAATAAAGCAGCGTGCGTTAAGCCTTGTTGAGACGAACCAAACGCGATAAATGTGATTTATGTCTCTTTCTTTATGCTATGTGGAGACTTCGTCGAGACGAAGTAAACGCTGTAAATGTGTAATATATCTAATATATCTCGTTCTTAAAGCCACGATGAGAAGAAGCAAGGGCGATAAATCAGTAACATATTTTTCTTGACGCATTGATGAGATGAAACAAGCGCGATAAATTTGTAGTAGGAGTTTAAGATATTGTTGAGCATGGTAAAATTTTGGGTGACCTATTTCCAGTGTTTGGCGAGATGACTTTCGGGCGACTTGACCGTAAACCCTCCCAGGTGCTTCATGCTACAGAAACCTCCAAGGGTGATCCCCAGCCTTTCTAAGTTAACCATTTCCTTGACCTGACCTTGTGGTTTTGTTTCACAGCTAAAAAACATGGTTTAACGGATGTCTCGCAAGACGTGGTCAGTTTAGTATCGCACGCAACTCAAGAGCGACTACGGAACATTCTGGAAAAAATATCCACAATTAGTTTGCATCGACTTGAAGTTTACAGGGTATGTAGTTTTACTGCGCATGTTCTTTCATAGCCTTCTACACAGAGCTTCCTTGGCTTGTCACTCAAATGGCATTTACAATAACGTCTTTGTAGAAGGCTAATATATAATTACATCGTTATTGGGCCCTCGTTTGCCCAGTTGCCAAGTTATTAAAGTAAATGTTGTCCATGATTGTCTGCCATCATATTCAACTTGTACGGTGTATCATTTGAAATAAACTATGAACTCTCCCTTAACTGACATCTTAACTTGGATCTCATGCAGACTTGAGTAGACTAATCCTCTTGCTCTTCGAGGGAGGAATTGGGCATCGATCAAAACACGAAACGATTGCGTTTTTGGGCGGAGGTTTTGGGGTAGTTCCATGACATTTTGATACACCTCATTATTCCTGGATGGTTCTCTTCCAGGTCTGCGGGAATCTTCCTTTTCTCGTCCCGTATCCGTGTCGATCCCAGTCTAAAGCTTGCCTCTTGATGTTCAATCCTGCCCCATTTCCTTCTTCTGATGGTGTTTTGAATCCGTTCTCGACCCGAACTGATTATCACTTGCTTAGTTTGCCCACGTAAGGGACTGGTCAAAAAGTATAGGGGGGGGGGGGGGGGGGGGGGGAGGGGGTGGGCTGGAGCAGAGAGGGGGTGGGTCATGAGGTTTTGAGCCTCGTGCAAGGGGTGGGTCGTGCAATTTTCAGCTACCCTTAGGGGTGGGTCAACCTATTTTATTACATAGATAAGCACTAACTACTAACGAGACACTTGACCACACTTGTTATATAAAACACAGGCAGCTGGAATTAAATTGCTAAAAAAGTCACAAACCTGTTGTGCGAGAAAATGCAGCGGGTGACAGGCCGCACATCCCTTGAACCCTTTGTTTTAGGAGTTTAGACTCGTTTTTGTAAATTTTATTTCTGATAGTAGGTCTTCTATCAAAGTTTGTGGGTAGCCTCCGTCCATCAAGCGTTTTTTTTTTTTAAATTTGATTTATTTTCCTCAAAGGTTGTTTCTGAGGAGTTTTTTCGTAGGATTCTCAAGGCTTCTCCTTTGACAAATCCTTTTTAACACTTGGAGGGTGACACGAGGTGAAATGTGTGTGCAAGAAGGTTTCCGTTTGTTTAAAATGTGTCTTTGCATCAAGGATAGATTTTTTTTCTTGAATCTTGTGCCTTTGTATACAACCGTGTCTAAAAACCCTGCATCTCAGTGTCAAATGTTTCGGCCATGAATTTAATAGTTGGGTGATGTAAGTTTGCTTGTTCAATGCAGGCTTCGATGTCTGGTTTACTCATGTCCGATAGGGAAAAGATATCGTGTATGTAGCATTTCCAAACTGTTGTTCTAAAGACAGTTTTGCTTAGAGTTGTTGTTTCAATATATGTCATGAAAATATTGGCAAAGGAATCAAAACTGCTGTCTTTGTGCCCATCACAGTTCCATGGTTTTGTAGGTAGTGCTTTCCATTGAAGTGGAAGAAATTTTCTTTGAGGATTAATCTAAGAATTTCCGGCACGTAATGTGTAGGAATGGGTTGTCTTTGTAGAAATTTTCATATGCTTTGTGATAGACAATTTCAATATACCCTCGTTTTGCTGTATATTTGTGTCAAGACTCATAATGTCCATTGAAACAAGGAATGTTCGGTTTTCACATTTGTCTTTTCAGTAAAAGGTATGATTTCTGTGATTTTGATATTGGTTGTAGCAGTGTATCAACAAATTTTGTCAAGCACAGAACAAGGTTAGGCCATCCTCTTTTTTTCTCCTTTTACCGTCGTCCGACCGACCCAAATTTTTGGCATTTTTTTTAAAAAAGTAACGACTTAGTTACACCATTTTTCACTTGAAATAATTCCTTTCATCTGAAATATGAGCATAGTAACAGCACAGAGAAAAACAAGAACAAAAACATGAACATTTTTCACAGTATATTGTACATTTCGTTAATCCAAATATGTGAATGTTAACTTTTAACGTCTTCTTGGGGTACCAGGGCCTACTATTCCGAGACTTCTTGTGATTTTTCTTTTGAAGTTTTTTTTTTCAATCCGACCAACCGACCCAATATCAGGAAACGCATTCGACGGTAAACGAAGAGAAAAAAGGGGATGGCCTTAGAGGAAACCAAACATCCATGTTTTAACTAGGGGGTGGGTCATGCAATTTCCAACCTTGCTTTAGGGGTGGGTCAGTCATTTTTGTGCCGAAGGGAGGGGGTGGTTCATGTGTTTTTTATCAACTACATTTCCAAATGCTCCGGCCCACCCCCCCCCCTATACTTTTTGACCAGTCCCTAAATACTAAACTGTGTCTACTCACCACTCCTCAAGATGCCGACGGTTCAATTATCCACTCGTTAATCCTCTTTATACTCTCAATTCGACAAGTCGACTTTTTTAAAAGCCAATGTTTTACAAGGGCGAAGTCTTGAATTACCGGCGTTGTATTCAGTGAAGAGTTGTAGAATGTTCCGCGTTCCAGGTTTTCGTACATATTGGAGAGCTTTAGATTCGAGGACGAGGGCGACATTTGATTTTAAGATTCCTCACCTATCCTCTAAAAATAGGCACGCCGAAAAGCTTCATTGCCCTTTTTTTCACCACAAAGGTTAGTACGCTTATCTCCGTTGAAGGAGATGAAGCCCTCTCCCGATCGCTAAATGATAAATTTCGTAACATCTTGTTTTCGCCACAACGACATTTTCGCTAAAATTCGTTGTAGAATGACGATGGCTTTCACATTTTCCCACCAAAATGACGTTGGTTCGCGCGCGTGCGCTGCTTAGTATCGAGAAAATCTCGTTCTCGTCGTCCTCGACATAGAATCTAACGCTCTCCATTGGTAGATGAGGAAAGGACCCCCCGAGGAAGCTCGTGGCCTTCGGCCAATATGGACTTCTCCCACATACGATGAATCCTAGATAGAACCCTGCTGACATTTCTACAGTATATGTTGCTAAATTTGTATTGACGATTTTTTTTTCCTTTTTGCTTTGGTAACTTCAGGACGATCCAATTTATGAAGTAGGTGTTGATATACGGTCTCAGCTGCGGGTTTTTGAGCAGATAGATGAAGTCGAGAGAAAAAAGCGAGACGCTAGAGAAAGAGATATTTTAATGCGGGCTGCAAAGGTAAGTCTGGTTGTCTCAGTACTCTAACGTTTATGTATATTTTAACGATGCGATCCTTCCCTTCTTACATTCGGAATAATTAAACATTTAAACTATTAAAATAGTTTAGATGGCTCGTCTACATCCAGCTAATTTGCATGTTGGGTATCAGTGGATAGTCTGGTCTTAACATATATCCTTTGTAGAACTTTCGCATTAAACGTATTCTATCAGACCAGCAAATCTTCGCCTTACAATGTATTTGGTCTTTTTCACGAACAGTCACAAGGCGCTTCTAAAGTGCTCTCCGTCTGACAGCCGCCCGGGCGGGACAAGTGGAAAGACCCGTTGGGCTAGTATGTTGCATGGTTCCCTCACAATCAACATTCCTGATGAATACTTCAGTTGTTTACGGATTTGGCCTCAGCACCAGATATTATTGAAGACTATAAAGTATTTAATAGTGTTTGCTAAACCAGTTAAAACTAACATAAAGCTGTTGTTTCTTTAAATAGAGCCGGTCGAGGCAAGAAGATCCTGAGCAAGCGCGACTTAAAGAGAAGGCAAAACAGGTACACAGAATTCCTTCATTTCATTTCATCTCATTTTATTGGTTACTTCAGATTTACAATGTTATTTTCTCACTGCCCACAAATAGCAGAGGCTAGTCTAGGTGGGTAGTGTCTATATAAAACAAAATACGCACTGCGGAGTTCAGAACGTACTGCATGACCGTCTTCCACGCACACATGGAACAGAATGAAGTTGTTTCGTGTAGTTCTCCCTGACCTGTATAATTCTTTACCGATATTAACAAAAAGACCTCAGCTGTAACGTCGGTGTGACGTCTGTTGTGAAGTCGGTTTCTCCCTTGAGTGTTTAATGTTGCCGTGAAACAAAATCGAAAGTGGGTTAAGAACTTTCTTTTAACGTCGCTTCAACAATTTCTTCTTTCTTTTTTTTTTTTTTTGCTGAAACTGGAGCCAAGAGTTCTTTCTACTTGAAAGAATATTAGGAAAATATATATATTTGAACTGCCGATTTAAGATTTAAACAGAAGAACGATCCTCGTAGTTATATGTGATTTTTGAGAGAAGGTTGTCATCATCATCATCAATATCATTATTATTATTATTATCATTACACTATTGTTGTAATGAGATCGGGAGCTCCGCTTTTAGGCTTGGCTAAATATATATATTATGTGATATTTGAGAGGAGCAAGGATTGTCACAGAAGGTTAGTGCGCGGCCTCCTGTGCGAAAGATCCCGAGTTCAGCTCCAAATTGTGACCTCAAATCTTTGGTTTGACTCCTTTGCTTTTATATTCAGGGTTCGCACGCACCTTGAAAGTCCTTGAAAATTTCAGTCCGTTCTGGAAAGTCTTTGAATTTCGGTGCTAATTTTATGCAACCCAAAGGAGAAGGAACAAACACAGGAAGACGTTCAGGATAAGATTGCTCATGTTGTGAAAGAAGTAAAAAAGACATAGACTGAAGGCTCTTTTTTGCACTGAATGGAGTCCTTAAAAAACGGGAAATGTGTCTTCGAAACTCCTTGGTATTTTTGTTAAAAAAAGGTTACGAACCCTGTGTATACCCGTAAAACAGAGCACTGATGGAGGGGGTGGGGGTGGGGGGGGGGGGGGGGGTTAAAAGGGTAAAGCAAGAGTACCGTCGGCCCCAGGTTTCTCAGCCAGATGATGGTACCTTTAACTTTTGTTTATTTTTGTCATCAATCGTTTTGAAATCCTTATACTCCAGTTACAACAAGAAGAAGAAGAACTAATTCGGAAGCGAGCAGCTAACTCAACGGCGCTGGCCGCCATTGGGCCAAGAAAAAAGAGAAAATTAGATGAAGCTTTGGAGGGAAGTTCGTCTTCTTCAACACCGGTAAGCATTTAAAAGGCAGCGTACAACGCTTTTTCAATTTGTTGCAAAGATACAGAAACTTAACACTTACCACTTCTCTTTTCTGAAAAGTACAGTAGTTGTTTCGTTTTCCTGAGAATCCTGTTTCAATGGAGTTTCGTGTTATCATTTAGGGTTCGTCTTCCACCTCAGCATCGCCATCGTCTTCCAGCGTACTTGGAAACCAAAACGATGTTCGAAAACAGGTAAGAAAAGGGATCAGTAAAAGATTCTGAAAAACTGCCCACCAACCCCCGTAATGATCCCAAGACACTGCTTTATTCCTCCTTACTTGCTACCCTTTTCCAGGCTACAAGATAGTACATAGTGCAGTCGTGCAGCAAAACGTGACGCGTAAAACGCGCTGACTGGGGAGAGAGAGGGCGGCTCTCTCCCATTTTTTACGCCACCGCCCCCTTTTCACAGAACGCGCGTGTGTCTTATTTTTACGCTGTCCCCAATACCAAAAAGCCTGGCACTGGCTATTCCTTGCCGGCCTGAATGTACCATGTATTATAAGGTTGCTATGGGGACCAATTGTAACCCAATTCCTTGCGAAACTTTGTAATAGCCAATGAAGGGAGTTAGAGCATCCCCCAAAATGTCCCGTGGTGCAATTCGACTCAACACTGATCCAGTCTCGCTCCAAACCTCACGGTGGTCAATCGGGTAAGCACAAGATCCCATCGGACACCTTATGAAGCTTATACAACGAAGTTTTCCCTGTTGCTTCTACACTGTTAGTGTATATCTACAGTGTACAAGGGAAACCAAAGCGACAAGGAATACTCTGTCGTGTAAACTTCATTAGGTGTCCAAGGGGTTTAAGGCCAATGGAATTTAATGCTAGCCAGCCAATCGTCCCTGACAATTTTTTTGCTTTTCTTTGCTCAGGTACCTCGCCAGAGAATGCGGAGAGTACTCCTCAAAGATCTTATTTTTGTAATGGAACAAGAAAAAGAGACAACGAAATCTTTATTATTATACAAAGCGTTACTCAAGTAGCCCAGCTCCCAGAGTCGTAACGTTTCGCATTCATGAACATCCAGGCACTGTTTCTAGAAGGGCGTGTCAGGGGTCCAACTTATATTTATTGTCACATGGTGCGTTTTGGGTAATAAAGATTACCTGGAAGTGTGCCAAACAGATACACAACATCCGCACAAGGACTTAATAGGACGCAACTGTATTGAAAGCGAAAGAAAATACCAAAAATCATTCCTTTTTGGTGAACGTTTTGTAAATTAATCTTAAGATATCCAAGAATGCTACCAATTATGTCTAATACACGCTGGTGAAGAGATAACCATAAAAAGTGGGAGATGCTCCCCCCAGCTAAACCGTTTTAGGTTCGCCCCAATTTTTAAACGCTTTCGTACTCTATATTGTCAGTGTACCTAAAACCCGTTTTATGGCAGGAATTTTCAGTATTTAAGACCGAGTTTTCGACAAATTTCTTTTCACTTAAATCCGGGGAGTGTTCTTTTAGTTGAGATATATGCATGCCTTTCGTTGAAACTTTAACCCAATACTAAACTGCCACCTGTAAGCCCTGTGCTGATAAATCTTCGTAAGGGGTTTTAGGAGGGTTTATAAACAGAGGGGCTTATATCCGGGGGGGGGGGGGGGGGGCTTGGAATAGAAAAGGGGCTTCAAAACAAACAACAGAGAGCTTTAGATTTGAGGACGAGTACGAGTAGGAGATTTTAAAAAATGACATCCCGGAAAGCTTCATTTTATTTTATTTTATTTTTTTCACCAAAAAAGTTAGTACGGTTATTTATAGAGGATTTTCACTCACCTGGCCATCATCTATGCAAATTCATCGGAACAAAAGAAAGTTTTTGCATAAGAAAAGAGTTCAACTCCCACATGATTTACTTGGGACACCAACATGGCCGCCGTTTCATGGTTTTGGGACATCAATATGGCCGCCATTACGTCATATGAAAACACTCTATACTGAAGGTGGTTAAGCCCTCTCCCGATAGCAAAATGATAAAACTTCTTACGTTTGATAACTTGTTCCCGCCGCTACGACATTCTCGCTAAAACTCGACGGCTATCACGTTTTCCCGCCGAGATGACGCTGGTTGTTCGTTAACAGTACTCAAAAAAATCTAGTACCCGTAGTCTTCCTCTTCTCAGAAGCTAAACCTCTCTAATTGCAATGCTGAAAAATCGGGATTTTTTTGTTTTGTTTACAAATAAGTGGGCCAATGACCAGGGAAGGGCTTCTAAGTGGCAGTTAACGGTAGTCCCCTTTCGACTTTCGCTGAATGTAAACACCGATGACGCATTGTTAAAGGGCTAGCCTTGGCATGGCATTTACTGAAAATATTCACAATACCGGCAGGAGGGTGCCAGAAATTTTAAAATAAACAATAAACAGGGCTGTGAACAGCTCTTCTATTTACTTCAGATTGAGGCTAACCCTGTTAACATGCGTCTACTGTGCTTTTATTCAGCTGTCAAGGCGAACTCAAAACTGGATCATAAATTCGCATAAAAAATTCCTAAATTTGCTTTGGCTATAAAATGAGACAATTACTTTGGTACTATTCCAAAGTATTCGCAAAGACTAAAAATGATAACACTAATCTAGAAACACATTAAGCAAAAGGATCTGCTGGATAGTTCCTTGCATGTGTAATAGAACCATTGAAAGAAAGACTGGGGACTATTTTTCTACGGTAAGATCTCTTGGATCGTATTATTGTTTCCAAGGCAACCATGAACAGTCACAGCCACGATAGAAAAAGGCTTCAGTCAGGTTTCTTTGAGCCGTTTTACTCGACTAGTTTTTGATTCTTCACATAGAATGGTTAAGATACAAGCCAAATGCAAGTAAGCTGGCTTTTGGGTAAAAATGTTCTGTTCTACAAGTTTGTAAACTTGAACGCCGTCTAGACGTATATTCGTGTTATTTGTTGGACAGTAAACGTTTCATATAGTTAACTCGTGTAGTTAGGATATGATATGAATATATTTCGTATTTAGAAACAAATACCTCCCGTGATGGTTCGAATTAAAAAAGCAAATTTCTATACAAAGGAAAAACCTGTTTCATAGTTAGTTAAAGGGTTTATAACCTTTTGCGATTTCTTCTTTGAGCATCTGTAGACTGGTTCCGAGATTCTCTTTCTTTGTTTCTTGAAACGATAGAAGCCTGGGGAAAAGAAATAAACTTTGCGGGTGAATCCTGGGAGGGACTCGCTCTCCTCCGCAGAGGCTGCTATTTGGTATCCCAATAAGAAATATAGCAATAATAAAAAAAAAATAGCAAGCGCGCGTGGTACGATGGGAAGAGGGAAAAGGTCTCTCTTCCTCTCTTTCCCTTTCTCATCGTCCCACGCGCGCTTTGTTTTTTTCTCTCCCCAGCCTTCCTTCGACACAAAGAGACCTCTGCGCAGGAGAGGGGGAGGGACTAAAGTCAATGTGCAGTTCGTCCGAGCTTTCTTGATGCGTGATGCGGTAGAGTTTAATTTCTATAGCTCAGGAGGAGTTGGGATACCTTAATGCACCCTACACATCAAAGAAAACCTTAGTTAAGAAAATCCTAGCATTTAAGCAGGCATGCTAAAGTAAAGATAGTCAGGAAGCCTTGATCACGGTTCACTAAATTTATCTCTTAAGCACAACACTAAAAGAGCAATCGGTACCAACAGCCATAGTTTTAGAGTATTTATATGGATTTTCTAAAAACTTAACCCTAATCATTATACATCGATACAAACCTATATTCGCCTAACTCACTATACCTTAGTGCAAACCATAATCTTTGCTTACTTTCGTGCTCTATTGGCTTCCCTTACCAAACCAGAAAAACAAAAACATTGACATGTATGACTTAATTTCCTGTGCATGATTACACTCAGAAATAAAACGGTAGCCCATACTCTTCTTCTACGTCCGACAATGCAAATGACCGTCTCTGTTAAGAAAGATCGTTGAGATCCAGAATTTTTGCTACTATGACAACGTGACGTCATACTTACCCCGTTTTTAAGCCTTTCCTGTGAAACTTCACCCTTCATGCCATAAAAAAAAGTGTTTTACCACCGAATGCGAGTTTTTAGTGTTCAAGTACCCTAGTTATAGGGTCTATAATATTTATGTCTCAAAAACATCTCACTCACCCTCGATTTGTAAGAGGTTTTAATCAAGGTTCCTAAAAAATTCTCACTTTCAAAACGCACTTAGCCTCACTTTGAAACAGAGGCTTGTGGCAATTCGGATAAAGCTAATTTTGGATTGTTACTTTTTGCGTTGAAAAAGTTGTTACCTTTTCAGTCAAGAATTTTTTGATTTCCCATTTTACTAAAAGGTGTCAAGGAAACACGCATTATTGCGCAACAGTTTTCAACGACAGCAAATAAAAACAACAGGGGCACCCAACGACTGTTCGGAGAAGCAAATATTACCTAGAGTTTTTTATTACTTGCGGACGGCTAAAACTTTTTAGGTGACTGTTCCATTCATGTAGAATTTTCGAAGCTTATGTAATAAATTCCTTACGATTTTCTGAAGTTTAATTTTCACTTTTCACTTCCTAAGTAAGGTTATATTTTGTAGAAAAAAAGGAAACCTAAAATTGTCGGATTAAAAAAAGCGATGGAGAGGAATCAGAAAATAACTCACTTTCGTAATTCGTCAAATTGCATCTAAAATTTTTGGGAAAGTAATACTCAAGCCCTTGTAATTTCGCAAAGATTCAAGTTCCCCTAGGATGACCGAACAGATCCAATTTTTAAAGCATTTCTAGAATGCATTTCTAGAGGAGAAAACCGTCGGTGGATGCCCCTAAAAGCAAGACAGCTGTCGATATAACCCATTAAAGAACAGCTCCAAACAGCTGTTCCATCAAGTGTCATGTTGATGTCCTGAAAAAGTTAGTTTTTGTAAGTAGTCACTCCTGCTTTTTCGCTTCTGTTTCTCTTTTTCTACCATACGTTTCAGGGAACTGCCCGCAAAAATTCTTCTTAACTTTGTTACTAGTTTCCCCTTTCTGTTTCTCCTCTTTTATTGTGTATTTCTGAAAAATTAAATTTCGAAAAAGTCAATATTTCAAACTCTTCAGGGTTGTTGTTCTAACTAAGCGCGCGCACAGCTTCAATTCGTCAAGCGTACACATAAAGGCAATTAAATTAGTAAACGCTTAATCGACCAATCAAAATACGCGCTTGTGTAAAGTTACTAATCATCTTATGTCATGAAAAAATAAAACATAAGCTGTTGGTCGGAACAAACTCGTCTATCTATTGCAGGAGAGCTAAAAGGCAATCTATTGAGAAAAAAAATACACAATACATCCGAATTAAGGTACCTGGGTATAAGTTCTATACTACAAAATGATGCAAACGCCGCTGATAATTAACTGTGTGTTAAACTCCTTTTTATCCTATACTACCATCACCTTGAACACTCTGACAATCCTTGCGCTGAGAAGAACATCGCATTTGTCAAAGACTCTCAAAATGCTACTCCTGAATCTTGCTGTTACTGATCTTGGCGTCGGTCTACTGGCTCAGCCTTCGTACGTCGTATATCTTGTGATGATTATACAAGGAAAAACTCAAACTTTGACCTCGGAGATCACATTGCAGATTGTTTATATCACAGGAAAATTTCTCTCTTATGTTTCATTTTTCGGTGTTGTGGCCCTAGCTGCGGACAGATTTCTATCCATTTATCTTCATCTTAGATACCAGGAACTCGTAACCTATAAGCGTGTTTTGGCTGTAGTGGTCTCAAATTGGCTCCTCAGTGCAATTCTTGCCTTGATTTTTAGCCTGCGTCCGCAAATCGAATTTTTCATTTCAGTGCCTATGGAAAGCGTTTGTTATTTAGCTACAGCTTCGTTTTATTTAAAGATATATCTCCTTGTACGTCGCCACAAAACTCAAATACTCACCCAGCGAATACAGGTAACTCAGGAACAGACTGAGAACGAAGCGAATGCGGCGAAACTGAGAAAATCTGCAACTGGTACATTTTACCTGTATCTTGTATTTGTGGCTTGCTATGTACCAAGACTGTGCGTAATGACTATCATAAAACGCGCTGGAGAGAGCACGGCCTTGGTGATACATTTGCGACTTTATACTTTCACATTGGTGTTCCTCAATTCCTCTCTAAATCCTTTGATTTACTGCTGGAAGATGCGACACGTTGGGAAAGCCATCATGGTGATACTGCGCAACTTAGCACCATGCCGACGTAACTGATCACAGACGAACCTCCCTTAAGCAACCACCTAAAGTGAGAAGATTTAGTGGTCGCTTAGGGAAAGTGATCTCCTTCGAGAAGAGGTCCCGACACATCTACTATCAGCTGTACTATCAGCTGGGCAGAGAATTATACCCTAAGTGGTGTAGTATATACACTGAACAAAGAAAACCATGCACGTGCGTCAAGCAGTCGCTTACAAGAGGTTAAAAATGATGGAAAACTATGAAAAGTGGTCACAATCACTTACGAGAGGTGGTCGCACATTTATATCGCAATGCTTTGAATTAAGAACCAAATTAATATCAATGAATGAATGAATGAGAACTGTAACGTTTTGTAACGTTGTGCACCTACTAATTAGTTGAATTAGTTCTTAAATTTAGACTAATAGCTTTTGCAATACTGTAATTCCTTTATGGTCATGCAAATAAAGCATTTGTTGTTGTTGTATAACTGGGAAACAACTCCACTCCCTCACCCTCTTGAGAAACACATAGGTTGTAGTATTTGTTGGTTAGTTATATATTCATATATGCACGAGGTGAGTCAGTCGTCTTTGCCAGGATAGCTAAGTTGATATAGTATGATATAGTATGGTGGCATATTGACATCTGGATGAATGTAAGCCTTTATACTTGTTCTATAAAAGTTCATTTTTTCTAAGACTAAAAAAATTGGTGACTTATGCATAAGAAATTGATGTCTTAATAGCGAGTCATAATTCATAGCCATTTAAAGACCCTTTAAAAAACAATTAATCGACGCATGCGCATAGCCATCTGCCAAATTCGCCACCTTAAAAGACCAAATAAATGTGAGATGAGATGGTAATCTAATGTGTGTATTTCGACCAAAAGAAACACACCAAACGGTAGTCATATCGGACCAATTTTCTCTTTTACATTTATTACTTCCTTGAGTCAAGACCGTCAGTCCTGACAAGGCAGGGACACCCAACATCAATTTTCGGAAAATATCTGTTCGGAAGACGATTTGAGATCTGGAATCTTCGGAACATTCACTTGTAAAATTTCTTGCTTGCCTGCCTCTCCTAGGATTTTCGAACATCTAAAAAATGGTATAATTGCCCATTTTTAACCGATTTTTACCGTAAAAAGGTCACCTAGAATTTTCGGGAGCCTTTTTTCTTTCTGAAATTTTGGAAAGGGTAATTTTTGATCCCTATAATTTTCGGATCACTAGACTTTCAGCTAGGAAGTCCGAACAGATGAAAAATTTTTAGGGGATAAAAATATGCATATATCTACCGTTTAAATACTAACAATTCTACGTTTAAGTGGTTTTGAACTATGTTCTCGTTGGGTGACCATGACAAGGAGTGGCAAATTTTTTATTTTATAGACATGTCTAACGTACTAAATTTCGGACCAAGCCCGGGGACCAAGCCTCAGGGGGGATCGGATATCGTAATGATCAGCGATGTCCCTACCATCCAGTGTAGTTAAAATTAATGGCAGATTGTTTATAAGCTTTGTGAATGGGTGGGGAGAATGCAATACTCCGAATCCTTTACCGCCTTTAGAGTTAAGAGCCCTAATATTCACAGACACATTCTCCATTCTAACCTCCCTCCATCGCCTTAGAGAATAGTTGAGAGAATTTAATGAAAGAGCCTTTTTCCTTAAAGACCAAGTTATTAATTTTCATGGTCTTTCGTCTTTATACTATATTGAAATTCTAAGGAGAATATTGTTGTTGGTAACACTTTAAAGGTTAAAGTGTGTGTAGCTTTAATTACTGGTCCAAAGCGCTATAGAGGGTGTCTGCTTAATCGGGGGTACGGTGAAACCTTTATTAAGCGGACCCCCAATAGCGCTTTCCACTAATGACGTCCCAAATTTCTGGTCCCTGCTGTTACTCAGAAAGACTTTCTCTTAGCAGTGGAACACCAAAATAGCGCTAACTCGCCGAAAACGCTTCAAAACGGCCTGAGACGCGGGCAAACAACAAAGAAATACAACAAGGCAATAAGGTTCGTCGATTTTATTAAAAAACATAACATATTTTCTTTCTTTTAAAAAAAACCGTTTACACCCCATACAAGCCGTTGTAAATAACCGTTTGTAACACAATACCGCTCACAAGCAAGAGTCACGTCCGCGTTCATGTAATGAGTTTGGGCCGCTTGTGGGTAAAATTATGTTAAAATGTGTGGAAAGCAGGGCTTCATAGCTGTGCATGAAACGTTGCAGTTGGTTAAATTTATAGGGAAAGGTTGCTAAATTTTTTTCGAGTGCTTATGTTACGTTACTTAGTGCTACAGGATAAAGTACATTCATATGGTCTACCTGGTCGCACAAGGGCGTCGATAAAACCAGGAACACGGAACATTCTGGAACATTCCGGAACATCCCGGAACATCCCGGAACATCCCGGAACATCCCGGAACATCCCGGAAAATGAAAAAATAATAGTAATTTTCATGAAAAAAAATTAATTAAATAAAATGATAATAATAACATAGTTTTTGTAAAAATTAATTATTATAAAAAAAATAAAACAACAACAACAACAACAACAACAAAAACCAAAAATAAAGAAATGGTTAAGAAAAAGAAACTCATCTCCGAGCATCAGAAAACAATATTTTGTCGCAAATAATTTGTTGGGCGAGTGAGGGTCCATGCAAATGACAGTAATGAGTGAAGGCTTGCTTCTAAATTCAAAATATATTAAAATGGGTCGCGAGGAGGGAGGTTTTCAAACTTTACTCACACAGTTACGTCTTGTAATTGTTTGCCATTAGTTACTAATCATTTGGCCGTTAACCATTTACGGTTCTGCGATGGTCTGAAATGTCGGTGCGGTATGTCATGTCAAGCCAAATCGGTAATTAAGTAATTCATGTCAAGCCAACAAATAGTTATATATAACCGACTTGCGCTTACTTGAGGTGCTTTGCCTTCTTGAGGTTGACATGAATTACGGACAGACTATAGGCTCTGTGAACTTAAGAATAGCTAAGGGGCTCCTGTCTTTCGATTTTAGTTGACAATACTCATATTCGTAGTAGTTTCTATACTGTTTACAGTCAGCCTGATATTTCAGACGTCTCCTCGAGTCGCAAGAGGAGTTTGCGACTCGTGAAGACGGCTCAAAATTCAAGCTAGTTTACAGTCCCCTCTTTGTTCCCGGCTGGTTTAGGATGGCGATCGCCGCTGTGATTTAATTTGGGCATCCCCTGTGAGGTTGCATTTTTTCCCACTCTGTGTGCTGAAACGCTGTCCCCCCACCCCCTATATTTAGAGCCCAAGCCTAATTTATCGAAGACACTTAAAGGTTTGCTTATGCGACTTGTTATTTTTGAAAACTCTATTTTTCAGTTAAATTCACTGAATATTGCAGTATTCGTTTGTTACGTGTCCGGGTCAAAGGTAACTAGGAAACGAGCCGTCCGTCTTTGTTTGTTTGTTTTTTTTTATCCACCTTGCAAAATATATCATCATCTCGGAGCATTTGGTTCCATCGTATCAGTGTCCTGTCTGGGGTCTAAAACGGGCATAGGAAGTCTGTGTGGATCTGCATGATCACGGAAATCACAACAGCCCCTCCCATAACAATTGTAGTTCCACACGCACACGTTAGCAAATTAGCACCAACTTCACTCTCATCAGTTTAGCCGTCAGAGGATACCCAAATCACTTTGACAGCGGCGATCGCAATTTTCAACTTGGCGGAGGAAAATAGGGGGCTGTGATCTAGCTTGAATTTCAGCCATCTCCTCGAGACGCAAACTTTACTTGCGACTCGGGAGACGGATACAATTCAGGCTAACTGATACCAGTTAGAAACAGTTAGAATCTACCGCTGCGCTACCACTGCCACTGCAACTGATTCACGGCGAATGTGAATCTTATCTACTAAAGTCCAAAGCGATGAGCCCCTAAGTTCTTCTTACGGTCGAAAAGTCGTAAATGGATAACCGCATGGCAAACAATTAGAAGGGGTGGCTGTGTGAGGAAAGCTTGAAAACCCCCCTCCTCGCGACCCATTTTAATATATTTTGAATTTAGAAGCAAACCTTCACTCATTACTGTCATTTGCATGGACCTGCGCCCCACGCATTATTTGCTACAAAATATTGTTTTCGAATTCTCATACCCGGAGATGATACGAGTTTCTCTTTCTTTATTTCTTTCTCTTTCGGTTTTTTGTTATTTTACGTTATAAAATTATTTATTTATTATTTTTTTTCATTAATTTTTTTTAATTTTTTCATGTTCCGGGATGTTCCGGAATGTTCCGTGTTCTACCCACCCCTTTCGACGCCTGCTACGCAGGCTACAAGAGCAATGTCAATCCGAAGTAAGGTAATAAAGAAAATACGTATTAATATTATAAGTTTATCAATGTAAAGAGAGTAAGGCTTCAAGAAATTTGATTGCAACAGGATACAGTTCATTAAAACATCAATAGCAACAACAACTGAACAGCTTTCAGGACAGACAGCACAGACACATTTTTCCCAATCCCCTACCCCTTTCGACGCCTGCTACTCAGGCTACCGTGTTCCGGGTTTTATCTAAACTACGAGTAGTCCCTCATTTTTCCTCAGGAATAGTAGAGCGAAAGAAACGCGAGCGCGCGTGAAAATCACCCCACGCGAGAAAAGGGGACACGCGGCGGGGAGAGAGAAAAATTCTCCCTCCCCGTCGCGTGTCGCCTTTTCTCGCGTGGGGTGATTTTCACGCGCGCTCGCGTTTCGCTCGCTCTACTATCCCTGAGGAAAAATGGGGGACTACTAGTAGTCTAGGTTTTATCGAGCACAACAATAGAACAAACTTATACAATTTCTGGTTTGTACTAACGTTGGTGTGCTTTTCACCTTGGATATTCCGTCACGGGCTTGCCAGAAGCACATCCAAACTCGATTTTCTCTTTAGCAATTTCGGTTTTGAATTATTACACAGCCAATAATGTTATGTCATGTTTCAGTGCAAAGCGGTGCTTTCTGCCTAACACACAGAGCTAGGGATCCGATTTCAGTAGCCTTCTTTGATCGAGTCGCTTTATTTTCTAATTTTAACCATTTATTTGAGTTACTGGACCAGGTTTTGCTCCCTATATTTAGCCTGTGCACAGACGTCCCCCTCCCTCAGAAAAAATCGGGAAAGGATGTACACAGGCTATATATTAAGCTCAAAAAACTTGTAAAAACGCTCAAACGCAGCATGTTTCCCATACAAAGCCTCCGTGGAATGCGAAGTTTGTCTGAGTCACGCGGGGGGTCTAAGGTGACAAAACCTATTTACAACGAACCCTTATTCAGCGGACACCTCTATTAAGCGGACGCGAACAGTAAAATAAATTGTATTTGGCTAATTCTCATCAGGACAACTCGGATTAATATTAATCCGTGGATTATAATAATAATAGATTATAATATGGTTATTATAATCCGGTAATAGATTATTATAATCCAATAATAGATTATTATAATCCAGCAATAGATTATTATAATCCAGTAATAGATTAAGGCACGGCAAAAATTGGAAGGATTAGATTATTATTAATAATAATCATCCGGATTAATATTAATCTCTATTATAATCCAGGTCAGAGCTATGACAGACAAACTGCAGACATTACACGCTGAACAAGGGACTGACGGCACATAACACTGATCACATCAGTCACACGAGCACTTGCATATGTTAGAGCTGGTAGCGATGTTGAGCCTAGAAGTAAATGAAAAGGAACAAGCGCCTCTGGGCCAGCGAATCCGTGCGGTGGGCATGTGTTTTTACAAAAAATTCAGTTGCAACTGTATTACCAGCAGAACTGAGACAACTGCCGACTTCTGCTACTAAAATATAATAACGTATAAAAAGGAGTGCGGTTATTGACTGAATGTAATTAAGAGTTTTGTTCACAAACTACTAGCACAAGTAGCAAATTCGTCGTGGTTAGAATAGAATATTTTCTTTATTGAGAGACTTGTACAAATTTGAGCTATGTGGGATTATATTTATCAGATTAATATTAATCCTAATCGTTTAAGGTACGGCTCAAAGCTCAGTTATGGATTATAATAATCTATTACTGGATCTAATATTAGGATTAATATTAATCTGATTAATATTAATCCTACATAAGATTAATAGTAATCCTAATTGATCAAGGCACGGCTCAAACCTCAGTAATGGATTATAATAATCTATTACTGGATTATAATAATCTATTACTGGATTATAATAATCTATTACTGGATTATAATAATCTATTACTGGATTATAATAATCATTAGGATTAATATTAATCCGATTAATATTAATCCGAGTTGTCCTGTCTCATTCAGCGCGATTGCAAACCATGACGTTATTAATAAGGGACTGAGACGAGACGAGAAAAGACGGACTGCTGACTCTTTTGTAGTAAACAAACCCTTCGTCGGCCAAGAAATGGAGTAACCGATTGGTCAATTGCACAGCTGTTGACAGATCATTGACTGGTCTGTGGTGAGATAGCCTGTGTACAGACGTCCCCACTCCCTCAGAAAAAAATTTTTTCTGAGGGAGGGGGGACGTCTGTACACAGGCTAATTGCATTGTTTGCTGACAGAGTTTTAATGATTGACGTATTCAGTTTGTACACGCTCTTTGATGCTAATTTTAAATACACGTGCTCGACTTTGCACTAGCCTGCGCGCGGTGCGCCTTAGTTGTCACTCAAAGCCAGCGCTGTCTTTGAACTTTCCTAACTAGCTGTCATTTTCCTTCTCCAGCCCGAAAATAACTGGCAACTAAATTAGCCGGAGCACTAGCCTGAGTATCAGGCGTTTCTGGGGAAAAGGGGAAATCAGGCGGAGCACATTCTTAAAAGCCGCAGGAAGCCAGAGGCGATAAGAATATCTTTTTTCCCAGCCAGCACGGCATTCAAAATGAAAAACCACAGCCAGAAATGCGTTTCGGCAGCAAATTCTTAGCCTGAGGAGCGCGGATCCGTCGGGTACTCCTGCAGGAGTGTGAAAGAGCTATCGCAGCCTAACGATGGAATTTCGTTCTGCGAAAAGCGAATTAGACAAAGAGCCTTTAAATAGCTGCCAAGAAAAGGATCCTCGACATTGTTAAAGCGACGCTGAGAAGTCAGCTGAGGAGTATCTATTGTGGTTCATTATTATTTGGACGATTCTGCTTGAATTCTATAATTAGGTGATCTTTACTTGAATAAACAAGCTTCTAGAATATTCAGGTACAGAAGGGCAATCGGATACTTTGACTTAGTTTAAATTACTTAGCTAGGTCAGAGCACATTTAGCTTCGAGCTTAGACTGCCGTTTATTAAAATAATTTTTAGCCAGTGTTTAGCAAAAGAGCGTTTTAAAGGAGTTTAATTTAGCCCACGCCTGTATTCTGTATTACTAATAGCTCGTAGTACATATACTAACCGTTACGTACTCTTTGTGAACAGCATATGGAAACATTTATTTAAAAGCACTTAGGAAACCCTCGAGGTCCATTGAAAAAAAAAGTTTAAAACCACGGCGGCGTTTAAATAAAATTCGGCCTTATGTAACACTTAGCTATTTTACAAGAAAGTACACTATCGTTCGGGAAAGTGTTCGACAGTCACATGAGAAACCAAAAGAAAACTAAGGAGAAAAGAGAATCTGTTGCCCAAGCAGTGTACAATACCTTTGATTAGTCCGGTAAACTAACCAATAAGAGAGGAAGAATTGGAGAAGGTTCAAAAATCATATCACTCGTGACAGTGAAATTACAGCAATGAATGCACTCCCGGAATATTGTCATTACTGACAATCAGTAAAATTACTTGCTTTACATAATGTGTTATAGGAGTGCAACGATTTTTTTTAACCTCACTCAAAAGCTGTACCACTTCGTAACAGCACTTCGCAGGGATCAAACTTGACTACAGGTAAATGCCTCTTCTTTTCACTATTTTCTGCTGTTTAAGGTGCTCGGTTATAACAAAAAAGGCTAATTGAACAACATCCTCTTATTTTGTAAGAACATGCATATAAGATATAAGAATCGAGGCTGAAATTTGACAAATTTTAAGAATATAGTCGAAGGAACCTCTATGTGTAAATCACTACAGTTGCAGCTTCGATCGAATAGCGAATGCGACCACTTTGTGGAAGACGGCCTTAGAATTTCCCATTGTTTTTACGCTATGGCTATATGGCCGGTAGCTGGTCAATGTTTTCAAAACACTAAATGGTCGGCAGTCCTATATTCTCAGTAAATTTCACCAAACCGAAAACTTCCAGCTAATCTAAACTATCATATGTCGATTTAGAAAAGTCAAGCGATCCTGAAATACTTTATAGATCTCAAGTCTAGCGTTTGGTTTGCCCGAGGATCGGAGGACGAACGCCATGTACACTTGGAACTTTTTTCAGCTCGACTGCCGGTCTAGGTTTTCAAAACACTAAATCAGTGACTAAATGGCCGGCAGTCCTATATTTTCAGTATATTCCCATTTAGTGTTTTGAAAACCTTGACCGGCAGTCGAGCTGAAAAAAGTTCTAAGTGTCACTCCCTCAGAAAAAAATTTTTTCTGAGGGAGGGGGGACGTCTGTACACAGGCTAATTGCATTGTTTGCTGACAGAGTTTTAATGATTGACGTATTCAGTTTGTACACGCTCTTTGGTGCTTAATTTTAAATACACGTGCTCGACTTTGCACTAGCCTGCGCGCGGTGCACCTTAGTTGTCACTCAAAGCCAGCGCTATCTTTGAACTTTCCTAACTGGCTGTCATTTTCCTTCTCCAGCCCGAAAATAACTGGCAACTAAATTAGCCGGAGCACATTCTTAAAAGCCGCAGGAAGCCAGAGGCGATAAGAATATCTTTTCTTCTAGCCAGCAGCGGCATTCAAAATGAAAAACCACAGCCAGAAAAGCGTTTCGGCAAGGTTCCCAGCAAGAGTTTCTCAGGCTTTATTTAATTACCAGCCACCAAATTCTTAGCCTGAGGAGCGGATAATTTGAGGAGGGGATCCGTCGGGTACTCCTGCAGGAGTGTGAAAGAGCTATCGCAGCCTGACGATGGAATTTCGTTCTGCGAAAAGCGAGTAAGACAAAGAGCCTTTAAATAGCTGCCAAAAAAAGGGTCCTCGACATTGTTAAAGCAACGCTGAGGAGTCAGCTGAGGAGTATCTATTGTGGTTCATTATTATTTGGACGATTCTGCTTGAATTCTATAATTAGGTGATCTTTACCTAGTAGGCTTTTGTTTGTCGGTGATGCCATTTATCAGTACTATTAATGTAATTTCTACAGGAAATGCTGCTCTTGAATAAACAAGCTTCTAGAATATTCAGGTACAGAAGGGCAATCGGATACTTTGACTTAGCTTAAATTACTTAGCTAGGTCAGAGCACATTTAGCTTCGAGCTTAGACTGCCGTTTATTAAAATAATTTTTAGCCAGTGTTTAGCAAAAGAGCGTTTTAAAGGAGTTTAATTTAGCCCACGCCTGTATTCTGTATTACTAATAGATGGTTTTCACAGTGACGTCATCAAACTGTTAAGTCAAAACAGCGAGGTTTTACGAATTCTTATTTAGACTAGGTTGAAGATAAACAAAAAATAAATCTTTGTTGAAGTTTCCATTCCCGTAGCATGTTTCATTTCGAAAACACAGCAATACGAACTTCCGAGTTTTCACGGTGCGTGACACCAAAACAGGAATGCTGTCTCGTTGAAAAAAGTCTCTCCTCTTGATTTTCAGCAGTATAACCATTTCAAGTATTACAAGATATGTTTATGCGCACGTAGGCTGGTTCTCGAGTGAAAAGAAAGAGCTTTTATAGAAAAAGTGAACTCCAGATGTTTTGTTGATTTCCGGCGGCCATATTGGTGGACCAAAACGGTACACCAATATGGCGTCTCCATACAAAGCTCTACAAGG